>NC_068447.1:38267908-38582908 GCF_023373465.1 Oncorhynchus keta
CACAGAGGTCAAGTTCTACAACTGCAGTGTCCACCAACTGTGAGTATCCTTCCTTTTCTCCTCCCCCTGCATTCCTGGGCCAGTGTTCACTACTGATCTAGGATCAGCTAAGATTCCCCTTTAGATCATTATGAATACGATTATATGGACAGGGGGGTCCTTATCCTAGATCAGTATTTGTGAATACCGGCCCTGGAGTCCTGCAGTCCCGGAGCACACTACTGAATCAATACTGTGCGAATATGTCACAGTGTCCCTACTTCCTAACCTTGCCTGTCCTCAGTCTGAGCCTCGTAACCCTAAAATAGCCCCTGTGATGTCTAATGCAATCTGATCTAAACTGTTCCCTCCCTTGAGCTCTACAACGGAAAACTCTGGCAATTGCCATAATGAATCCTGGATCTCTGCCATGTAGAAACACTGCTTATTGTAGGCTCTTAGTCTGACACTGGCTCTGTTGGATGTCATAGCCCTCTGTTTTGTTTTGAAAGGCCTCTCCCCTGCCCTCCACCCTCTCCTCCTCTCTAGTGTCAGTGTCTGACTGTGTCCTCGTGTCTGTAGTCTGAGGAGCCTGTCTGAGTGGAACACAAAGTCACAGTGTACGCTATTAAGAGCTCCCACGTCTACTCAGATAATCAGGGAGTAATCAGCGAGCATAGCTCGTACTTACTCAAGTTTAGAAGGCTGACATAACACACACACACCAACCTGGTCTCAGAGCATTTAGTATTATTCTATAGGCATGGTATGTATTCATTTGTGGATGTCCATCACCCATTTCGTATGATATTTTACGAATTACAATTTGTATTATATGTTACGAATTGGCAAAATTTACAATATGTTACAAATTTAAAAAATAAATGATATGTTACAAATTCTAGCTAGGTGACTAACATTAGCTAGGCTAGCAGTTAGGGTTAATGTTAGGGTTAAGTTGAGGAGTTAGGTTAATTAAGGTTAAGTTGAGGAGTTAGGTTAAGTTGAGGAGTTAGGTTAAAGGGTTACAGTTAGGGTTAAGTTGAGGAGTTAGGTTAAAGGGTTAAGGTTAAGTTGAGGAGTTAGGTTAAAGGGTTAAGGTTAAGTTGAGGAGTTAGGTTAAAGGGTTACAGTTAGGGTTAAGTTGAGGAGTTAGGTTAAAGGGTCAAGGTTAAGTTGAGGAGTTAGGTTAAAGGGTTACAGTTAGGGTTAAGTTGAGGAGTTAGGATAAAGGGTTAAGGTTAAGTTGAGGAGTTAGGTTAAAGGGTTACAGTTAGGGTTAAGTTGAGGAGTTAGGTTAAAGGGTTACAGTTAGGGTTAAGTTGAGGAGTTAGGTTAAAGGGTTAAGGTTACGTTGAGGAGTTAGGTTAAAGGGTTAAGGTTAAGTTGAGGAGTTAGGTTAAAGGGTTAGGGTTAAGTTGAGGAGTTAGGTTAAAGGGTTAAGGTTAAGTTGAGGTGTTAGGTTAAAGGGTTAGGGTTAAGTTGAGGAGTTAGGTTAAAGGGTTATAGTTAGGGTTAAGTTGAGGAGTTAGGTTAAAGGGTTACAGTTAGGGTTAAGTTGAGGAGTTAGGTTAAAGGGTTAGGGTTAAGTTGAGGAGTTAGGTTAAAGGGTTAAGGTTAAGTTGAGGAGTTAGGTTACAGGGTTAAGGTTAAGTTGAGGAGTTAGGTTAAAGGGTTAGGGTTAAGTTGAGGAGTTAGGTTAAAGGGTTAAGGTTAAGTTGAGGAGTTAGGTTAAAGGGTTAGGGTTAAGTTGAGGAGTTAGGTTAAAGGGTTAAGGTTAATTTGAGGAGTTAGGATAAAGGATTACAGTTAGGGTTAAGTTGAGGAGTTAGGTTAAAGGGTTAAGGTTATCCAAAGGAGTTAGGTTAAAGGGTTAGGGTTAGGTTTAAGTTGAGGAGTTAGGTTAAAGGGTTAAGGTCCCGGAGGAGTTAGGTTACAGGGTTAAGGTTAAGTTGAGGAGTTAGGTTAAAGGGTTAGGTTACAGAGGAGTTAGGTTAAAGGGTTAATTTTGAGGAGTTAGGATAAAGGATTACAGTTAGGGTTAAGTTGAGGAGTTAGGTTAAAGGGTTACAGTTAGGGTTAAGTTGAGGAGTTAGGTTAAAGGGTTAAGGTTAAGTTGAGGAGTTAGGTTACAGGGTTAAGGTTAAGTTGAGGAGTTAGGTTAAAGGGTTAGGGTTAAGTTGAGGAGTTAGGTTAAAGGGTTAAGGTTAAGTTGAGGAGTTAGGATAAAGGATTACAGTTAGGGTTAAGTTGAGGAGTTAGGTTAAAGGGTTAAGGTTAAGTTGAGGAGTTAGGTTAAAGGGTTAGGGTTAAGTTGAGGAGTTAGGTTAAAGGGTTAAGGTTAAGTTGAGGAGTGAGGTTAAAGGGTTAAGTTTAAGTTGCGGAGTTAGGATAAAGGGTTACAGTTAGGGTTAAGTTGAGGAGTTAGGTTAAAAGGTTAAGTTGAGGAGTTAGGATAAAGGGTTACAGTTAGGCTTAAGTTGAGGAGTTAGGTTAAAGGGTTAAGGTTAAGTTGAGGAGTTAGGTTAAAGGGTTAAGGTTAAGTTGAGGAGTTAGGTTAAAGGGTTAAGGTTAAGTTGAGGAGTTAGGTTAAAGGGTTAAGTTGAGGAGTTAGGTTAAAGGGTTAAGGTTAAGTTGAGGAGTTAGGTTAAAGGGTTAAGGTTAGGGGAAGGAGAAGGGTTAGTAAAGGGGTTAGGTTAGGGTTATGGAATGGGTTAGCTAAAAGGTTTAAGATTAAGGTTACATTTAGGATTTAGGTTAAAAGGATAAAGTTAGGGTTGGGGGAAGTGTTAGTTAAAGGGTTACGGTTAGGGTTGGGGGAAGTGTTAGTTTTAGGGTTATGGTTAGGGTTAGGGGAAGTGTTAGTTAAAGGGTTATGGTTAGGGTTAGGGGAAGTGTTAGTTAAAGGATTAAGTTTAGGGTTAGGGAAGTGTTAGTTAAAGGGTTAGGGAAGTGTTAGTTAAAGGGTTAAGGTTAAGAGTTAGTGTTAGTTAAAGGGTTACGGTTAGGGTTGGGGGAAGTGTTAGTTTTAGGGTTATGGTTAGGGTTAGGGGAAGTGTTAGTTAAAGGGTTATGGTTAGGGTTAGGGGAAGTGTTAGTTAAAGGGTTAGGGTTAGCTAACATGTTGAGTTGTTGCAAAGTAGCTAAAAAGTAGTAAGTAGTTGAAATGTTGCTAATTATCTCAAATGCTAAAGTTGTCCGTGATGAGTTTCAGCTCAGTGTAATTTGAGTGTCTCGGATTTACGATTACTATGTTATGTCTAGTCTATGAGACCACGCTCATAGACGGATACACAAATACACACACATACAGACACACACACACTGCTTATGTCGGCGGTTGAATCAGCCTCATTCTTCTGAATTAGAGTGTGCTTGCCAGGGATCCCTCCCATGCTTTTGCACTGGTGAATATTTCAGCATAAGTATGCATCATTTATCCAGCCTCGTTGCAGGGAAGGAAGAGAAAATAGAAGCATAGACTTTACATCCCTCCAACAATGAATTCCTCAATATACTGTACAGTCAGACTATCCGGAGGGAATAATTACTGTACCAGTCATAGGGTTAGTCCAAAATGGCACCCTATTTGCAGGCCCTGGTCAAAAGTAGTGCACTATGTAGACAATAGGATGCCATTTCAGATACAGTCATAAAGACCTGGACTTCCAGTCTATGGGATCCAAACAGAAGAGAGTCAGAAAATGTTACAACCATTTCAATCAACATCACTGTAATGCTACCCTTAGGGGACAGAGTTTGCTTCCTGAAGCTCTACACCCTAACCTGCTGACAACTACACTCTAATTTCCCCTTCCTCGCTTCCTGAGAGATCTGAGCCATCGTGTTGGCAGGCACACATGCGCATAACGTTGGCAACACACACAGGCACAAGAGTATGCACGCGCACACACATCCTGTCGTCATCCTCTCCCCTAGGCTGCGTCTGCTGTTTGCCATCCCTCTATATCCTCCAACCCTCCTCCCTCATCTCATTTAGCACAGGATGAGCACAGGGACATGGTTTGAGGTTGGGGGGTGGGGCTACATCTCTACCCCACTCCCCCATTCCCACCCTGCCCAGGGCATCTACAGCAGCAAGCGGGCACTGTGCCCCCTGCCAGCTGGTAATTACAATCACATTACAACAATACTGGCCTAATGGTAATGACAGGATCAAACTGTGCCAACATCTTATCTGTCCCCATAACTCACTTTACCTCACTCCTTCCCTGACTTTGTACCCTACACTCTTAGAAAAAAAGGTGCTATCTAGAACCTAAATGGGTGCTACTGCTGTTCCCATAGGAGAACCCTTTTGAAGAACCCTTATTGGTTCCAGATAGAACCCTTTCGGTGCCAGTTAAAACCCTTAGTGGTTCCAGGTAGAACCCTTTCGGTGCCAGGTAAAACCTTTATTGGTTCCAGGTAGAACCCTTTCCACAGTGGGTTCTTAATGGAACCAAAAAGGGTTCAACCTAAAAACCAAAAAGGGTTCTACCTGGAACAATAAAGTGTTTTCCTATGGGGACAGCCAAATAACCTTTTTGAAACACTTTATTCCCTATTTAGTGCACTACTTTTGGGTCATAAGTACTGCATATGTAGAGAATAGGGTGCAATTGGGGCCTGCACTATGCTGTACTGCTGCCTCTAGTCATACATAGCGGTTATAGTGCCACTACAAACCATAGGGCTGTCGGGGTTGGCAGACTTGTATAGGAACTAGGAGGTACCGTGCCAACCACAAGGGCATCAACAGCATGTGCCCACTTGGGATCTGCTGCACTCAGTTGCTCCTTTTGTGCCATCCTCCTCCCACTTGACTAGCGCAGCTTCCTGAGTGTGTGTCCTGTCCATCTGTCTGTCCCTCCGTGCAGGTGTCTGTCCTGCGTGAACAGTGCCTTCCGCTGCCATTGGTGCAAGTACCGAAACCTGTGTACCCATGACCCTTCCAGCTGCTCCTTCCAAGAGGGACGTGTCAATGCCTCTGAGGTACGTACTGCAGACACACAAGCACACTCGCTCTCTCTCTCTCCTATCAGCCTGAGGGGCATGTCTCCAGACAGACACATCTAAGCCCCTCCATATTGACGTTTGCCATTCAAACCCTCTGTATTTGGTACTAGCAATTAGAAGTCGATTATTAGAGCCTTTTAACACCTCGGTAACAATGGGATGTTTTGACAAGATCAATCAGGTTGTTTATGTGTATGAGTGGCACGTTATGTGTGTGTGTGTCTGTGTGTGTGTGTGTGTTGGCTGCTCACACCCTGCTGTGTGACTGTGGTTAAGGAGTGTGTTTACCTATCGGGGTGTAAAGTAACCCATTGATCTGTCTGCCTGAGAGAGAGGATAGACTTCTGCTGCAGAAGAGATGAGGACAGTTGCCACTCTCTCTCTCTTCACACTTCCCTTTTCAAACACTCCACAGAGACCTACTGCGGCAGCAATGACTGATACGTAGCACACACTCTCTCTCACACACACACACACACACACACACACTGCTGTAGCTATTTTTGGCCTCCCCTCTCCCCCGGCCTGCTATGATCCAGCAGAGTTCTCCTCCGGCTGTCAGTTGTCATCAGTCGCAAAGCACCGGCAGCATTTTGGAAGGTTGACCATCTGAATTGATCCTATTATGTGAGAAAGGCTTTGGAGTGGAAGAAGTGGAGCAGCCAACACTCTCCAGCACCAGCCAGGAAGTGACGCCCGTATGACCCTGTTTGACCCTGCTGTTGCTTCTCCTCTCCCTCCACCACTTCCCCTGTCAAGGACTTTTGATGTCTCACGTACCAAGAGAACACTATTTTACCCAGCTGGCCTTGCTGTGTTTGTTTGTCTGTTATATTTATTTATTATATGTTATATACCTTTGACTCTCCCGTCCCCCCTCTCCAGGACTGTCCTCAGCTGGTACGTTCGGAGGAGATTCTGATCCCGGCTGGGGAGGTGAAGCCCATCACCCTGAAGGCCCGGAACCTCCCCCAGCCCCAGTCAGGCCAGCGGGGGTACGAGTGTGTCCTCCACATCCAGGGGGTCAGCCACCGAGTCACCGCCCTGCGCTTCAACAGCTCCTCTGTACAGTGTCAGAACAGCTCGGTGGGTACACACTGCAGGGCATGGAGACACGCTAAAACGCGTGATGGACACTCACAGCAACACAGGCTAGGTAGCAAAGGCTCACGTTCACATACACACATACTGCAGGAGAGGACACAAACACTCACGGCAAATGAACACAGCATACGTATTCAAATGAGAACACACATTTTCCATCTCTCTCTTATTCACGAAGCCAGATGTATCCACATTACATTATTTTCACTATATCACCACAACACCCCGGTTATCGCCTACATTCACTCCGTTTATAGCACAATATCAATTCCCATTTTGCACTTAAGCCCACTTTCACTCTGTGTCAATGAATGTCAATGATTGCCAACCTGTCAGTAAGTATCAGTGTCTGAGAAAAAGCAGCTCCGGTGGTGTGAGGCCCCTGGCCATGTCACCTGTATCCAGCAACGGTGCCCTGTCAGTGGGGAGGCTGGGGAAGAGATGGGTCCTGACTTGGGTAATTACACAGGAGAGGACTGCAGTAAGGCTCTGCCCTCCAGCCCTTTTCCTAGAGGACACACACAAACACACACAGACTGCCAGGAGGGAGGCATCTCAGGACAGCAGCTCTGTGAAAGAAGGGGACATCCAAATCCTGAAGCCTTCCACTTAACTCTCCTCTCAAATGAGGTGGTGATGCAAGGTTGTAGCAACGTTGGGGTACCAGGCTCAGGGTTGGGGCTGGGGTTTAAGATTCTCATGCTGAAATGATTTATTCTCTCCTCCTTCTGTCTCTTTTTCTCTCTTTCCCTTTCTTTTGCTCTGTCTTTCCGTCTTCCCCTCTTTTTGAGCTCTTCCCTCCCTCCCTCCCTCCCTCCCTCCCTCCCTCCCTCCCTCCCTCCCTCCCTCCCTCCCTCCCTCCCTCCCTCCTCTCTCCTCTCCTCCCTCCCTCCTCTCTCTCTCTCTCTCTCTCTCTCTCTCTCTCTCTCTCTCTCTCTCTCTCTCTCTCTCTCTCTCTCTCTCTCTCTCTCTCTCTCTCACTCCCTCCCTCCCTCCCTCCCTCCTGCAGTATCTTTATGAAGGGATGAAGATCAGTGAGTTGCCAGTGGATTTCTCAGTGGTCTGGAACGGCAACTTCATTATAGACAACCCAGATAAAATACAAGGTAAGACTGACACACACACACACACACACACACACACACACACACACACACACACACACACACACACACACACACACACACACACACACACACACACACACACACACACACACACACACACACTCAAATTTGTTGACATATCTCACCATCACATAAAACAGATGTTTCTTGTCAAATAACATCTTGTCTCAGCTGGAGACAAGTCAGACACAGCATAATACCCGCTTTTACCCAAACAAATGAAGAGCACAGTTGTATCCTTGTTAAAAAAATCTCATGTTTTAACCAAAAAAATCCTCCAGGAATACAGTACACACTGCAGTTATTATAATGTTAGGTTGTCAAATCAAATGCTGTTTCCTGTTTCAAGCACTGTTGTGTTTAACCTGAGTCCTCCTGAATCCCACAGTGCACCTGTATAAGTGTGCGGCCCAGAGGGACAGCTGTGGCATGTGTCTGAAGGCCCAGAGGAAGTTCCAGTGTGGCTGGTGTAGTGGAGAGGGCCGCTGTACCCTGCGCCACCACTGCCCGCCCCTCAACCCCCGCTGGCTAGACCTCTCCAGCAAGAACGTCAAGTGTATCAACCCCCGCATCATCGAGGTCAGTGATAACACACACACACCCCCAGCCCCCCTCTACCCTCTCACACCCTCTTTTCCTTCACCACCATAAGGTTACACTTACTTGTCCTCTGCATCTATCGCCTTTTAGCCGTAGCTTGGCGTAGCCCTGAACGATATGGTGAAATGTGATGTATTTGCCCGATTCGTCCCGAACAAAACAACAGCAGGTGGGAAGGAAAGGCGATGCTGCTTACGGTCGGGTGTACAATTTATCTGTACACAGTTATCCTTCAATTGAAATCAACAAACAACAGACTTAGAGCAGACAAGTGTCGCTCGTGACAATGAAAGGTCGTATTTGCATTGCGAGGCCTACATGGTGGAAGTGGTGTGGTCTGGTCTGATCTATGTGAATGAGGATCCCCTCGGCTGTGCCCCCACTTATGGTGCTGCAAAGAGCTAGATGGGCTCTCTACCTCGCTCTCTCACCCCCCTCTCTGTCTCTCTGTCCCAACATCACTCTCTTACCACCCTCTCTCTCTCGCTTCATCTCTTTCTCTCTCTCTGTCTCTCTCCCTCTCTCTGTCTTTATTTCCTCTCTCTTTCTCTCCTCCCGCACACAATCAATATGCAGGGAGAGAGCATCTGGTGTTGATTTTCGCTGAAGGGAAAAAGTGAGTGTGTGTGAGTGTGTCACCTTCGGCCGCACTGCAAGGGTGAGAGACCTGACACATACACCCTAGGGACCTGCCTCAGTGTCTCTCTCTGTAGGGTGCCAGCTGGCTTCCTCTCTATCTGTGCCACATAAGACACTTTTCTAGATATATGCGGTGCTTGTTTTAGCTGGAGCTCCCAGCTTAAAAAGGAGTTCCATTTCATGTTCACACCAGCAGAGTGAAGTACAGTACAGTACACTGCTTTAACTAAACAGAATAGTCGACCAGCCTCTAGTAGTGAAGCAACTATCCCTGCTTGAGTTCCCCAGACAGACGTAGTCTCATTGAGGCAAGCTTATCGACGTGCCAGACTATTCAGACAGTAAGAGGAGAAGCGGTTATTGATTTGTGCCGTGACAGAGCTCTTTCTCGCCCAGTCGCCCTGACTTCCACCTGACAACAATGCCCAACCCTGCGACTGTTCCCCATGACCAGGAATTCCATGTTTTTTCCCCCCCAGCAGCAGCCCTTTATGTGTCCTGAGGCATCATTTCTGTGCAGCTAGTGTGGTGGGTATAGTTGGCCCAGTGTCACAGGGGAATCAGACACTGTATTTCATTTAGGGCTGGGCGATATGGCCAATATATCATAGCACAGTGTTTTTCTCATTTATTACAGTATTTGATGTTTTTGAATAAAAGTTCTCAATATGCTTTCTGAGTAGTTCATGACCCGAAGGTGGAAAAACCTACATTAGAAGTGATTTCATTGGGGGTGTTCTTCATTCTGTTTGTTTTATTTGTTCAATCCAACTTCAAACAACAACAAAGAAGCATTTTTCATCCATTTCTGCATTTCCTGCAATGTTATTATCATTTCCACATTGTGCCCCACAGAGCTGCATAATATGGGTAAAAAGCCTAGTTAATTGGTGAACTGTTGGAATCATGGAAATATAATGAGTTATTCTAATTCTATAGTTTGAATATAGTGGCCATCACCTGGAATACCTTGTTTGACATGACAACGAATGAAGATGCCAGGGAGGAGTTATTGGACAGGGTAGGAGCCATGTTGGTCTGTGTTTCCAGGGAACCCTAATTAGATGTTACATGACATGTTTTCTTACCTCGTGTAGCTAGCTAACATATTCATGCTTTGCCTGTTCCTCTCTGATTTGTAAGATACCATTGCACAAACAACATGCTTATCTAGGCCTACACCAGCACCGATACTAGGCTATATTAGCCAGCTAAGAATGCTTTGACTTAGTACATTTAGCAAATCATTTAACTAGCGATTAGCATTAGCGGCTAACACGATTTATTTTAGCTAGAACTTGCTAAGAAACGTTTGCAGACTTTAAGATGCACTGTAATTATAGAACGCTTGTAGAGAGCAGCATCGTTGTCGCCAACATCTTTCTGGATCTGACCAGCAGGACTGCAGAATGAAAGGCAAGAAAGTGCTTGTGACACCATAGTGAAGCAACTGCTCACTCCTTGAGATCGCTGGTTTGGCCCTTGGCGCTTGACTTCCACGTCAGACAGATACTTGGTTATGTCCACTACGAAGGCCAAATCACACATCCACTTGTCATCACTCAGTTCCCCGACAGGTTTCCCCTTCATCTCCATTAATTGTTGTACTTCATCCTTCAGTCCGTAAAACCGCGCGAGTGTGTTTCCACGGTTCAACCATCGCACCTCACAGTGGTAAACCAGATTCAAGATCACTCACTAGCTCCTAAAATTGGCGGTTATTCATCCCTTTGCTTTTGATAAAATGGATGGTCGACACTACAGTTGCCATTACATTGTTCTGCTTCAGGGACTGTGCACACAGACTTTCTTAATGTATGATGTAGTTGCACACAGTTAAATCACTTGGATCAAGACTGAGACAACTCATTTCTTTTTTCGCTAATGCGGTTAACCCCTTTTTTGAGCCGGCCATGGGATGACACTCCATCTGTAGTAAGGCCACTTCATTTTTCAAACAGTAGCTCAAATTTGTTCATAGCCGAGACAAGTCTCTCAAACAAGTCCACACCTCTGGTAGTGCCATGCATGGCTTCCAAAGACAGCAATTCTTCCCTTGTGTCAAACTCAGCGGTAATCCCACGCACAAAAATGGCAAATTGGGCGGTATTTGTTGTGTTAGTCGTTTCATCACACGCCAAAGCCAAAAATACAACATTTCTTGCGGAGTCCTTCAACGTTTTTTCGATATCTTGTGCCATGTCAATGTCTGGTGCTTGCAACTCTTTTACAAATCCTGCTTCCAAATGAGGCTTCAGTTTCTTTGTGATAAGCTGGCTCACCACAAAACCTGCTTGCGTATCATTTTCCCCATCCAAACGAGGTTTCGTAAAAGGCGACTTGTTGAGCACCCAAACCCTGCTGAAGAGCAGTGACTTTATCCACACGGAGTTGTCCTCTCAACTAATTCAGTTTAACATGTTTCCAGCTGTAATGATGCTCCAAATGTGCCTTTTTCATTACTGCAAGTGCCCACAAACTAGGCATACAGGTTTGCCTTTCACATCAACAAGAAAAATGTGTATTTGTCCATTTCAAATCAAAGTTTATTTGTCATGCGCCCAGAATACAACACACCTTACAGTGAAATGCAGATTGTTAGTTAGATTACTTGTTGGTTATCACTGCATTGTCGGAACTAGAAGCACAAGCATTTCGCTACACTCGCATTAACATCTGCTAACCATGTGTATGTGACAAATAAAATTTGATTTGATTTGATTTGATTTACAGGCTCTAACCAACAGTGCAATTTTAACAAATGTAAAAAAGACAGAGAAAAATAACAATAGTGAGGCTATAACAGTAGTGAGGTTATAACAGTAGTGAGGTTATAACAGTAGTGAGGCTATAACAGTAGTGAGGCTATAACAGTGGTGAGGTTATAACAGTAGTGAGGCTATAACAGTAGTGAGGCTATAACAGTAGTGAGGTTATAACAGTAGTGAGGTTATAACAGTAGTGAGGTTATAACAGTAGTGAGGCTATAACAGTAGTGAGGTTATAACAGTAGTGAGGCTATAACAGTAGTGAGGCTATAACAGTAGTGAGGTTATAACAGTAGTGAGGCTATATACAGTAGTGAGGCTATAACAGTAGTGAGGCTATAACAGTAGTGAGGCTATAACAGTAGTGAGGTTATAACAGTAGTGAGGCTATAACAGTAGTGAGGCTATAACAGTAGTGAGGTTATAACAGTAGTGAGGCTATAACAGTAGTGAGGCTATAACAGTAGTGAGGTTATAACAGTAGTGAGGCTATAACAGTAGTGAGGTTATAACAGTAGTGAGGCTATAACAGTAGTGAGGCTATAACAGTAGTGAGGCTATAACAGTAGTGAGGCTATAACAGTAGTGAGGTTATAACAGTAGTGAGGCTATAACAGTAGTGAGGCTATAACAGTAGTGAGGTTATAACAGTAGTGAGGCTATAACAGTAGTGAGGTTATAACAGTAGTGAGGCTATATACAGTAGTGAGGCTATAACAGTAGTGAGGCTATATACAGTAGTGAGGCTATAACAGTAGTGAGGCTATAACAGTAGCGATGCTATAACAGTAGTGAGGCTATAACAGTAGTGAGGCTATAACAGTAGTGAGGCTATAACAGTAGTGAGGCTATAAGAGTAGTGAGGCAAAAACAGTAGCGAGGCTATAACAGTAGTGAGGCTATAACAGTAGTGAGGCTATATACAGTAGTGAGGCTATAACATTAGTGAGGCTATAACAGTAGTGAGGCTATAACATTAGAGAGGCTATAACATTAGTGAGGCTATAACAGTAGTGAGGCTATATACAGTAGTGAGGCTATAACAGTAGTGAGGCTATAACAGTAGTGAGGTTATAACAGTAGTGAGGTTATAACAGTAGTGAGGCTATAACAGTAGTGAGGTTATAACAGTAGTGAGGCTATAACAGTAGTGAGGCTATAACAGTAGTGAGGTTATAACAGTAGTGAGGCTATATACAGTAGTGAGGCTATAACAGTAGTGAGGCTATAACAGTAGTGAGGTTATAACAGTAGTGAGGCTATAACAGTAGTGAGGCTATAACAGTAGTGAGGTTATAACAGTAGTGAGGCTATAACAGTAGTGAGGCTATAACAGTAGTGAGGTTATAACAGTAGTGAGGCTATAACAGTAGTGAGGTTATAACAGTAGTGAGGCTATAACAGTAGTGAGGCTATAACAGTAGTGAGGCTATAACAGTAGTGAGGCTATAACAGTAGTGAGGCTATAACAGTAGTGAGGTTATAACAGTAGTGAGGCTATAACAGTAGTGAGGCTATAACAGTAGTGAGGTTATAACAGTAGTGAGGCTATAACAGTAGTGAGGTTATAACAGTAGTGAGGCTATATACAGTAGTGAGGCTATAACAGTAGTGAGGCTATATACAGTAGTGAGGCTATAACAGTAGTGAGGCTATAACAGTAGCGATGCTATAACAGTAGTGAGGCTATAACAGTAGCGAGGCTATAACAGTAGCGATGCTATAACAGTAGTGAGGGTATAACAGTAGTGAGGCTATAACAGTAGTGAGGCTATAAGAGTAGTGAGGCAAAAACGGTAGCGAGGCTATAACAGTAGTGAGGCTATAACAGTAGTGAGGCTATATACAGTAGTGAGGCTATAACAGTAGTGAGGCTATAACAGTAGTGAGGCTATAACATTAGAGAGGCTATAACATTAGTGAGGCTATAACAGTAGTGAGGCTATATACAGTAGTGAGGCTATAACAGTAGTGAGGCTATAACAGTAGTGAGGTTATAACAGTAGTGAGGTTATAACAGTAGTGAGGCTATAACAGTAGTGAGGTTATAACAGTAGTGAGGCTATAACAGTAGTGAGGCTATAACAGTAGTGAGGTTATAACAGTAGTGAGGCTATATACAGTAGTGAGGCTATAACAGTAGTGAGGCTATAACAGTAGTGAGGCTATAACAGTAGTGAGGTTATAACAGTAGTGAGGCTATAACAGTAGTGAGGTTATAACAGTAGTGAGGCTATAACAGTAGTGAGGCTATAACAGTAGTGAGGTTATAACAGTAGTGAGGCTATAACAGTAGTGAGGCTATAACAGTAGTGAGGTTATAACAGTAGTGAGGCTATAACAGTAGTGAGGTTATAACAGTAGTGAGGCTATAACAGTAGTGAGGCTATAACAGTAGTGAGGCTATAACAGTAGTGAGGTTATAACAGTAGTGAGGTTATAACAGTAGTGAGGTTATAACAGTAGTGAGGCTATAACAGTAGTGAGGCTATAACAGTAGTGAGGTTATAACAGTAGTGAGGCTATAACAGTAGTGAGGTTATAACAGTAGTGAGGCTATATACAGTAGTGAGGCTATAACAGTAGTGAGGCTATATACAGTAGTGAGGCTATAACAGTAGTGAGGCTATAACAGTAGCGATGCTATAACAGTAGTGAGGCTATAACAGTAGCGAGGCTATAACAGTAGTGATGCTATAACAGTAGTGAGGCTATAACAGTAGTGAGGCTATAAGAGTAGTGAGGCAAAAACGGTAGCGAGGCTATAACAGTAGTGAGGCTATAACAGTAGTGAGGCTATATACAGTAGTGAGGCTATAACAGTAGTGAGGCTATAACAGTAGTGAGGCTATAACATTAGAGAGGCTATAACATTAGTGAGGCTATAACAGTAGTGAGGCTATATACAGTAGTGAGGCTATAACAGTAGTGAGGCTATAACAGTAGTGAGGCTATAACAGTAGCGAGGCTATAACATTAGAGAGGCTACATACAGTAGTGAGGCAGAAACAGTAGCGAGGCTATAACAGTAGCGAGGCTACATACAGTAGTGAGGCTATAACAGTAGTGAGGCTATAACAGTAGCGAGGCTACATACAGTAGTGAGGCTATAACAGTAGCGAGGCTATATACAGTAGTGAGGCTATAACAGTAGTGAGGCTACATACAGTAGTGAGGCTATAACAGTAGTGAGGCTATATACAGTAGTGAGGCTATAACAGTAGTGAGGCTATATACAGTAGTGAGGCTACATACAGTAGTGAGGCTATAACAGTAGTGAGGCTATATACAGTAGTGAGGCAAAAACAGTAGTGAGGCTATATACAGTAGTGAGGCTACATACAGTAGTGAGACTATAACAGTAGTGAGGCTACATACAGTCGTGAGGCTATATACACTAGTGAGGCTATAACAGTAGTGAGGCTACATACAGTAGTGAGGCTATAACAGTAGTGAGGCTATATACAGTAGTGAGGCAAAAACAGTAGCGAGACTATATACAGTAGTGAGGCAAAAACAGTAGTGAGGCTACATACAGTAGTGAGGCTATAACAGTAGTGAGGCTATATACAGTAGTGAGGCAAAAACAGTAGTGAGGCTATATACAGTAGTGAGGCTACATACAGTATTGAGGCTATAACAGTAGTGAGGCTATATACAGTAGTGAGGCAAAAACAGTAGTGAGGCTATATACAGTAGTGAGGCTATAACAGTAGCGAGGCTACATACAGTAGTGAGGCTATAACAGTAGCGAGGCTACATACAGTAGTGAGGCTATAACAGTAGTGAGGCTATATACAGTAGTGAGGCTATAACAGTAGCTAGGCTATAACAGTAGCTAGGCTACATACAGTAGTGAGGCTATAACAGTAGTGAGGCTATATACAGTAGCGAGGCTATAACAGTAGCTAGGCTATAACAGTAGCTAGGCTACATACAGTAGTGAGGCTATAACAGTAGCTAGGCTATATACAGTAGCGAGGCTATAACAGTAGCTAGGCTATAACAGTAGCTAGGCTATATACAAATACCGTTATAGAAGGTAAAGTAAAAACCCAAACTGGTTCCTGCATCAATACCGGTATAAAGTAAAATACGGTTTAATTCGGTTTGGCAATGCACAAGTAAGTGTTCTGTGTTTAACCCCCGGACAACAGCACCTACAGTAGCTACACATTGATTCATTAGGCTATACTCTCCCCACTGTGTATTCATAAATAACCCCAGCCAATATATAGTTAAAGACATCCCTAATTGATTTGCAATACTGTACTCTGATTAGGCAGGCTACACCAGGGTGGGTGTTAGATGGATCTCCTTCTCTTGTTCTAGCTTTTTCTCCCTCTCTTTTTCTCTTTAGCTCTCTCTCTGCTCAATTTCTTATCCCTTCCTTCCCCACTCTTCCTGTTCTTCTTTCTCTCTCTTGTTCTCTATTTTGCTCTCTCTTTCTCACTCTCTCCTTCTCTTTATGTTCCCCTCCATCCCTCTATCCCTCTCCTGTGTCTATCCGTGTGTCTCTCTCTGTGACTCATTCTCGTAAATGAAGTTACTGTCATTCTGAGATACCTGACACAGCGAAGTGTGTGTGACTGACAGCGTGTTTGTGTGCCCGTGCGTGCGTGGGTGTGTGTGTGTGTGCCAATGAGGAATGTGATTGTGTGTACTTTTGCGTGTGATGTATATGTACTTGTGTGTGGTGTGTGAAATTCTAACAAGCAGTAACCCTATGGGAGCATATCTCATTCAGCTCCCAGTTTTCGTTAGTGTAGTGAGTAGTGTATGTGATTACCAAGGACACACTGAGTGGACTTCTCTATTCCTCATTCTGAGTAGTAGGTTAGAGGGATATCAGTGGAGAATGTAGCTGAGGTAGAGAGATGAGAACAGAACAGAGGCAGCTAAACAAAGGGAGGGAGTGAGAGACAGATAGAGAGAGAGATGGATGGATGGAAGAAAAGTAGTGCTGAAACCTACCAAAATACAATTAGGCAAGAACAAATTCAATCACTCCCAGACAACTTCCTGGACAAAATGTTTCACTGTAATTGTGAATGTGTGAACTTGGCAGTAGAAACCTTTAACAGTTTATACATCTCAGCTTCCCTATCACATCAAAACATTTCAAGTAGACAACCTAAGGAAATTAACAACAATGACAAATGGTTTTGATGAAGAATACAAAAACCTAAGAAAGACCTTGAGAAACCTATCCAAACAAAAACATAGAGACCTAGAAAACCTGAGCCTACACCTTCACTATGGTGAATCACTAAAACAATACAGAAATACACTACGGAAAAAGAAAAAACAGCACGTCAGAAATCAGCTCAATGTAATTGAAGAATCCATAGACTCTAACCACTTCTGGGAAAATTGGAAAACACTAAACTAACAACACGAAGAGTTATCTATCCAAAATGGAGAGGTATGGATAAACCACTTCTCCAATCTTTATTGGCTCTATAACAAAGAACAAACAACAAAAACATATACATGATCAAATACACATCTTAGAATCAGCTATTAAAGACTACCAGAACCCACTGGATTATCAAATGACATTGAATGAACTACAGGACAAAATACAAAACCCTCCAACCCAAAAAGGCCTGTGGTGTTGATGGTATCCTTAATGAAATGATAAAATATACAGATGACAAATTCCAATTGAATGTACGTCAACTTTTTAACATCCTCCTCAGCTATGGCATCTTCTCCAATATTTGGAACCAAGGACTGATCGCCCCAATCCACAAAGTGGAGCAAATTTGACCCCAATAACTACCGTGGGATATGTGGCAACAGCGGTCTTGGGAAAATCCTGTGCATTATCATTAACAGCAGACGCTCTCGTTGGCTGGCCCTCGCTTCATACTCGTCGCCAAACCCTCTGGCTCCAGGTCATCTATAAGACCATGCTAGGTAAAGTCCCCCCTTATCTCAGCTCGCTGGTCACCATAGCAGCACCCACCTGTAGCACTCGCTCCAGCAGGTGACTCTCTGGTCACCCTCAAAACCAATACTTCCCTTGGCCGCCTCTCCTTCTAGTTCTGCTCCCAATGACTGGAACGAACTACAAAAATCTCTGACACTGGAAACACTTATCTCCCTCACTAGCTTTAAGCACCAGCTGTCAGAGCAGCTCACAGATTACTGCACCTGTACATAGCCCATCTATAATTGATCCCAAACAACTACCTCTTCCTCTACTGTATTTATTTATTTATTTTGCTCCTTTGCACCCCATTATTTATCTCTACTTTGCACATTCTTCAACTGCAAATCTACCATTCCAGTGTTTTACTTGCTATATTGTATTTGCACATAGAATTCCACATGTTTATGAAATTAAACTCACAAAAACAATAAACAGAAAACGAAACGTGTAGCAAATGCAGTGCTTCCAGGCAACTACACAAAAAACAAGATCCCACAAAACCAAGTGTGGAAATGGCTGCCTAAATATGATCCCCAATCAGAGACACCGATAAACAGCTGCCTCTGATTGTGAACCATACCAGGCCAACATAGAAATAAATGCACTAGATCACCAAACCTAGTCACACATCGACCTAACCAAAATAGAGAATAAAAAGGCTCTCTATGGTCAGGGCGTGACAATAACAAAGCCATCTCCCTACAGAGAGATGAACCTGGAGAAGAGTCTCCTAAGCAAACTGGTCCTGGGGCTCTGTTCACCAACACAAGCAGATCCCCAGGACAGCAACACAATTTGACCCAACCAAATCATGAGAAAAACAAAAAGATAATTACTTGACACATTGGAAAGAATTAACAAAAAAACTCAGCAAACTAGAATGCTATTTGGCCCTAAACAGAGAGTACACAGTTGCAGAATACCTGACCACTGTGACTGAGCCAAAGCTTTGACTATGTACAGACTCAGTGAGCATAGCCTTGCTATTGAGAGAGGCCGCAGTAGGCAGACCTGGCTCTCAAGAGAAGAGAGGCTATGTGCATACTGCCCACAAAATGAGATGGAAACTGAGCTGCACTTCCTAAAATCCTTTCAAATGTATGACCATATTAGAGACACCTATTTCCCTCAGACCCACATAGCATTGGAAAACAATTTTAATTTTGATAAACTCCCATATCTATTGGGCGAATTACCACCAGTGAAGAACACCATTGTAAATACAACCTATATTGTACTTGTGTACATCGTTACAAAACTGTATATAGACATAACATGACATTTGAAATGTCTCTATTCCTTAGTAACTTTTGTGTAATGTTTACTGTTCATGTTTTATTGTTTATTTTGACTTTTGTTTGTCTATTTCACTTGCTTTGTTAATGTAAACACATTTCCCAATAAAGCCCCTTTTATTGAATTGAGAGAGAGAGACAGAGAGAGACAGAGAGACAGACAGAGAGAGAGAGAGAGAGAGAGAGAGAGAGAGAGAGAGAGAGAGAGAGACAGAGAGAGACAGAGAGAGACAGAGAGACAGAGAGAGACAGAGAGACAGAGAGAGAGAGAGAGAGAGAGAGAGAGAGAGAGAGAGAGAGAGAGAGAGAGAGAGAGAGAGATGGAAAAGTAAAGTTGAGAGGTGAGGTGGGAGGAAGAGAAATTAAGTCAGAGGAAGAAGAGGATGCCAAGTAGATGAAAGGGGAGGAGAGTAAGAGGAGAGAGAGGAGAGCCCCTGTGGGGTGTCAGAGCTCAGCCCTGTTATACAGCACAGCTGCCACTGGGAGCCTGTACTGCATTGATTTGTACTTTTCACTTTTCACTGGAGTTGGACACACACACACACACACACACACACACACACACACACACACACACACACACACACACACACACACACACACACACACACACACACACACACACACACACACACACACACACACACACACACACACACACAGTACAGCTCCAGAGGCAAAAACACCAACTAGCAAGCAACATTTGGCACTTGTTGAGCTTATATTTATTACCCCTCCCGGTGTACTCTGCATTCATTTGTTCTTATCTCTCTTCCCCCAACCCCTTTCCTCTCCCAATAATGAGAATTTCTTCAAAAAGACCACACTCTTTCCCTCATGGGCTGAATTTATGAATACATTTTGTTTTGATTGTATGCAACAAAGCCCCAATCATGATCTGATTTGTGTACATACATCGATACTAGCCTATGTGCCTACCAGAAGACGCTCCTTGTGAATAATTTATATTTCTATTAAGTACCGTGCCTGAGCCCCCCCCTCTCCCGGCACAGTATTAATATTGAGCAGATAAAAGCCTCCTCTAACAGCAGAGGGAACAGCATCAAATGAAGCTGGGGATTAGAGGACTTGAAAGGCATCATGGGAAGGAGGAACTCTCTCTGGGCTGGACTGTATGGCTCCTATATACGCTGGAGAGAATAGAGATACTACTGCTTCCTGTAATGGCTGGATACGCTATAGTACTGTAGCTGTCGTCTTAACACACCTGATCCGTAGAAGAGAGGTATATAGTACTGTAGCTGTCGTCTTAACACACCTGATCCATGGAAGAGAGGTATACCGTACTGTAGCTGTCGTCTTAACACACCTGATCCGTAGAAGAGAGGTATACAGTACTGTAGCTGTTGTCTTAACACACCTGATCCGTAGAAGAGAGGTATACAGTACTGTAGCTGTTGTCTTAACACACCTGATCCATGGAAGAGAGGTATACAGTACTGTAGCTGTCGTCTTAACACACCTAATCCGTAGAAGAGAGGTATACAGTACTGTAGCTGTCGTCTTAACACACCTGATCCGTAGAAGAGAGGTATACAGTACTGTAGCTGTTGTCTTAACACACCTGATCCGTAGAAGAGAGTATATAGTACTGTAGCTGTCGTCTTAACACACCTGATCCGTAGAAGAGAGGTATACAGTACTGTAGCTGTCGTCTTAACACACCTGATCCATGGAAGAGAGGTATACAGTACTGTAGCTGTCGTCTTAACACACCTGATCCATGGAAGAGAGGTATACAGTACTGTAGCTGTCGTCTTAACACACCTGATCCATGGAAGAGAGGTATACCGTACTGTAGCTGTCGTCTTAACACACCTGATCCGTAGAAGAGAGGTATACAGTACTGTAGCTGTCGTCTTAACACACCTGATCCATGGAAGAGAGGTATACAGTACTGTAGCTGTCGTCTTAACACACCTGATCCGTAGAAGAGAGGTATACAGTACTGTAGCTGTTGTCTTAACACACCTGATCCGTAGAAGAGAGGTATACAGTACTGTAGCTGTTGTCTTAACACACCTGATCCATAGAAGAGAGGTATACAGTACTGTAGCTGTCGTCTTAACACACCTGATCCATGGAAGAGAGGTATACAGTACTGTAGCTGTTGTCTTAACACACCTGATCCATGGAAGAGAGGTATACAGTACTGTAGCTGTCGTCTTAACACACCTGATCCATGGAAGAGAGGTATACAGTACTGTAGCTGTCGTCTTAACACACCTGATCCATGGAAGAGAGGTATACAGTACTGTAGCTGTTGTCTTAACACACCTGATCCATGGAAGAGAGGTATACAGTACTGTAGCTGTTGTCTTAACACACCTGATCCGTAGAAGAGAGGTATACAGTACTGTAGCTGTCGTCTTAACACACCTGATCCATGGAAGAGAGGTATACCGTACTGTAGCTGTCGTCTTAACACACCTGATCCGTAGAAGAGAGGTATACAGTACTGTAGCTGTCGTCTTAACACACCTGATCCGTAGAAGAGAGGTATACCGTACTGTAGCTGTCGTCTTAACACACCTGATCCATGGAAGAGAGGTATACAGTACTGTAGCTGTCGTCTTAACACACCTGATCCGTAGAAGAGAGGTATACAGTACTGTAGCTGTCGTCTTAACACACCTGATCCATGGAAGAGAGGTATACAGTACTGTAGCTGTCGTCTTAACACACCTGATCCATGGAAGAGAGGTATACAGTACTGTAGCTGTTGTCTTAACACACCTGATCCGTAGAAGAGAGGTATACAGTACTGTAGCTGTCGTCTTAACACACCTGATCCATGGAAGAGAGGTATACAGTACTGTAGCTGTTGTCTTAACACACCTGATCCGTAGAAGAGAGGTATACAGTACTGTAGCTGTCGTCTTAACACACCTGATCCGTAGAAGAGAGGTATACAGTACTGTAGCTGTCGTCTTAACACACCTGATCCGTAGAAGAGAGGTATACAGTACTGTAGCTGTCGTCTTAACACACCTGATCCATGGAAGAGAGGTATACAGTACTGTAGCTGTTGTCTTAACACACCTAATCCGTAGAAGAGAGGTATACAGTACTGTAGCTGTCGTCTTAACACACCTAATCCGTAGAAGAGAGGTATACCGTACTGTAGCTGTCGTCTTAACACACCTGATCCGTAGAAGAGAGGTATACAGTACTGTAGCTGTCGTCTTAACACACCTGATCCGTAGAAGAGAGGTATATAGTACTGTAGCTGTCGTCTTAACACACCTGATCCGTAGAAGAGAGGTATACAGTACTGTAGCTGTCGTCTTAACACACCTGATCCATGGAAGAGAGGTATACAGTACTGTAGCTGTCGTCTTAACACACCTGATCCGTAGAAGAGAGGTATACCGTACTGTAGCTGTCGTCTTAACACACCTGATCCATGGAAGAGAGGTATACAGTACTGTAGCTGTCGTCTTAACACACCTGATCCGTAGAAGAGAGGTATACAGTACTGTAGCTGTCGTCTTAACACACCTGATCCATGGAAGAGAGGTATACAGTACTGTAGCTGTCGTCTTAACACACCTGATCCATGGAAGAGAGGTATACAGTACTGTAGCTGTCGTCTTAACACACCTGATCCGTAGAAGAGAGGTATACCGTACTGTAGCTGTTGTCTTAACACACCTGATCCGTAGAAGAGAGGTATACAGTACTGTAGCTGTCGTCTTAACATTTACATTTACATTTACATTTAAGTCATTTAGCAGACGCTCTTATCCAGAGCGACTTAACACACCTGATCTGTAGAAGAGAGGTATACAGTACTGTAGCTGTCGTCTTAACACACCTGATCCGTAGAAGAGAGGTATACCGTACTGTAGCTGTTGTCTTAACACACCTGATCCGTAGAAGAGAGGTATACCGTACTGTAGCTGTTGTCTTAACACACCTGATCCGTAGAAGAGAGGTATACAGTACTGTAGCTGTCGTCTTAACACACCTGATCCGTAGAAGAGAGGTATACAGTACTGTAGCTGTCGTCTTAACACACCTGATCCATGGAAGAGAGGTATACAGTACTGTAGCTGTTGTCTTAACACACCTAATCCGTAGAAGAGAGGTATACAGTACTGTAGCTGTTGTCTTAACACACCTGATCTGTAGAAGAGAGGTATACAGTACTGTAGCTGTTGTCTTAACACACCTGATCCGTAGAAGAGAGGTATACAGTACTGTAGCTGTCGTCTTAACACACCTGATCTGTAGAAGAGAGGTATACCGTACTGTAGCTGTTGTCTTAACACACCTGATCCGTAGAAGAGAGGTATACAGTACTGTAGCTGTCGTCTTAACACACCTGATCCGTAGAAGAGAGGTATACAGTACTGCAGCTGTCGTCTTAACACACCTGATCCGTAGAAGAGAGGTATACAGTACTGTAGCTGTCGTCTTAACACACCTGATCCATGGAAGAGAGGTATACAGTACTGTAGCTGTTGTCTTAACACACCTGATCCATAGAAGAGAGGTATACCGTACTGCAGCTGATCTCTAGTTCAAGCTCATTAGTAAAAAATCATCATTGCATAACAATGTGAAATGTAAAGGCTTCGTGTAAAGGCAGTATACAGTATAGAGCAGTGGCCTGTTGTACCACCAGAGGGAGGGTGGGACTGACTGTCACCCAGTAAACAGTAGACTTCAGCAAACATAGTCCTTCTCTTCTCTCTCTCACCTGGCCCTGAAATAACCCTGTGTTCCAACGGTTCATTTAGATCCAGCCAATGGCAGGCACGACAAATCGTTGTTCAATCCAACCGAGGCATCGGCAAACAAACACACACACACACACACACACACACACACACACACAGTGTTCTGGACAGGGGGTAGAGAGGCCTGGAATGAAAACACTGCCGGATAAGTCACGGTGCCCTCATGGAGGCTGTGGTGCCCCCCTCCCCACCACACAGCAGTACACCTCCCAGGTGTGTGTGTTTGTCTCCCTTCCTTTCTTCATTCCTCTCCTCTGCTTCCAGTATTTCTCTCCTGTCCCCTTCATCCCCGTCTGTATCTCTCGGCAGGCTACAAGACATTTAAGAACCTATAAAGTATTTCATGTGTAGTTTGTTCACGGGGAAAGAAGAAGTGATAAGTGGGTTTTTATAAAGCACATTAACCGCTAGTCACAATGAAATTTGACATGCCTGAACTACCCTCAAAGACCCGAAAGACAGCTCTGAGGTCTGGGTGCAAGATGTGCCGTTTGAAAGACCGGGAGTGGATCTACCCACAGCGATCCAGATGCTACACACGCTCATATTGATAGCAGCTTCAGAGGCAACAGTTCTAACATGCTTTCACTTTGACTTTTTTTAGTATTTTTTAAAACTCTGGCGTCTTAGTTGAAATGTAATCAGAAACAGCTGTTATCTGAGGAAGGGGAAAGCCCGGAGAGAAAGAGAGAGAGAGCACTAGTGGTGCCTACATTAAGGCCTGTTCACATGAAGAGTGCACTGTGATGTCTGCCATTATAATATGGTACAACACAGCTCAAAGCCTTCCTCTCTCTCGTCTCTCTGTCTGCCAGTAGAATGTAGAATGCCATTGAGTTTCAGACTTTCTTTTCTACCCCCCAAGCTAGCTCAGGTTGCTTTTCCTCTATTGAGTTTAGCATAGACTAGATGATCATCGCTTGCCCCACCATTACCTCAGATAAATATATAAACATGGCGCTTAGCAATGCAAGGCTGTTCATACTGGCCATTCCTCATCTTCTGCTCTGTCTCTTCTCTCCTCTCTCTATGGGTCTCTAGCACTGTTAGGGTATTGTGTTGGCCATCCCCCTCCTCTCTCTACTTGGCATCCTCTTCTTCCTCTGACTTAATTTATCTTCCTCCCACCTCACCTCTCAACTTTACTTTCCATTCTCTCTCTCTTTCTCTCTCTGTCTCTGTCTGTCTGTCTGTCTGTCTGTCTGTCTGTCTGTCTGTCTGTCTGTCTGTCTCTCTCTCTCTCTCTCTCTCTCTCTGTCTGTGTCTGTCTCTTTCTCTCTGTCTGTCTGTCTCTCTCTCTCTCTGTCTCTGTCTCTCTGTCTGTCTGTCTCTCTCTCTCTCTGTCTCTGTCTCTCTGTCTGTCTATCTGTCTCTCTCTGTCTCTCTCTCTCTCTCTCTCTCTCTCTCTTTTCTCTCTCTCTGTCTGCCTGTCTCTGTCTGCCTGTCTGTTTCTCTCTCTCTGTCTCTCTGTCTCTCTGTCTCTCTCTCTCTCTCTCTCTCTCTCTCTCTCTCTCTCTCTCTTTAATGTATGGCCTGTTAACATTGCCAAGGCAAGTGAAGTGGATAATAAAACTAAAGTGAAATAGTAAACATTACAGTTCCAAAAGAATAAACACATTTCAAATGTCATTATGTGTCTATATAAAGTGTTGTAACAATGTGCAAATAGTTAAAGTACAAAAGGGAAAATAAATAAACGTAAATATGGGTTGTATTTACAATGGTGTTTGTTCTTCACTGGTTGCCTTTTTCTTGTGGCAACAGCTCACAAATCTGTGGTATTTCACCTAGTAGATATGGGAGTTCAAATTGGATTTGTTTTCATATTCTTTGTGAGTCTGTGTAATCTGAGGGAAATATGTGTCTCTAATATGGTCATACATTTGCCAGGAGATTAGGAATTGCAGCTTAATTTCCACTTCATTTTGTGGGCAGTGTGCACATAGCCTGTCTTCTCTTGAGAGCCAGGTCTGCCTACTGTGTTCTATTGGAAAAGTTTGGTTAGTACCTAGCACTTAACGCTCTGGCCGAAGAGTAGGGTTGATCAGAGCGTTCTGACCCTAACAGCAGTAGTCAAGCACCCAAGCTAACTGTGTCATGTTGGCTAGCTTGCTAGCTACTTCCAGACACAAATGAGAGAACAGCTCACTCTGACAATTCTACTCGCCCTAGCAGAGCTGGTTAGGGTGGTTTTATGTTATCCAGAGTGTTGGTGACTGCATCTGTGCTACTAGCAACAATTTAATTACACTTTTTTTGCCAATGTCTTTTGCTCTGGCAAACTGAGACGAGAATACTCGGAAATCGGAGCATACTTCCAGAGCAAATGTTGTTGTCGCAGTGACATCATGAACATTCTATTGAAATTGTTACTTGCATAGTGGAGTCTTTTGTTTAGACATGTAGCTATCTAGCTAAACAACTAATCATAATCCCAAATCATAACGTCACTATCCTGCATGAATCTGCAGGTAGCATTTCAACCCCGATCAATGTTTGCTAGCCAACATTAGGTTATAACTACCAATGCAAATGTCTCTGAGATATGAATAATATTACTGCACAGATCATACACGTAACGTTAGCTAGCGAGCCAGCCAGCTAACGTTAGCTAGCTAGCTAACAGTACACTTTAACTTGAAATGAAAACTACTTTCTTACTAAATTTGAAATGTGTAATATCTGAAAATGTTGCTAGCTGGACTACCTTAACCATATACAATGGGGCAAAAAAAAGTATTTAGTCAGCCACCAATTGTGCAAGTTCTCCCACTTAAAAAGGTGAGAGAGGCCTGTAATTTTCATCATAGGTACACTTCAACTATGACAGACAAAATGAGGAAAAGAAATCCAGAAAATCACATTGTAGGATTTTTTATGAAATTATTTGCAAATTATGGTGGAAAATAAGTATTTGGTCAATAACAAAAGTTTATCTCAATACTTTGATATATACCTTTTGTTGGCAATGACAGAGGTCAAACGTTTTCTGTAAGTCTTCACAAGGTTTTCACACACTGTTGCTGGTATTTTGGCCCATTCCTCCATGCAGATCTCCTCTAGAGCAGTGATGTTTTGGGGCTGTTGCTGGGCAACCCAGACTTTCAACTCCCTCCAAAGATTTTCTATGGGGTTGAGATCTGGAGACTGGCTAGGCCACTCCAGGACCTTGAAATGCTTCTTACAAAGCCACTCCTTCGTTGCCCGGGCGGTGTGTTTGGGATTATTGTCATGATGAAAGACCCAGACACGTTTCATCTGCAATGCCCTTGCTGATGGAAGGAGGTTTTCACTCAAAATCTCACAATACATGGACCCATTCATTCTTTCCTTTACACAGATCAGTCGTCCTGGTCCCTTTGCAGAAAAACAGCCCCAAAGCATGATGTGTTGGAAATTTACAGGCCTCTCTCATATTTTTAAGTGGGAGAACTTGCACAATTGGTGGCTGACTAAATACTTTTTTGCCCCACTGTACATGGATGGACGCTTCTTCCTCTCTGTCACGGATGCCATGGTTTCCCTTAGTTTGAAGATGTAATCCAGAGACAGGTGTTTTATACAACAGCCGTCTGTGTGTTCTCTTTTCAACTCTGTCTGCATATTTGCAATCAAACGCCAGAAGGTTCTCTATATCTTTAGCTATCATACTCTAATTCCACTGATTTCAAAACTTGGTCCTCCAGAAAGTGGAGAGCAACACTTATGCAGTTCTACTACGTGATTTCTTTCAAAAAAGCTGCGTTAGAAAGAATTAGCTACACATACATACCAGCTCATATTATAGACAGAAGCATGCTACATGGCAGACCAATCCAATCTCTCGGCATGTCCAGCCCACACATTATCTGAGCCAATCATGGCTAGCGTAAAGGTTGCTCACTTTTTCTGTGGCTATACTAACTAGGCTCGTACTTTAACAATTTCATTTGTATTTACAGATGGAATAGAAGTTTGTTATTAAGAGATATAAAAGTTCACATATTCCAGAAGACGTTTCTGCCAAAAAAAGTTTTACGTTCAAATGGCTCTCCTGTGAAGTAGTGACGCGCAACACACGCCTCTTTTCCTGATACGAGTCATATACAGTGGCAAGACAAATTATGTGAACCCTTTGTAATTACCTGGATTTCTGCATAAATTGGTCGTAAAATTGGATCTGATCTTCATCATCTAAGTCACAACAATAGACAAACACAGTGTGCTTAAACTAATAACACACAAATTACTGTATTTTTCTCCATTGAATACATCATTTAAACATTCACAGTGTAGGTTGGAGAAAGTATGTCAGCCCCTTGGCTAATGATTTCTCCAAAATCTAATTGGAGTCAGGAATCAGCTAACCTGGAGTCCAATCAATGAGAGGAGATTGGAGAAGTTGTTTAGAGCTGCCTTGCCCTATAAAAAACACTCACAAAATGTGAGTTTGCTATTCACAAGAAGCATTGGCTGATGTGAACCATGTCTCGAATAAAAGAGATCTCAGAAGACCTGATATTAAGAATTGTTGACTTGCATAAAGCTGGAAAGGGTTACAAAAGTACACACGGTAAGACAAATTGTCTATAAATGGAGAAAGTTCAGCACTGTTGCTACTCTGCATAGGAGTGGCCGTCCTGCAAAGATGACTGCAAGAGCACAGTGCAGAATGCTCAATCTACGATACGTAAAACCCTAATCTAGAATGGTGTTCATGCGTGGACACCATGGATGAAGCCACTGCTGTCTAAAAAAAAAACATTGCTGCACGCCTGAAGTTTGATAAGATAACCTGGATGTAGTGCTGGCAAAATATTCTGTGGACAGATTAAACTACAATTGAGTTGTTTGGAAGGAACACACAACACTATGTGTGGAGAAAAAATGCACAGCACAGCAACATCCAAACCTCATCACAACTGTAAAGTATAGTGGAGGGAGCATCATGGTTTGGGGCTGCTTTGTTGCCTCAGGACGTGAACAGCTTGCTATTATCAACGGAAAAATGAATTCTCAAGTTTATCAAGACATTTTGCAGGAGAATGTAAGGCTATCTGTCCACCATTTGAAGCTCAACAGAAGTTGGGTGATGCAACAGGACAACAACACAAAACACAGAAGTAAATCAACAACAGACTGGATTGAACAGAAGAAAATATGCCTTCTGGAGGTGCCCAGTCAGAGTCCTGACCTTCTGGAGGTGCCCAGTCAGAATCCTGCCCTTCTGGAGTGGCCCAGTCAGAGTCCTGACCTTCTGGAGTGGCCCAGTCAGAGTCCTGACCTTCTGGAGTGGCCCAGTCAGAGTCCTGACCTTCTGGAGTGGCCCAGTCAGAGTCCTGACCTTCTGGAGTGGCCCAGTCAGAGTCCTGACCTTCTGGAGTGGCCCAGTCAGAGTCCTGACCTTGTGGAGTGGCCCAGTCAGAGTCCTGACCTTCTGGAGGTGCCCAGTCAGAGTCCTGACCTTCTGGAGGTGCCCAGTCAGAGTCCTGCCCTTCTGGAGGTGCCCAGTCAGAGTCCTGCCCTTCTGGAGTGGCCCAGTCAGAGTCCTGCCCTTCTGGAGGTGCCCAGTCAGAGTCCTGACCTTCTGGAGTGGCCCAGTCAGAGTCCTGCCCTTCTGGAAGTGCCCAGTCAGAGTCCTGCCCTTCTGGAGTGGCCCTGTCAGAGTCCTGACCTTCTGGAGTGGCCCAGTCAGAGTCCTGACCTTCTGGAGTGGCCCAGTCAGAGTCCTGCCCTTCTGGAGGTGCCCAGTCAGGTTCCTGACATTCTGGAGGTGCCCAGTCAGGTTCCTGACCTTCTGGAGGTGCCCAGTCAGAGTCCTGCCCTTCTGGAGGGGCCCAGTCAGAGTCCTGCCCTTCTGGAGGTGCCCAGTCAGAGTCTTGCCCTTCTGGAGGTGCCCAGTCAGAGTCCTGCCCTTCTGGAGGTGCCCAGTCAGAGTCCTGACCTTCTGGAGGTGCCCAGTCAGAGTCTTGCCCTTCTGGAGTGGCCCAGGCAGAGTCCTGCCCCTCTGGAGGTGCCCAGTCAGGGTCCTGCCCTTCTGGAGGTGCCCAAGTCAGAGTCCTGCCCTTCTGGAGGTGCCCAGTCAGAGTCCTGACCTTCTGGAGGTGCCCAGTCAGAGTCCTGACCTTCTGGAGTGGCCCAGTCAGAGTCCTGACCTTCTGGAGGTGCCCAGTCAGAGTCCTGCCCTCAACCAGATTGAGATGCTGTGGCATGACCTCAAGAGAGCGGTTCAAACCAGACATCCCAAGAAAATGTAAATAAGAATGGTCCAAAATTTGTCCTGACCTGACCAGTCTGATCCGTAACTACAGAAAACGTTACGTTGAGGTTATTGCTGGCAAAGGAGGGTCAACCAGATATTAAATCCAAGGGTTTACATACTTTTCCCACCCTGCACTGTCAATGTTTACATTGTGTGTTCAATAAAGACATGAACATGTATAATTGTTTGTGTTTTATTAGTTTAAGCAGACTGTGTTTGTCTATTGTTGTGACTTAGATGAAGATCAGATCAAAATGTATGTCACATTTATGCAGAAATCCAGGTAATTCCAAAGGGTTCGCCTACTTTTTCTTGCCACTGTATATTCAGAGCCATATCCCAGTAACGCTAAGAAAAGATGTCTAGTCTTATTGAAGTATTGTGGCTGCAGGTTCATCTGCCTCATCTAAAGCCTATTCTTTTGGGTTGTTGCTATAGGCCACCAAGTGCTAACAGTCAGTATCTAAATAATGTGTGTGAAATGCTTGATAGTGTATGTGATGTAAACAGAGAGGTCTGCTTTCTTGGGTACCTGATTATTGACTGGTTTTCATCAAGCTGTCCGCTCAAGAGCAAGCTTCTCACTGTTACCAGTGCCTGTAATCTGGTTCAGGTTATTAATCAACCTACCAGGGTGTTTACAAACACTACAGGAACAAGATCATCCACATGTATTGATCACATTTTCACTAATACTGTAGAACTTTGTTCTAAAGCTGTATCCGTACCCATTGGATGCAGTGATCACAATATAGTGGCTATATCTAGGAGAACTAAGGTTCCAAAAGCTGCACCTAAAGTAGTGTATCATTCAAAAGATTTAGCTGTGACTCTTATGTGGATGATGTTTAAAATAATTGTTAGTTTGATGTGATTAACAAGGAGCATCCAGACGCTCCACTTGATGCATTTCTGAAATTGTTTCTTCCAATTATTGATAAACATGCATCTGTTAATTACGAAACTGACTGTTAGAACTGTTAAGGCTCCATGGATTGGTGAGTAATTGAAAAACTGTATTGTTGAAGGTGATGGGGCAAAAGGAGTGCGTCACGTTGTAGAAAGGATTGGAGTCAGACGCAGGAACATGTAATAAGGGGTTTTAATACTCCACCCAAAAATACAACATGCCATGAAAGACACGGGGACGAAGCCCAAAACAAACACGTATACAAAAACACAGGGTGTAACCCAAACAAAAGAGCGAGCTTAAACCTCTAATAAATACATGGAATGAGAACCGTAATAATAAGTGCACAACAATACACGGGACGAGACCCGTAATAATAAGTGCACAACAATACACGGGACGTGACCCGTAATAATAAGTGCACAACAATACACGGGACGTGACCCGTAATAATAAGTGCACAACAATACACGGGACGTGACCCGTAATAACAAGTGCACAACAATACACGGGACGAGACCCGTAATAACAAGTGCACAACAATACACGGGACGAGACCCGTAATAACAAGTGCACAACAATACACGGGACGAGACCCGTAATAACAAGTGCACAACAATACACGGGAAGAGACCCGTAATAACAAGTGCACAACAATACACGGGACGAGACCCGTAATAACAAGTGCACAACAATACACGGGACGAGACCCGTAATAACAAGTGCACAACAATACACGGGACAAAAGCCGAGACCCATAATAACAAGTGCACAACAATACACGGGAACAGACCCGTAATAACAAATGCACAACAATACACGGGGGAATGGACCCGTAATAACAAGACAATGGTGAACAGAGCACAACAATACAATCGGGACGGGACCCGTAATAATGAGTGCACAACAATACAATGGTGAAGGGACCCGTAATAACAACACACAATACACGCAGCACAAAAGCCGAAACCACAAAGCACAGGTACTCACAAGACCAACAGACATGGGAACAATAACCGACAAGACAATGGTGAACAGAGGACACATATATACAATTACTAATCAGGGGGAATGGGAACCAGGTGTACCGGGGGAATCTGTGACAGAGTGGCTAATAAGTCTGGCTGCACATCTGACTGGCTGACTTACTGCAAATTGAGAAATTATTTGACTAAACTCAAGAAAAAGAAGAAGAAACTGTGTTATGAAGCCAAGATCAATGATATAAAGAATGATGGAAAAACATGTTGGAGTACTTTAAAATTATGGGCAGAAAGACAAATTCAACTCCATCTTTAATCAAATCAGATGGCTTATAAAACCAGTGGGAAAGCTTAAGCAGAAAATGCCAACAACAAACAGTGAGCCATCGTATTCATGCATAAAAAAACAAATAATGAAAGAAAAGCATTGTAAGTTAGAATTTTGTAACGTGGCGCAGTGGTCAAGGGCACTGCAGTGCTAGCTGTGCCACCAGAGACTCTGGGTTCGCGCCCAGGCTCTGTCACAACCAGCGACTCCTGTGGCGGGCCGGGCGCAGTGCACGCTAACCAAGGTCGCCAGGTGCACGGTGTTTCCTCCGACACATTGGTGCGGCTGGCTTCCGGGTTGGATGCGCGCTGTGTTAAGAAGCAGCGCGGCTTGGTTGGGTTGTGTATCGGAGGACGCATGACTTTCGACCTTTCTCTCTTCCGAGCCCGTATAGGAGTTGTAGCGATGAGACAAGATAGTAGCTACTAACAATTGGATACCACGAAATTGGGGAGAAAAAGGGGGTAAAAATAATTTTGTAACGTTAGTGTGGCACAGGTGGAAACAATTATTGTTATCGATCAACAATGACAAACATTCTGGCATTGACAACTTAGATGGAAGGCTACTGAGGATGGTAGCTGACTCTATGGTCACTCCTATCTATCATATAGACGAAGGGGTTTGTCCTCAGGCCGGGAGGGAAACCATGGTCATTCCGCTACCCAAGAGTGGTAAAGCGGCCTTTACTGGTTCAAACAGCCGACCAATCAGCTTGCTGCCCGCTCTTAGCAAACTGTTGGAAAATGTTTTTGATCAAATACAATGCTATTTCTCTGTAAACAAATGTACATGAGACTTTCAGCATGCTTATAGAGCTCATGCTCATAAAATTGATCAGAAGTATAATGTCGACATTGTTGATGCTGTAGATGACTATTGTTGCTGGAAATTGCATATTTTTTATGGAATGTCTACATAGGCATACAGAGGCCCATTATCAGCAACCATCACTCCTGTGTTCCAATGGCACTAATCCAAATTTATAATTTTAAAAGGCTAATTGATCATTAGAAAACTATTTTGCAATTATGTTAGCACAGCTGAAAACTGTTGTTCTGATTAAAGAAGCAATAAAACTATCCTTTAGACTAGTTGAGTATCTGGAGCATCAGCATTTGTCAGTTCGATTACAGGCTCAAAATGGGCAGAAACAAAAAACTCATCAGTGTATTCTTGTTCTGAGAAATGAAGGCTATTCCATGTGAGAAATTGCCAAGAAACTGAAGATCTGGTACAACGCTGTGCAGAACAGAACAGGCTCTAACCATAATAGAAGGAGGAGTGGGAGGCCCCGGTGCACAACTGAGCAAGAGAACAAGTACATTAAAGTGTCTAGTTTGAGAAACAGACGCTTCACAAGTCCTTAACTGGCAGCTTCATTAAATAGTACCCGCAAAACACCAGTCTCAATGTCAACAGGGAAGAGGCGACTCTGGGATGCTGGCCTTCTAGGCAGAGATGCCAAGAAAAAGCCACATCTCAGACTGACCAATAAAAAGAAAAGATGGGCAAAATAACACAGACACTGGACAGAAGAACTCTGCCTAGAAGGCAGGTTGTATTTCTGATCAATTTGATGTTATTTTAATGGACAAAAAAAAAGCTTTTCTTTCAAAAACAAGGGCATGTCTAAGTGACCCCAAACTTTTGAATGGTATTGTAAATACTATCCATGCCAGTCTCTCTTGGCAAAGAGTTGAGGAGAGACTGACTGCATCACTTCTTTTTTATAAGAAACATTAATGTGTTGAAAATTCTAAATGGTTTGCATAGTCAACTTACACACAGCTCTGACACACACACTTACACCACCAGACATGCCACCAGGGGTCTTTTCATAGTCCCCAAACCCAGAACAAATTCAAGAAAGCGTACAGTATTATATAGAACCATTATTGCATGGAACTCCCTTCCGTCTCTGATTGCTCAACTGAACACCAAACCTGGTTTCAAAAAACAGATAAAGCAACACCTCGTGGCACAATGTCTCTCCCCTATTCAACCTAGATATTTTCTGTGAATGTATTGATATGTAGGCTATGTGTGCCATTTTAAATTGTATGTAGTTCTATACTTGAGCTGTTCTTGTCTATTAATGTTCTGTATAAAGTCCTGTTTCATGTTCTGTGTGGACCTCAGGAAGAGTAGCTGCGGCTTTTGCAACAGCTAATTGGGATCCTAGTAAAATTACAAAAACAATACAAAAAAACGTATTCTCATTCCCTCTACACTTCTTCTCACCCCACTGTCCCTTCTCACCCCCTCTACACTTCTCCTTCTCACCCCACTGTCCCTTCTCACCCCCTCTACACTTCTCCTTCTCACCCCACTGTCCCTTCTCACCCCACTGTCCCTTCTCACCCCCTCTACACTTCTCCTTCTCACCCCACTGTCCTTCTCATCCCCCTCTACACTTCTCCTTCTCACCCCACTGTCCCTTCTCACCCCCTCTACACTTCTCCTTCTCACCCCACTGTCCCTTCCTTCCTCTACCTTCTCCTTCTCACCCCACTGTCCCTTCTCACACTTCTCCTTCACCCCACTGTCCCTTCTCACCCCCTCTCACTTCTCCTTCTCCCCCCCTCTACACTTCTCCTTCTCACCCCATTTACACTTCTCCTTCTCACCCCCCTCTACACTTCTCCTTCTCACCCCACTGTCCCTTCTCACCCCCTCTACACTTCTCCTTCTCACCCCCTCTACACTTCTCCTTCTCACCCTATTTACACTTCTCCTTCTCACCCCATTTACACTTCTCCTTCTCACCCCACTTATACTTCTCCTTCTCACCCCCTCTACACTTCTCCTTCTCACCCCACTGTCCCTTCTCACCCCCCTCTACACTTCTCCTTCTCCCCCATTTACACTTCTCCTTCTCACCCCATTTACACTTCTCCTTCTCACCCCATGTACACTTCTCCTTCTCACCCCATTTATACTTCTCCTTCTCACCCCATTTACACTTCTCCTTCTCACCCCATTTACACTTCTCCTTCTCACCCCATTTACACTTCTCCTTCTCACCCCATTTACACTTCTCCTTCTCACCCCACTTATACTTCTCCTTGTCACCCCCCTCTACACTTCTCCTTTTCACCCCCTCTGCACTTCTCCTTCTCACCCCGTTTACACTTCTCCTTCTCACCCCATTTACACTTCTTCTTCTCACCCCATTTACACTTCTCCTTCTCACCCCATTTACACTTCTCCTTCTCACCCCATTTACACTTCTCCTTCTCACCCCCTCTAACCCCCTGTTGGTGCATACACCTTCTCACCCCCTGACATCTTCACAGTGGAACCCCCTTTAGCTCCTTCTCACCCCCCTCTTTCTCACCCCATTTATAGTGCCCTTCTATCTCAACCCCCTGTATTCTTTCTCACCCCCTCTACACTTCTCCTTCTCACCCCCCTGCACCCTTCTCCTTTTCACCCCATGTACCCTTCTACCTTCTCACCCCCGCGTACCCTTCTCCTTCTCACCCCCCTGTACCCTTCTACCTTCTCACCCCCCTGTACCCTTCTCCTTCTCACCCCCCTGTACCCTTCTACCTTCTCACCCCCCTGTACCCTTCTCCTTCTCACCCCCCTTTACACTTCTCCTTCTCACCCCCCTCTACACTTCTCCCTCTCACCCCATTTACACTTCTCCTTTTCACCCCTGGTATTCCTTGAAGAGTACCCTTCTCCTTCTCACCCCCTGTACCCTTCTCCTTCTCACCCCCCTGTACCCTTCTCCTTCTCACCCCCCTGTACCCTTCTCCTTCTCACCCCCTGTACCCTTCTCTCTTCTCACCCCCTGTGCCCTTCTCCTTCTCACTCCCTGTACCCTTATTCCTTCTCACCCCATTACACTTCTCCTTCTCACCCCACTTATACTTCTCCTTCTCACCCCCCTCTACACTTCTCCTTTTCACCCCCTGTACCCTTCTCCTTCTCCCCCCCTGTACCCTTCTCCTTCTCACCCCGTGTGATTGACTCCTTCTCACCCCTGTACCCTTCTCCTTCTCACCCCCCTGTACCCTTCTCCTTCTCACTCCCTGTACCCTTATCCTTCTCACCTCCCTGTACCCTTCTCCTTCTCACCCCCCTCTACACTTCTCCCTCTCACCCCATTACACTTCTCCTTCTCACCCCACTTATACTTCTCCTTCTCACCCCCCTCTACACTTCTCCTTCTCACCTCCCCTGTACCCTTCTCATTCTCACCCCCTCTACACTTCTCGTTCTCACCCCCATCTACACTTCTTCTTCTCACCCCCTGTACCCTTCTCCTTCTCACACCCTGTACCCTTCTCCTTCTCACCCCCCTCTACACTTCTCCTTCTCACCCCCTGTACCCTTCTCCTTCTCACTCCCTGTACCCTTCTCCTTCTCACCCCCTGTACCCTTCTCCTTCTCACCCCCTGTACCCTTCTCCTTCTCACCCCCATCTACACTTCTTCTTCTCACCCCATTTACACTTCTCCTTCTCACCCCATTTACACTTCTCCTTCTCACCCCACTTATACTTCTCCTTCTCACCCCATTTACACTTCTCCTTCTCACCCCACTTATACTTCTCCTTCTCACCCCCTGTACCCTTCTCCTTCTCACCCCCTGTACCCTTCTCCTTCTCACTCCCTGTACCCTTCTCCTTCTCACCCCCCTGTACCCTTCTCCTTCTCACCCCACTTATACTTCTCCTTCTCACCCCATTACACTTCTCCTTCTCACCCCATTACACTTCTCCTTCTCACCCCACTTATACTTCTCCTTCTCACCCCCTCTACACTTCTCCTTCTCACCCCCTGTACCCTTCTCCTTCTCACTCCCTGTACCCTTCTCCTTCTCACCCCCTGTACCCTTCTCCTTCTCACCCCCTGTACCCTTCTCCTTCTCACCCCCTGTACCCTTCTCCTTCTCACCCCCCTGTACCCTTCTCCTTCTCACTCCCTGTACCCTTATCCTTCTCACCCCATTACACTTCTCCTTCTCACCCCCTGTACCCTTCTCCTTCTCACCCCCTGTACCCTTCTCCTTCTCACCCCCTGTACCCTTCTCCTTCTCACCCCCCTGTACCCTTCTCCTTCTCACTCCCGGTACCCTTATCCTTCTCACCCCATTACACTTCTCCTTCTCACCCCACTTATACTTCTCCTTCTCACCCCCTCTACACTTCTCCTTCTCACCCCCCTGTACCCTTCTCCTTCTCACTCCCTGTACCCTTCTCCTTCTCACCCCCTGTACCCTTCTCCTTCTCACCCCCCTGTACCCTTCTCCTTCTCACCCCCTGTACCCTTCACCCCCTGTACCCTTCTCCTTCTCACCCCCTGGTTCTCCTTCTCACTCCCTGGATCCTTCTCACCTCCTGTACCCTTCTCCTTCTCATCCCCCTGTACACTTCTCCTTCTCACCGCCCTGTACACTTCTCCTTCTTACCCCCCTGTACCCTTCTCCTTCTCACCCCCTCTACACTTCCAAATCCAGTGGCATGTGTTAGGAAATGGCCATTTGTACCCCCCTTCTCACCCCCCTGTACCCTTCTCCTTCTCACTCCCTGTACCCTTATCCTTCTCACCTCCCTGTACCCTTCTCCTTCTCATCCCCCTGTACCCTTCTCCTTCTCACCCCCCTGTACCCTTCTCCTTCTCACCCCCCTGTACCCTTCTCCTTCTCACCCCCCTGTACCCTTCTCCTTCTCACTCCCTGTACCCTTATCCTTCTCACCCCATTACACTTCTCCTTCTCACCCCACTTATACTTCTCCTTCTCACCCCCTCTACACTTCTCCTTCTCACCCCCTGTACCCTTCTCCTTCTCACTCCCTGTACCCTTCTCCTTCTCACTCCCTGTACCCTTCTCCTTCTCACCCCCCTCTACACTTCTCCTTCTCACCCCCCTGTACCCTTCTCATTCTCACTCCCTGTACCCTTCTCCTTCTCACCCCCCTGTACGCTTCTCCTTCTCACCCCCTGTACCCTTCTCCTTCTCACCCCCATCTACACTTCTTCTTCTCACCCCATTTACACTTCTCCTTCTCACCCCATTTACACTTCTCCTTCTCACCCCATGTACTTCTCCTTCTCCTTCTTTACCCTCCTTCTCACCCCATTATACTTCTCCTTCTCACCCCCTTTCTCCTTCTCACCCCCTGTACATTCTCCTTCTCACCCCTCTCTTCTCCTTCTCACCCCCTGTACCTCCTTCTCCTTCTCCCCCCCCTGTTTCTCCTTCTCACCCCCTGTACCCTTCTCCTTCTCACCCCCCCTTATCCTTCTCACCTGTACTCCTTCTCACCCCTACACTTCTTCTCCTTCTCACCCCCTTCTCCTTCTTACCCCCTACCCTTCTCCTTCTCACCCCCTGTACCTTCTCCTTCTCACCCCCTGTACCCTTCTCCTTCTCACCCCTGTACCCTTCTCTCCCTTCCCCCCCTTTCTCTCACCCCCTGTACCCTTCTCCTTCTCACCCCCTGTACCCTTCTCCTTCTCACTCCCTGTACCCCTTCTCACCCCCCTTACACTTCTCCTTCTCACCCCTGTACCCTTCTCCTTCTCACCCCCCTGTACACTTCTCCTTCTCACCCCCTGTACCCTTCTCCTTTCCTTCTTCTCCTTCTCACCCCTCTACACTTCTCCTTCTCACCCCCTCTTCTCCTTCTCACACACTTCTCCTTCTCACCCCCTTCCCTCTCTTCTCACCCCTGTACCCTTCTCTCTCCTTCTCACCCCCTGTACCCTTCTCCTTCTCACCCCCTGTACCCTTCTCCTTCTCACCCCCTTACTCCTTCTTCTCACCCCCTGTACCCCCCTTATACCTCCTTCTCACCCCATTTACTCCTTCTCACCCCTTCTCCTTCTCACCCCCTGTACCCTTCTCCTTCTCACCCTTCTCCTTCTCCTTCTCTCCTTCTCACCCCCCTGTACCCTTCTCCTTCTCACCCCACTTATACTTCTCCTTCTCACCCCATTACACTTCTCCTTCTCACCCCACTTATACTTCTCCTTCTCACCCCCTCTACACTTCTCCTTCTCACCCCCCTGTACCCTTCTCCTTCTCACTCCCTGTACCCTTCTCCTTCTCACCCCCTGTACCCTTCTCCTTCTCACCCCCTGTACCCTTCTCCTTCTCACCCCTGTACCCTTCTCCTTCTCACCCCCCTGTACCCTTCTCCTTCTCACCCCCTGTACCCTTATCCTTCTCACCCCATTACACTTCTCCTTCTCACCCCCTGTACCCTTCTCCTTCTCACCCCCCTGTACCCTTCTCCTTCTCACCCCCTGTACCCTTCTCCTTCTCACCCCCTGTACCCTTCTCCTTCTCACCCCCTGTACCCTTCTCCTTCTCACCCCCCTGTACCCTTCTCCTTCTCACCCCCCTGTACCCTTCTCCTTCTCACCCCCTGTACTTCTCCTTCTCACCCCCTGTACCCTTATCCTTCTCTTACACTTCTCCTTCCCCCCACTTATACTTCTCCTTCTCACCCCCCTCTACACTTCTCCTTCTCACCCCCCTGTACCCTTCTCCTTCTCACTCCCTGTACCCTTCTCCTTCTCACCCCCTGTACCCTTCTCCTTCTCACCCCCCTGTACCCTTCTCCTTCTCACCCCCTGTACCCTTCTCCTTCTCACCCCCCTGTACCCTTCTCCTTCTCACTCCCTGTACCCTTATCCTTCTCACCTCCCTGTACCCTTCTCCTTCTCATCCCCCTGTACACTTCTCCTTCTCACCGCCCTGTACACTTCTCCTTCTTACCCCCCTGTACCCTTCTCCTTCTCACCCCCCTCTACACTTCCAAATCCAGTGGCATGTGTTAGGAAATGGCCATTTGTACCCGGCCCACCCTTCACATCCCTGGAGCTGTATCTAGGGGAGAGGAAGTGGGCATGTGTGAGCTGGCTGGCTGTTTTCTTGAAATTACCATCCATTGACACAGTGTGACAAAGCCGTGCGGGCAGCAGAGCTCCTCTTAAAAGGATTACACAGGGAGCGTGGAGCTGGGGAGGGGGGGCGGGGTCTGTCGGCAGCAGGAGGTGCGTGCATGCCCAATGAGCAATCCTCTCTTGCCTGGCTAGGGCTGAGAGAGTAGAGAGTCAGTGTTTAGTGTTAAGACAAACAGGCGGGCGGGCGGCGGGCGCCTGAAGTAGAGTAGTGTGTCACTTAGACTGAGAGGAGACGAGAGAGGAGAGGAGGATGTAGCATAAGTAGAAAGCTGCTCGCTCACACACACACAAACACACACTGAGACACACACACACAGCATTCCTGCTGATGAGCCAGATCCCAGTCTGTCTTTGTTCATTAGGAGTTGATTAGCGTGTCACCATGTAACCACGGGTTTGGAATTGGTTCTTAGGGACTTCTGTGGGCGTCGTCCAATTGTTCATCTGCCACGGAGATAGAGCCAGGGTCAGACACGGACCATCTCTGCTCTCCAAGTCTTTGAGGGGGAGTCTTTGATAACTTTGACGTCGTGCCACACAAAGGGATATTTATACTCATCTGAATACTCAAGCCTCTTTCTGCCAATGGCAGCTCAGTGATATGGGCTTCATGAATGGATTCAAGTTATTCAAGTTGTATCCCATGTCCGGCCTGTCATCAGAAGAGTTATACTGCAGCTTCTGGCTAGGAGAGCGTCTCACACGCTTTCACTAGAGATACTGCACCGACCATTACATCATCTATCATGCTGTGCTTCCCCTATGGCTGCCACACCTTCCAGAGTGGCACACAGAACAATTATTCTACTCATCTCTCTCTCTCTCTCTCTCTCTCTCTGGGGCATTAAACCTCCCCCATTTCTTATGTAACTATCCCTAAGTTGTTTGGGATTGTTCCAGCCTTGGTCTGACATGGATATATTTAGCCAGGCCTCCTCCTCTCTCCACTGTGTTTCCCCCTGTACCCTGCATGCCCAAGTAGCACTAAAACATTGATGTATTCAGACCCTCAGGCAGTGCAGTGACACACTTACGTTACATCCAGAGCAATTAATGTCCACAAAATCTAGATTACAATGCAGGCGTCCCACTGGGTTAGTACAACGCACAAGTGGGCACCCACAGACGCAGGAAGGTAGAGAGAGAGACCCGCCGCTCGCCACTCTCACGTGGCAGGGGTGAATGCGGACCAGAAAGCGGGCACCGGATTATAATGCTGGACACTTTTGTTGGTTTTACTTCCACATGCGTGCCCAGTAATGGCATATTGATTATTTACATAGAGGCTGTGACTTCACACATGGAGATGGTATTGTGTGTGTGTGTGTGTCCCCTCCTCCTGCTCCTCTCTTCTCTTCCCTCTCCTTTTCTCTCCTCCTCCTCGCACACACAGACACACACACACACACACACACACACTCCTCTCCTCTGGACAGCAGCCAGCTCCGAGCCACTGAGGGGCTGTGCAGCACAGAAGGCAGCATGCCACCCAGAGCCAAGGTCATGCTGGGCAGCCATATTGTATTTTATTACAAGGTGGGCTGCACTGAGCACTAATATGGTCTCTTGTTAGATTGATCACCCATGGCAACAGCAGCAGCAGATCAGGGGACTAGGCAGGTATCCGGAATGTTAATTCACCCTCCAGGTTTTTGTGTTTGGCCAAATTATTTGAATTGGCTTTATTAATACATAACATATATACAGTGTACAGTATATACAGTATATTAGAAGATGGTGCTGGTAGTTGAGGGTTATGTTTGTGTGTTGTGTTATGTGAAGTGAACGATGACATCATCCTTCTAGGAGTAATGATGCCGGTTCCATTAGTCCCCTCTTTCAGGTGGGCTCTGGTGTGATGACATCATGCCTGTTTTCTTAAACGGGTGGTTGGGGTCGGAGGTTGAAAAAGCTTTTAATTTCTGCTCAGAACCCCTATGACCAGCTACATACAGAGGGTCTCTCGCAATATCCATCTTACGAGATAGAAAGTCTAGAGATACACAATACCATATTATGATCGTCATTGTCAAAACCTTTAGATTGTCAGGGAAAACCACGTTACTATGGAATGCCATGGTGTAAAGTATGACGTATGTTTCTCCCTTAACCTCTGACCTCTCTCCCCTTTGACCTCTGCAGGTGACCCCAGTAGCTGGCCCTCCAGAGGGGGGTACCAGGGTGACCATCCATGGCATGAACCTGGGCCTGGCGTTCAGTGAGATGGTGGACAACGTGGAGGTGGCTGGAGTCAAGTGTTCCCCTGTGGAGGAAGGCTACATCATCGCAGAACAGTAAGTCAACACACAGGTCACACACACATTAACCTAGCCTTAACCCTAACCTTGGATTTCAATTATTATATATTTTTTTAAACTGTAGAAATGCCTAGTCAATTAATCAATGACAGTGTTAGGTGAATGGAACATGTTTCCACAGAACAGTAATGGAATAATGGCAGAAGATGCCTTGAAATAGAGTGAACAAAAAGGAGAAACCCTATATTATCTTCACAACAAATGATCTCAGTTCCCAGTTCTTTCTCCATTTTAAGACTATCCAACAACAGCCATGCAGTCACTAAGTCTGCAGATTTCAGACCACTGAGAGGTGGGTAAAAGCACAGTAAAAGTAAATGAACATCACATAGGCCTAATTATGTTCACTGTCAAGCCTTGGGGCTGTATACAACGGTATGAGACTGGACCATCTAACACAAGCTGGCAGCTCACACACACACACCACACACACACACACACACACACACACACACACACACACACACACACACACACACACACACTTACACAGAGAGAGGCACGTACGCACACACACACACACACACCCACAGAGACACACACACACTCACTCAGAGACAGGCACACGCACGCACACACACACACACACACACACACGCAAACAAAGGCAAATACACAGAGACACTCACAGACACACACACAGACAAGCATGCACACTCTCTCTCTCTCTCTCTCTCTCTCACACACACACCAGAGAGACTACTCTCTTAATTATGACTGGAGCAAGGCCATCAGTCTCGGCCTGTTGTTTTCTCGTACAGGAAGATAACCCACACCTCACACAAACACACACATACACACACACAGACATACACAACCCGTCAGTCCCAGAACCTCTGTGTGTGTTTACCTTTGTTTAATTGTTTTAATTGCCTGGTGCAGCAGAGAGCACATTAAGCCTGTCCCATCTCCCTTCACTAATTGTCCGTGGCCCATGTTTCATAATTGGCTTCCTGCTGCCTCCCACAGATAGACTAGACAGTTGAGTCAGAATGGCTGAGTCAGGAGAGCAGTGCATTGTGGATACCCCTGCCCTCACCTAGATGGGTACATAGACCCTCCCTGTCACAGCAGTACTGTAACAGTGCTCTCTGTCTTCACAGAGACAGACAAGTGTATGTGTCCTGTACACCTCTCAGGTGAATGACCCCTGACCCTCCCTGTCAGCACACAGTAGCACTCTACCATCCTGACCCTGAGTGGAATGGAGTGGTGGCTTATGGGTGCCCTCACCTTGACAGGTGACGATTGACTCAAATGGAACCCTCTCTGTTAGCACACAGCAGCACTCTACCATCCTGACCCTGACTGGAGAGGAGTGCAGAGCAAAAGGAGGATATGCAGACAGACGGAAAAAGTGCCCTGTCACTCTCTCTTCCTCCATTTGAATGAAAGGACAATGACTTGGAGTCAGCGGGGTAGAAGACAGATTTGTGACTTTCGTGTTGTAGCTGAGGCCTGCGGAGACAATTGTAGCCTGGCACACCACAGAACAGAGTAGAACAGACTCCTCTGTGGAGTGAAGTCCTTAACCTTAATTCCTCTGCTGGCCTTCTTCTGCCCTCCCTCTGAACCCCGAGGAGCACTGCAGCACGGTCCTGCTGCGGTGTTGACTACTATACACACCCATATCAGGTATACCTCAGCACCGATACTGAGGCAAATCAGAGAACTTTCAAAGGAGTTCATTTGACACTTTGCTGTGCGTGTATTCTCCTCTATACATCCAGGAGGGAATACTTTTAGCCATTGCTATTCAGGCAGAGGCTTTTGAAATAGTCTTTGGTAGCTAGGTTGGGGGATAGTTGGTGTTGTGTGGGGTAAAGTTATATTTTAGCACCGTAAGTGTTTGGGGAGGTCTGGCTGCGTGTATGTGTGTGTGTATAATTGAAATGCACTGCATGTCACACTGGCTGTAGGGGACCATTTGTCAGCAGTGCACCGATCTGACAGCAGTTTAATCCGATTGGGACACTGCTGGAGTGAATTCATTTATTTTTCTGTGTAAAACGTGTCCGAGGGGGAAATTAGAAACCTGGCCGAGGTCCCCAGCAGCAGTATTACTGTGACTAAGAAGGGGTAGGGTTGTGGGTGGTGTTGGCGTAGTGGTCTGGATCCCTGACTTAGCAGAAGTTAGCACACATTGTCAACCTGTTGGTTCTCTGCCCTGTTAGTCTTGCCTTGGTTGGACTAGTGTGGTTTGCACCACAAGCTGTACTCCAGTCAACAGATTATTTATTTATTTAGTCTATTTTTTTCTTTCTTTTTTTACTATTGGACATCCCACCACCCCCCGTCTTCGGAGGACAAAAGTAACATTGTTTAACATTTTTGGTTTGTAACATATATGTGTTACATACGGTGCCTTCAGGAAGTATTCATACCCGTTGACTCGTTCCACGTTTTGTCGGGTTACAGCCTGAAGGGTAAGTCTGTAAGAGCTTTCCACACCTGTATTGTGTAACATTTGCCTACTATTCTGCCAAATTGGTTGTTGATCATTGCTAGACAACTATTTTCAGGTCTTGCCATAGATTTTCAAGTAGATTTAAGTCCAAACTGTAACTTTGCCACTCAGGAACATTCACTGTCCTCTTGGTAAGCAACCCCAGTCTAGACTTGGCCTTGTGTTTTAGGTTATTGTCCTACTGAAAGGTAATTTAATCTCCCAGTGTTTGGTGGAAATCAGACTGCACTAGGTTCCAGAGGAATTTGCCTGTGCTTAGCTCCCTTCCGTTTCTTATCCTGAAAAACTCCCCAGTCCTTAACGATTACAAGCATAACCATAACATGATGCAGCCACCACTATGCTTGAAAATATGGAGTAGTACTCAGTAATGTGTTGTATTGGATTTGCCCCAAACATAACACTTTGTATTCAGAACAAAAAGTGAATTGCTTTGCCACATTTCTTGCAGAGAGCAAAACGGGATGCATGTTTTAGAATATGTTTATTCTGTACAGGCTTCCTTCTTTTCACTCTGTCAGTTAGACTGGTATTGTGAAGTAACTACAACACGCCGTAATGGCCGCAGCGCGATCTTAGAGGCCTCCCTCTTGGGCGCTAAGACACAATTTTGCTGTTATCAAGCTAGTTTCCTGCATTTCTACACATTTTGTCATGGTGCTGAGAGAAAATGTTCAGCTTTAAAGCTCATTTCCTACAATTGTTATAAAAATATAAAATATAATAATATAATATAAAAATCGTTTTTATATATATTTATATATATATGAGTCTTAAGACTCTAGGGGCAGTATTTCATTTTTGGATAAAAAGACGTGCCCGTTTTAAGCGCAATATTTTGTCACGAAAAGATGCTCGACTATGCATGGAATTGATAGCTTTGGAAAGAAAACACTCTGACGTTTCCAGAACTGCAAAGATTTTCACTGTGAGTGCCCTAGAACAAAAGCTTCAGGCAAAACCAAGATGTTTCTGCAACCAGGAAATGAACAGGATTTCTGAGGCTACGTTTTGCATTATCTCCTTATATGGCTGTGAATGCGACAGGAATGAGCCTACCCTTTCTATCGTTTCCCCAAGGGGTCTGGAGCATTGTGACGTATTTGCAGGCATATCATTGGAAGATTGACCATAAGAGACTACATTTGCCAAGTGTCGGCACGGTGTCCTGCGTGGAAATTGGTGCGCAAAACTCAGCTGCTGGTATTTTTCCATGGGATTCTGAGAAAAACCATGCTTCCACGAACGGCATATCAATGAAGAGATATTTGACAAAACACCTTGAGGATTGATTCAAACAACGTTTGCCATGTTTCGGTCGATATTATGGAGTTAATTCGGAAAAAGTTCAACGTTTAGGTGACTGAATTTTCGGTTCGTTTCGGTAGCCAAATGTGTAGTAACAAAACGGAGCGATTTTGTCCTACACAAAGAATCTTTCAGGAAACTGAGAGTCTCCTCATTGAAACATCTGAAGTTCTTCAAAGGTAAATTATTTTATTTGATTCCTTTGCTGGTTTTTGTGAATATGTTGCGTGCTAAATGCTACGCTAAATGCTAAGCTAGCCATCAACACTCTTACACAAATGATTGATTTTCTATGGTTCAAAAGCATATTTTGAAAATCTGAGATGACAGTGTTGTTAAGAAAAGGCTAAGCTTGAGAGCAGGCATATTTATTTCATTTCATTAACGTTGAAATCGTTAACGTTGCGTTATGGTAATGAGCTTGAGCCGTAGTCACGATCCCGGATCCGGGATGGGGAGTCATAAGAGGCTAAACCCAAATTACGGCGTAACGTGTAAAGGCACGGGGGCGAAGACCAAATAAACATGGAACGAAACACAGGGTAGAAACCGAGAACAAAAGAGCGTGCAGTACCTCAAATAAATAACACACGCGCACAGTGATTAACACACGGGACGAGACCCGTAATCATCTGCGCAATCCACAACGGTACGAAAGCCAAAACACACAGCACAGGTACGCACAAACTCACACGCATTGGAACAATAATTGACAGCCCAATGGAAGCCAAACGGAACACTTATACAAGTACTAATCAGTGGGAACGGGGGACAGGTGTGCGTGATGAAAGTTTAAGTTTACTTTGAAAACGTTTTACCACCCCATTTTAAAAAAATAATACATTTATATATATATATATATTATATAGTATATTATTATTATTTATGTTTTGAAGTGGCGGCCATGATTGCATATAGGAGAAACACTGGTCCCTGCCTGGGAGTAAATCTCTTCCTCTCAGCCCAACCAGGAGCTCTCTTGGCCTCATTAATTGTGATTCAGGAGATAAGCGCTCGAGAAACAATGATGTGGCCACCCTACTCTCCATCTCTCTTTCTCATTTTCTCTTTCTCTCGCTCTCTCTCGCGCCGTCTCTCTTCATCTCCCTCAACACCATGATTGATTCTTGTTCTTTATTACTTTCCACAAGCGCCGATCGATAGGCCTCCTGGTTTTATTATGTCATTTGATCTGGCCACCTGCCGGCGGAGGGAGACACCTGATCACGCCTTATGATGAAGCTGCATTGATCCTCCGTGGGGTGTCGGCCGGGTTTCTGACTGTGATTTATATTTGACGTTGCTACGGCGACGCTGGAGCTTGATCAGCACGGCGGGGGGCTTGTCTGTGGAAGGCTATTTATGATGTCTAGGGCCCTCCACTCACCAGGAAGTTATAGGGCTACTGCTATGAGTGGTGTGGCGACTGGTGGAGCTGTACGCGGCGAGGTGTCCAGTTCAATTAAGTTCCGCGTTTTTTAATGTCACGTGCGCGAGTACAGTGCAATGCCTTTCTAAATGGCCTGCCTTGGATGTGTCACGTAAACCAATCAGAGAGCCGGAGAGTAGATGACATCACGAGATGAGATCGATAACGTAGAGGCCCATAATGACCCTGGTAACTTTTCCTCCCAGTCCAACATATATATGAGAGTCTACCTGGTGAAGTCTGAACAGGGACTGGCTGAGAACACTACTGTGTCGATGGGAATGGATGACAAAGCACATTGTTATGTACAGTATGTGCTTTGTGTTGAATAATGTACTCCGTGACATTGAGCTGTATTGTGCAAATGCTGAATAGACGTGCTAGATAGCGTTGTGATCGTGCGCTCCTTGTTTGTGGAGCACTGTTTTTAGATGTCTGGCTGAGTGTCGGACTGTGTTTCGTCTCCTCGTTGCTGGATGGTGTGTCTGACGGTGTGTGTGTGTGGTGTTCTCTTCCAGGATAGTGTGTGAGATGGACGCAGCACCAGCAGACAGCAAGCCTGGCCCGGTCCAGCTGTGTGTTGGGGAGTGCAGACCTGACCTCAAGACTCGCTCTGCCCAGCTCTACGCTTTTGTGGTAAGACTGTTATCATGACTATTATATAAGTATTTTAGTACAAAATAGTAATGAAAAAGTAAGAAACTTGGAAAAATAATCAATAACTCTACACGTTTGGCTGGAGACTGTGAAAAGGTTTCAGAATGAGGAAGAGAAGTGTTCCTCAAGCTTTCTTCCATGCCGCCTGCCGTTGTTGTCTTATCAGCCAGAGAATAAGGTATAACAGGCCTACCAATGAACTGAAATGATCAAGCCTTTTCTTGAAGTATGTTATGTTGAAATACATAATAGCACAGTCATTACCACAGAGGTGCCCAGGGAATCAGCAGTGATTAAATAGACAATAGGTGTTGTCAACAGTAGCTGTTGTCGTGCAGTAGTAAACCATAGGAGGATACCTGAATGAACACCTCCACACTTGCCTTCGTCCACACCTGTATCTCACCCGTACTAAAGCTAGCCTGCAGCTAACTGATAATCAACGCTCCCTTTCACACACTCCCAATTAGCCACCCCTTAACAATTAACAGCCGCTAGTAATTACCAGAACTGTTTTCAGAGTACCGCTTTAGCCTATCCCCCGACTAGCACAGCACGGAGTGAGGAACCGTGTGTGATGTTTGTGTGTCTTCACTGACACTTTTGACACCCATAATTCATGTTGCTGCTCAGGGAGTTGCGACATCATCACAGCGCTGTGCCTGGGTACCACAGTACTTTACCTGCAATTCCCTAATATCACAGCCCCGGTAAAGAAAATGACACACAACAAAAGCTCTCTTCTATTTAGTAGACAACCGAACACCCTCCGTGTGTGTGTGTGTGTCCCTCTAAGTGTGTCTGTGGCACTGAGGAGCAGTCTGACTCTGTTTTGTTAGTGTCTCTCAGGATTCCACCCTTGCTGTGTTGATGTTTCTCTGTCTGTCTGTCTGTCTGTCTGTCTGTCTGTCTGTCTGTCTGTCTGTCTGTCTGTCTGTCTGTCTGTCTGTCTGTCTGTCTGTCTGCTGATGACAGGCAGGGCGACCCGGCGGGGCTACTGTAAACACTAGTTATTTCCAGACTGCCTTTTTAAAAGGCCCAGTGGTATAGAACTCAGCAATGCAGAACACAGCAACACAACACAGGATGGGGTCGCAGTGCAGAGGGTGGGCATGCCACGGACCGGGGCAGTTGAAAGCTGTTATTTTCTGCTGTGACTCAGTATAGAGTGTACTGTTAGAGGGACAGGAGGTGTATGATAGCTGAGTGCATTACAGTCCTAGAGGAAGGAAAATAAATAACTGCCCCTCCGATCTCCATTCCACCTCTAGATGCCATCAGTGCAGGGCCTGTCCCCCAGCAGAGGGCCTGAGTCTGGGGGCACCAAGGTGACCATCACGGGGGAGAACCTGGGCGCTGGCAGCAGTGTCACTGTCCTCTTTGGAAACCAGACCTGCGAGTTCTACGGGTAAGTGAGAGACTCATCTCACCCCCTCTCCTCCTTACGTGGTCCTTCTGAGCTAGTTCATTTGTGGGTAGTTTCATTACATCCTGTATGAGTCTCTTGACTGATCTCTGGATCCCGTCTGCTAAATGGCAGATATTATTATTAAGAAAGAATTATTCCATTTGTAATGTTTTCAAAACTCCGCCATAATAAATATATGTAAATTGTGCTGTTACCCAAGACAGAGAAGTGGAAAGAAATTCCATTTGTAATGTTTTCAAAACTTCCGTCATAATAAATATATGTAAATTGTGCTGTTACCCAGTGGTCTCTCTCTCTCTCTCTCTCTCTCACTCTTTTTTTCATCTAAGTGAGAGCCCCCTAGGGGCATCTCTCCTTCTCTTCCAGTCAGAAACATCTGCAATTCTTAATAAGGTTTTGATGACCCACTGCATCAAACCTCTCTAATAATAGCCTCCAGACAACCTTATGCTCCCCTGCCTGAGAGTTGTTCCCCTTTTCAGTTACCTTTACTGTTTTCATTTCATCTGCTCTCTCTTGCTTCGTTTTCATCTCTCTTTCTCTCTCGCTCTCTCTCTTTTTCTCTCTCTCGCTCTCTGTCTTTCTGTATATCTAGCTTTCTCTTCCGCTCTACCTGTCTCCTTCATGCTCTCCATCTTTCTCCCTACCCCTCTTTCTCTCCACCCCTCCCTCTCCTCTCTCCACCCCTCCCTCTCCTCTCTCTCTCCACCCCTCCCTCTCCTCTCCTCTCTCTCTCCCACCCCTCCCTCTCCTCTCCTCTCTCTCTCCACCCCTCCCTCTCCTCTCCTCTCTCTCTCCACCCCTCCCTCTCCTCTCCCCTCTCTCTCCACCCCTCCCTCTCTTTTCAACTATCTATTTAAAGCAGTGCAGCGGAAGGGAAGGGCGGAGGTCTCATTGTAACACTGTAAGAATGAGAAGTCAAGGCAGCTCTAATGAGATCCGGGCTAATTGTTCTCCACTGTGATTCTGACCGTGGCGAGAGAGGAGAGAAGGGTGGGGGGCTAATGAACAGGGCTAGTTTCAGGGGGTGGACAGGTAGGGCGAGGATCCATAGAGAGGGATAGAGAAAGGTGAAGAAAAATGAAGAGGAGATGCAGACATTGACTGTATGTTGGCGGATGTGTGTGTGGGTGTGTGTGTGTGCAGGAGGACCATGACGGAGATTGTGTGTTACTCGGCCCCCTCCCTGACTGGGGTGGGTTCGGTGCAGATCAGCGTGAGCGTGGACCGGGCCCAGGTCAAGGAGAGTCTGAGTTTCGACTACATCGAGGACCCCACCGTCCAGCGCATCGAGCCAGAGTGGAGCATCGCCAGGTAACATCAACACCGACGCTCCTCGATATCAGCATCAGGAACTGCACCCTCTCTACTCCCTAGTCCTTCATAGAAGCCACCATCAAACTAACCCCACCAGTACTGCTAGTTAACAGCAGGAGTTGGCTTGGGTGAGTCAGGGTTAGATAGTGCAGAGCTGTAGTCAGACAAAAGACCAGACGTGCCGGCGGTAGGGATCGCTTCGCTGCAGCATCTCCCAGGCAGACAGGATGTGTAATTAAAGAGAGGGATGATGAGGGCTAAGTGAGAGTGAGAGACTGCAAACATGTGGCAGAGGCGTGAGTGTGGAGCAGATGGCCGCCGAGATGGAGTTGAGTCCGGAAGAGAAGACAGAGCAGCGTGTCTTCCATCACTCTCTCCGCTGAGAGACCGGGAGAAGAGGGGAGGGGCACCGCATTGTTTCGTCAAAACCTATTCTGTCTTTTCTGAAGCGTGAGCCGCACCCCATGCCTTCTCTCAGGCCTGGGGATCAAACGGGCTGTCAGGGTGCAGTCCACATAAACACATCCCAGGAATGCGTGGTTGAGATCAACAGGAAGGGAGGAGATAGATGCGCGTTATACATTAGATGCAACACACGAGTGTATTTTACCTGGCCCACACCCTGTTACACCCTAGCTTCACTCCTCCTTGTACTCCCGATTGGATGGATCGGTTAGGGGCTGCGTGCTCATTGGGCGTTTTATTCTGTGGACCTCAGATGAACTCTTGTTTTACCACTGAGATCCGCTAGACTGTAGGTGATGAAACTGCAGCAGCACCACGCACACAAAGATTCTGGTGACTCTTTGACTTTCTGTCTAGGTGATGCTCATCTAGTGTTCCCAGCAGCCCTGGCTAGCCTGGTCACGAATATAACCCCCAGTGCTTCAGCTCAGCCGCAGTAACAGTCCCGATCACGATAACAGTCCTACCAGTAGAGAGAAGACCCCTGCTCCTGTCCTGCCCGTCTGTGTTGTTTAGGTCAGCACAGGCTTTGTTGTGTGTTGTCTATTATCTGTCGAGCCACGTACCTACGACCGCTGCATACTAACTAGCGACCACGGCTAGCTAAAAGCCTTCGGTGGTTGAAAGACGAGCAACGGCGCTGTGTTTGATTACAGTTCTAGTGAAGTCAGTTAAAAGCATCTTTAATCATTTATTTACCCCAAAAGCCTATTATCCTCTGAAAACGCCTTGTCAAAGAACAAGTTAGTTTGAAGATTTTTTATTTATCTGAGGTTGTGCAGGGAAGGAAGTTTTGCAGAGAAGGTCTTGTTGTTGGCTGGTGTGTTTGTTTGTAAAACTTCTCTCTCTTTGTGTGTGTGTGTGTGTGTGTGTGTGTGTGTGTGTGTGTGTGTGTGTGTGTGTGTGTGTGTGTGTGTGTGTGTGTGTGTGTGTGTGTGTGTGTGTGTGTGTGTGTGTGTGTGTGTGTGTGTGTGTGTATGTGTGTGTGTGTGTGTGTGTGTGTGTATGTGTGTGTATGTGTGTGTATGTATGTGTGTGTGCGTGTGCGAAACAGCGGCCACACTCCTCTGATGGTGACAGGAACTCATCTGGATGTTGTGCAGGAGCCCAGGATGCGCGTCAAGTACGGCGGCCGCGAGTCTGTTAACGTGAGTAGTAACACACACACACACACACTAGGCCAGATGATGCTGGGGATGAGTAGTACAACACACTCTCTTGGCCTCGACGATGTTGAGAATATAAAGTCTTGTCCTGATAACTCCCATCTCCCTCTACTTCCTACAACCTCCCCATGACCCATGTCTCACATCTCCCTTAACTCTAACTAGCCTCCTTAAATAAGGGAGTAGTTGGAGAGTGGTTCACATGCGGTATTTAATTAGACCGTTTTGTCACCGACAGGCTCCCGTCACCATGGCCAGTCAGTCAGGGCCTCAGCTATACACAGTCCGGCTCTACTGTACGCTAACCTGCTCTACCCCACTTAGACGTGTTGTCTATTCAGAGGATTCAGCCTGAATGTTAAGTCTCACACAGGGAGTTTTCTGAAATCTTGAGTGTGGGAGGGTGACGGGGGGCTGAAAGGTTGGAACTTAGTGGGGTGGAGGGGCTAAGCAGGATGGAGGGCTTGGAAGGCTGGGGGAAGACCGGGGGGCTGGTCTGTTCCTAATGGCTTCCATTAGAAGATGAAGTGCTGTCAGAAGACTTTGGTCAGCATAAAGGGCCCTTCTCTGTATAATCAGGGGCAGGCGGGCGGGACGGGGGAATCGTTACAAATTGCATTTACTCTCCATTCCTGGGGGTCCATGTTTAATTAAGGGATTTTTCCACCGCTGCGGTCGGTGGGTAGGGGTGAAGGTTGGGGAGGGCAAAGGGGTGGGGGGGGGGTAGTGCGGAACAAGTGCTTCATGCCAGGAAATACTGTCAATCATAAAGACATATTGTATACGTACACACACACTGTAGTCAGATGCCTACTGCACATTCACTCACACACATGCAGGCACACACACTCTATGACCGTGCTCTGAAGTCTTCTTCTTTTACTGAAACGGCCTCTACGTGACTGATATCACACTTCACCAGAACACTGCTCTGTGCGTCTCAGATCATCTTTTTCGAGAACATTTGAACAGATTTTCTCCAAGGTAGCGTCTCCTTACCTTCTGCATTCACAACCCACCCCCCCAGCAGGACAGACTGTTCTGCACTAAAGAGGTTCTGAGGGGTCCTGAGGTTTCTTCATGATTGCTCCAGTAGCCTACATCAAAACTGTAACCTAGTCCTTTGTTCTATTACATGTGTCCATGTACGGACACAGTTACCCCATCAGACCCTTTTATACGAAGAAACCCAGCCATTTTGGGTCTGACGACAGACAGTCTCGCTGCTTTATTCACACAAAGAGAGAACTGGGTCAGATCAGAAAGAATTCTTGGAAACCTCTGAGCTGAAATAGGATTTGACTTGTGTGTGGGTGCTGTCTGGTGCGTCAGTCAGGAGCAGGCAGAAAGCTTTGAGAGCTCTGCGGCTTCCTCCTTTAAAGTGCAGTCTCACCCCCCCCCACCACACACACACACACCTACCGAGCTCCTCTCACAGACACCCGGCTCCTCTTTGATTCCCTCGCTCCAGAAGAGGGGAAGGGAAGAAGCCGCCATGTGAATTTTTGTTAACTGCTGAGGTTACAATTACCTATCTCTTCATCCCTTCCTTTCGTATTTGTCGCGGGGGGAAAGGCAGAAAGCCGTGCAATCAGGGCCCAGCCGAGAAAGGGCCTGTCATGTCAGCCTTCGAAGTGTCACTTGCCTTCCACTAAATTGCCTCTCTCGTCTCCCTTCTTCCATCCTTCCCTCTCGTCACCTGCACACGATTCTTCACAAAGGAGAAGGCACAGAAAGACTATTTTCTTTGACACGCTCTGTACCTGTCACTGGTTCACAATTGAAACATTAATCATTGTCCCTGATTAAAGCTAAAAGGTGTATTTTTCCCCTCATAGACCCACCCTCCCATTTCCTCAGAGAGAATTTCACATGCCACATTTTACCCCCATTAAGAAGTCTGCCTGGCTGATGTGATGTCATCATGAGATAGATAGAGGTTATGTCCCAAATGGCACCCTATTCCCTACATGGTGCACTACTTTCAACCAGAGCCCAATGGCACTGGTGAAAAGTAGTGTGTTTACATAGGGGGATAGGGTTGCATTTGGGACACAGCCAGACTGTCAGAAGTGGAAGCGATCAACAGCAATTTGAGCTGATCAGAGAGAGAGAGAGAGAGAGCGCCCTACTCTTCACTCGGTCTATCAAGCAGCACAGCACTTACAGTCCTTATGCAATCAGACCTTTCTCTTTAGAGTATTGTCCTACTAGGAAACTGTATAAAAGACCTCACCCCAAGAGACATACAATGAACACTCAGATAGACTGACGTGATGAGCAGATGCATAGAAGGAATAGATGGTGAGACTCCACTATAGATACATCTTGCTCCCTCTCTCTACCTCAAGGTAAAGGCATGGTTAATAAGACAGGCTTTCCTCCTCTGTGTCTCTTCACCGTCTTCCAGTCTTCTCAGGTTCTTTCACCCTCATCCACTACAGCTGCACCATCCCTCTCCTCCTCTCTAAACTCTACACCCATCCCTCTCCTCCTCTCTAAACTCCACACCCATCTCTCCCCTCCTCTCTCCAGTCTCCATCCATCCCTCCCCTCCTCTCTAAACTCTACATCCATCCCTCACCACCTCTCTAAACTCTCCATCCATCCTTCACCTCCTCTCTAAACTCTCCATCATCCCTCTCCTCCTCTAAACTCTACACCCATCCCTCTCCTCCTCTCTAAACACTCCATCCATCCCTATCCTCCTCGTTAAACTCTCCATCCATCCCTCCCCTCCTCTCTAAACTCTACACCCATCCCTCTCCTCCTCTCTAAACTCTCCATCCATCCCTCTCCTCCTCTCTAAACTCTACATCCATCCCTCCCCTCCTCTCTAAACTATACAGCCATCCCTCCCCTCCTCTTTCCAGTCTCCATCCATCCCTCCCCTCCTCTTTCCAGTCTCCATCCATCCCTCCCCTCCTCTTTCCAGTCTCCATCCATCCCTCCCCTCCTCTCTAAACTCTACATCCATCCCTCCCCTCCTCTCTAAACTCTACAGCCATCCCTCACCTCCTCTCTAAACTCCACACCCATCCCTCCCCTCCTCTCTCCAGTCTCCATCCATCCCTCCCCTCCTCTCTAAACATCCCTCCCCTCCATCCATCCCTCACCTCCTCTCTACACTCTCCATCCATCCCTCCCCTCCTCTCTAAACTCTCCATCCATCCCTCACCTCCTCTCTAAACTCTACACCCATCCCTCACCTCCTCTCTAAACTCTCCATCCATCCCTCACCTCCTCTCTAAACTCTCCATCCACCCCTCCCCTCCTCTCTCCAGTCTCCATCCATCCCTCCCCTCCTCTCTAAACTCTACATCCATCCATCCCTCCCCTCCTCTCTCCAGTCTCCATCGATCCCTCCCCTCCTCTCTAAACTCTCCATCCATCCCTCCCCTCCTCTCTCCAGTCTCCATCGATCCCTTTCCTCCTCTCTAAACTCTCCATCCATCCATCCATCCCTCCCCTCCTCTCTAAACTCTACATCCATCCCTCCCCTCCTTTCTCCAGTCTCCATCCATCCCTCCCCTCCTCTCTAAACTCTCCATCCATCCCTCCCCTCCTCTCTAAACTCTCCATCCATCCATCCCTCCCCTCCTCTCTCCAGTCTCCATCGATCCCTTTCCTCCTCTCTAAACTCTCCATCCATCCATCCATCCCTCCCCTCCTCTCTAAACTCTACACCCATCCCTCCCCTCCTCTCTAAACTCTACATCAATCCTTTCCCTCCCCTCTAAACTCTCCATCCATCCCTCCCCTCCTCTCTAAATTCTCCATCCATCCCTCCCCTCCTCTCTAAACTCTACATCCATCCCTCACCTCCTCTCTAAACTCTCCATCCATCCCTCCCCCCCTCTCTCCAGTCTCCATCCATCCATCCCTCCCCTCCTCTCTAAACTCTCCATCCATCCCTCTCCTCCTCTCAACTCTACACCCATCCCCCCTCCTCTCTAAACTCTCCATCCATCCCTCCCCTCCCCTCCTCTCTAAACTCTACATCCATCCCTCCCCTTCTCTCTCCAGTCTCCATTCATCCCTCCCCTCCACTCGAACCTCTCCATCATCCCTCCTCTCTAAACTCTGAATGTTCTACTCTCCTGGCCACCTTCCCAATACACGGTTATATTGACTGTGGAACAACGCAGGGCATTATTCATCGCTAGGCTACACTAACAGCCTGGTCGCCCAGTGGATATTTCACAGCACCGTCCACTCTCATTTAGTATGAGATGATTTTTCACCTGTTCAGTATGGCACAGCTGCAATGTGTACATTCAGCACCATCACAACCTCCAGCTTGTACAAAACATTTCATCAGCTGCTGTCGTTCGTCTTGTTCCACGGCCGTCAGATGTGACTAATATGAGAGAGCTACTGCCAGCATTACCAGCTGGTGGAAACAAACAGGACATTGAAAGAAGTGGATGAAGTGTAGGACTGATATCACTCATGGGCAAGAATATTGCTCACATAACCTTTGACCCTTGGCCTTTACAGAGCTGTTTCCTCTCTCCTACTCATGACCCCTGGAGCCTATTTCCTCCTGTCCTCCCCTCCCTCCTCTACTGCCTCCCTCTCACCTAGTCAGAGACCTGGCGTGTGGTGCCTGGGCTGAGTGGGCTGCTGCAGACTGCAGTAGATTCTCTTATAATGGATTTAGCCAGAGGGACAGACTGTTAACGTTACAGCTGCTGCTGTACAACGCGCCTCTCTCTCTGCCAGTCAGGGCAAAAATAATAGGAGGCAAGATTCCAATTATTTTATAGCTGTTGACCTGGAGCACCTGTATACTGGATGAGGAACGGGATGAAGACTAAGGACAGATAGCTAAGACTGTACAGTATTTGTGGAAAAGGCATGTTTCATAATGGATCTGATTGCATTGAATTGAAATGTGTCTGGTTGGAGTAGAATACATGAAGCTTTTCCAAGCGGTGGTTGACAGAATAACTATTCCTACAGTGGAATAATTGACAGCGTATGATATCCCTGCCCGGCGTGGGACTCAGATGCCACTATTCCCCCCTTCACTACCCTGATCACTTACCATATGCACTGAGTGTACAAAACATTAAGGACACCTGCTCTTTCCATGACACAGACTGACCAGGTGAATCCAGGCGAAAGCTACGATCCCTTATTGATGTCACTTCAATTAGTGAACGGGAGAAGATGGGTTAAATAAGGATGTTTAAACCTTGAGACAAAGGATTGTGTGTGTGTGCCATTCACAGGCTGAATGGGCAAAACAGAAAGATTGAAGTGCCTTTCGAATGGGGTATGGTAGTAGGTGTCAGGAGGTACGCAACTCGATGTTAGGAAAGTGTTCTTAATGTTTTGTAGACTCAGTGTAGCAGCACCAAGCTCAGTGACATATCCAGACTGTGACCTCTTTAGATCAACACACTCCGAAGAAACGATTCAGGAAGGGAGGGAAGAGAAGGAACAATTGAGTCCCCCCACCCACACACACACACACACACACATGCACACACAGAGAGTGTGTGTTGAACACATGCAGCATCCATCCATCCAGCCACTCCAGCTCTGAACAGATGGTAGTGGGAGCCAATAGTAGTTGACTTGCATATACATCGCTGTTCTGTTCCAACCAAGACAGAGACAGACAGGCAGGAAGGGAAAGATGCTGTGGTAGCATATGTGCCTGTCTGTATCACGTCACTGTTTATAGCATGGAAATAACAGCGACATGGAACTTTTGTGAGACGGTCTCTGAAATTATTCGACGTGGCTCTATTTTGGCTGCCGTTAAGCCAAACCCACACCCGTTTGCATTTTCTACCTGTTATAGCCGGCGCTCTTCTTTTTTCAATCCTTAGCGCCAGGATCAGTCATTTACCTGCCTGGTGCTGAGGTGGGAAGGGTGGCGATGTCTGAGGTGTGTCCTTAAAAACGTGGGCCAAAGTGCCAATTTCAGAATGCGCTGGTGGGGATATTTAAGACCAACAGAAAGCTGGTTTTAAAGGTAACGCGGTTGGTTATGGCTTAACAACAGCAGCGCAGCTTTTCCAGCTGTGACGCACAGTGCCCATGGAACAAGAGAGATGTGCTTTTGTGCCGTAAACCTCGTATTTAGAAACAGTTTTCAAAAACAGTTTTTTTTCTCATTTCGTTTCATTTGATTAAAAAACATTGTTTTTGTTGTCCTGCCCAATGCATTCGCTAAGCAGTCAAGACTATCAATAAAGGGTTTAGCTCGTGAAACCGGTTTGAATTTTGTTTTTATCACCTAAGCTTTATTAAAAGGTCAAGTTTGACAGCAGCAAAACAGTGAGTCTACATCCCCTTTTCATCTATGTAGGCTATTACATTATTTTATCCAGCTGCCGTTATTACAGTGGATGTGAGTAAAAAAACCTCTTCATGTAGGCTATATGGACATCATGGAACGAGAGATGAGGTAATCCGATGACACTCACATTGCCAAACATTTTAGTTCCTCTAACAATAGCTTGTTTTCCGTTTCATTTGATTAGAAAACAAGTCCGTATAGGCGACCCTTACCCTATTATAGAGAAAGCTGGTTCAACAGCAATGTGTCTGCTGTCTTTCTCATCCTGGCCATGCATTAGCCAAGTAGCCTATCCACAAATCATTTCTAGATGTCTACTCCTGAGGTTTTATGCACCATTCACAATTCACGTGGGCCTACTGTATCAGCGGGGTATACTCCTTTCGGCTTTTCAAAGAGCGCCTCTTGTTCGGTTATCAAAGACGTGCTCCTTCAATCGTATTTCAATGATTCAGTCCTATAATGCAGTATCAATGGTAGGCCAATGCTACATCTTGGTTATTGAGAGTGCGCCTCACGCATTCAATACCATCTAGTCTTTTTTTTATTTGATGAGAAGTGCGATGCGTAAAGGCCTATACCCGGTGAAGCGTTTATGACGATGTTGACTGACAACACTCCAAACTCAAACTCACTCCAAACGTATTGAACAACCACTGCATGTTTGGTTCCTTCTTCTGTTGCCATCCCTCGTCACCGGGCCCCAAGCCGAATTGGAGTTGACGACAACTACAGTAACCGACAGAACTTTAGACAAACCCATTGCGCCTTGTTTTGTCGGATGAGCGGCCACCGCCCTCGTTTCACCTGCAACTTGTTTATTCATCAAAACCCAGCCCTTTCGCGCCACGGCCAGCTACTGCGCTCATAACGGCTGTGGAGCGCAAAAATGTCTGACACACACAGGGACCGAGAGCTCTACCGCCAGCGCTTAGATGTACGACTATGTTTAGGTTTGTTCAAATAGAGCCCTCAGAAAATCTAGCTAATTAAATACTTATTGGCAGGAATCTTTCAAGTGAATAAGTACATACATTCACAAACAGCTTTTGATAATCATAGCCAGCACAAGATCAGACTCCACTATACAGTATGTATTTCCCACGGTATTTTCTCTCTAACTCTCATCTAAGCTCTCTCTGTAACATACAGTATAATGGGATTACAGTAGTAGATGCTTGGAGAAAGTGTGTCAGCAGTGCAACAGAGTTGTATCCGTTTTTAAAAGGGCTTAGCCTCTCTCTCTCTCTCTCTCTCTCTCTCTCTCTCTCTCTCTCTCTCTCTCTCTCTCTCTCTCTCTCTCTCTCTCTCTCTCTCTCTCTCTCTCATTCCAGTTCTCACTAACATGCAAACTCCATTTTCAATGTCACTACACTACAGGAGTCGCATGGGAGCATTTAGGCCTCGCGGTGTGGGCCAACACAAAGACACCGAGCCCAGCCGCTGCAAAAAGCTGTACTGTGCGAACCGTGTTTGGGTTAGCTCAGTTTCTCCTCCGGGAGCAGAGCATTGCTTCCCTGCTGAACCCAACCCAATGCTCCACAGACCTCCAGCGGCACCAGTCCAAAGACTATGTTACCATGCAACTAGCTACTTGATAATGCAGCCTCGTATGCCTTCCTGCAAGGAGAAAGACCATTGTACGCTGTAGTTCTACTCTGTCGTTGTCTTCTGTAGTTCCACCTCAAAGAGCATGGCTTGAGTAGCTAAGACAATTCCCCCTGCTGCACACTTAGGCTGTGCACTGCCTTAGAAAAGACTGTGTCTGCATTGCTTAGGTTTTTCTTCCTGCCAAATGCAATAGATGGTGGGACCAAGTTTGTACGGGATGAGTTCTTATCGATCGCTGGTCCCCCCGGCTCTAGACTAGAGCAGAGGACAACAGGCAGGAGGCATGGTACTTTGCTGGCGCTGTGTAGCTTTAAAGGTATTTAGCTCTAATTAAGTTTGTCCTCTGAGAGAGATAGAGCGAGAGAGGGGGTGTAAAAGGCTCCCAGCAGCAGGAGTGCAGCACAGTAATCAATCAGGTTCCTCTACTGTTAGTGATAGCGCTGCAGGTCCTACCCTCGTTCCCTCACAGGGAAAATGGCCACTCCTGGGCATACAGGCAGGGAGGAGTGTTGTTCACCTCAACCTGCCAGACTAGGATCTGTGACCAGTAGAGTGGGGGATATCCCCAGTGCCCCCAATGTCCTGTGTCAGAGAAAGATTGCCGACGGACACACTTCATCATCTCACTTTTCTCAGTTTTAAGCTCCATCAGCACCACTGGAGGAGAGATCTGAAAAGTAGCGTGCTTGGTGTCAATATTATCAGCCTCAAGCTCTTAGCTCTGCCAGTGTGTTCTGTTGTATGAAGGGTAACATTCAATTAACAGTGGATTTTGGCATGGTATTACAGCAGGTGGTTGTTGGGCTACATGTTATGAATCTACTCTTTCGGCTTTTGGGATGAAAAGAGTAGAGGCAGACGGATGAACTGTGCTGAACTGTCTCAGCTCATCCCGCTTGACTTGCTCTCGTCTCACGTCTCATATTGGAAAGCTTCGGTTGTTAGAGCAGGATGGCTGGCTAGGGTGGATTGGTGGCCTGTTTCAGTCTTTTGGCGCATGAAGCATCTCAGAAGCTAATGTCTCTCTTTCCCTCCCTCTCTCCCCATCCCCGGCTAAGGTGTGTAAGGTTCTGAACACCACCAGTATGAATTGCTTTGCTCCATCCCTGGTGGCAGAGTACCGTCCAGGCCTGGACACGGTCAAACACGCTGATGAGTTTGGGTTCATCTTCAACAACGTCCAGACTCTGCTAGTCTATAACAAAACCATCTTCCTCTACTACCCCAACCCATACTTTGAACCTCTCAGCACCAATGGAGTCCTGGAACAGAAGCCCGGCTCGCCCATCATTCTCAAGGTACAGCAGAAGGGCGTGGGATCGTTATCAGTCAATCAATCAAAAATTATCCATAAAAGTCTTTTTACAGGGCCTTTACAGTAACTCGCCTAGATTTTAGAAACCAAAAGAGGGTTTAGGGGACTTGACAGCTACCATTAAACTGCAGTCATGCCTGAGGTATAAACATCTTAGTATGACATTGTGTTCTACGTTATAACTGTATCATAACTGCTGTATCATAACAAACAATACATTATTTTAAGATGACTTGAGGTTTCAATAATCCCCCCACAGGGCAGAAACCTGGTGCCTCATGCCTCAGGGGGGGTGAAGCTCAACTACACTGTGTTGATCGGGGAGACCCCCTGCTCTGTCACCGTGTCTGAGACCCAGCTGCTGTGTGAGCCCCCTAACCTCACGGGCCAGTACAAAGTCATGGTACGTCAGTCATATCTGTCCAAACACACACACGCGTGCGCGCGCACTGTCACACACACAGCGGTTCGCACACACACACCCTCTTCCTGTCTCTCTGTGTGTCGGAGTGTCTACGTAGTTTCATTTCCGTTAACGTTTGACCTGTGAACTCCATTATTCTGGCACGTTCGTGGTTGTTCTTTCAGGTCAAAGAGAGGGCATTGTTACTGGGCTCTAGCCGTCAAAAGGTTCTGTTAGAATCCACCGCAATTATTTCTGCCAGTCTGCTCACTTATTGAGTGGAAGTCCCCAGAACTCCACTCTTCACTGTCCTCGATGACGGGGTGTGTTGGTGTGTCTGCGCGTGTGTGTCTATGCACACTGTGTCTGTGCGTGTGTGTCTATGCACACTGTGTCTGTGCGTGTGTGTCTATGCACACTGTGTCTGTGCGCTGGATGGGTTTATTTAACTGAATCTAATATGTGTGCGTGCATGCCTGTGTGTGTGCGTTTGAACGTGTGTGTTTCTCTGTGTGTGCGTGTGTTTGAATGCGTGTGTTTCTCTCTCTGTGTGTGTGTGTGTGTGATATTCAGGTGCAGGTGGGTGGCCTCCATGTGTCTCCGGGGTCAGTAAACATCCTGTCAGACAGCCTGCTCACCCTCCCCGCCATCGTCAGCATTGCCGCCGGCGGAGGCCTCCTCCTCATCATCGTCATCCTCGTCCTCATCGCGTACAAACGCAAGTCGCGGGAGAATGACCTCACCCTGAAGCGCCTGCAGATGCAGATGGACAACCTGGAGTCCCGGGTCGCCCTGGAGTGCAAGGAAGGTGGGTAACACATTATTTAGACAGTCCATCTGCAGATGCTCTACGGACTAGTAGTGCCATTGATATGCATCAATGAGTTTATTCAACAAATCAACCATAGACTATTAGTTGCAACTCTCACAAACTATCGTATCGACTACAGAAGGGTCGGTGGAGCCCAGAGACAACAAAGTAATGTGATTACATTGGAAACGGAAATCAAAATGTCTGTGACGAGTACGACAATTACGTTTGGTCCTCTTCTGCTCTACGAAGCCGTTTCTGAGACACTTTGATTGCGGTCTCCTAGAAGGTCTAATGACTGAGCTATGCAGGCTGAGTTCACAGGTTAAATGACGACAGTGAGAGTGCATTGACTCACATGAAAGACACAAATGGGTATTTCCGCGTAGTAAGTAAATTGCTGGTGCTGTGTGCTGCATAGCGTAATATAAGGTATTGTGAATCAGGGGTCAGTGAGTCAGGTTTTGTCTGGCACACAGTCGCTGCTACTTTAGTTTGCTCTGTGTGTGTGACCCCGATCGTGGCACACTAGATGCACATGGTGCTATTGTTCACACACACTGACTCATTCACTTACACACACACACACAAACACACACACAAACACACTGATAAACACAACGTTTTCCTGTGAACAGATCTGGAACGGCATATCATCTTTATGTCATGCTGGCATTTTCTGTATCACGGACGCACAGGAAGCATTGTGTGTTCTGGTCTGTGTGTGTTTGCACAGAGTTTGTTGTAAAGGCATGACCTCATTTAAAATTGTAAAGGCGGGCTTAGGTAAAGCCTGATGAATCTGTGTTAGTGCTGAACTCTGTCCTACACACACGCACGCATACACCCACACACACACACGCGCGCCCATGCACACAGAAAAAGGAGGGTTCCTCAATGGTTCTTTGGGAAGGTGATGGATACTGACCTAAATAACCCTTTGAGCCTTTCAATGGTTCTTTGCAGTTAAAAAAAATATTCTTTCCTCTTGTAGTGATAACTCAAATGTAGGGCTGGTGGGTCATTCTAATGTTTTGGGACGTGGTTTTCTCACAGCTCTTTTAGTGATAACTAAAATGTAGGGCTGGTGGGTCATTCTAATATTTTGGGATGTGGTTTTCTCACAGCCCTTTTAGTGATAACTAAAATGTAGGGCTGGTGGGTCATTCTAATATTTTGGGATGTGGTTTTCTCACAGCCCTTTTAGTGATAACTAAAATGTAGGGCTGGTGGGTCATTCTAATATTTTGGGATGTGGTTTTCTCACAGCCCTTTTAGTGATAACTAAAATGTAGGGCTGGTGGGTCATTCTAATTTTTTTGGGACGTGGTTTTTCCATTCGCTCCGTTCCAGCCATTATTATGAGCCGTCCTCCCCTCAGCAGCCTCCTCTGCCTCCAAATGTCATCGCCTCGTTAATCTGAGCTGTGTCAGGGCGGTGGCAGAGTAGAGGAGTTAATAGTGAGATCCGCTCTATGTCTGTGGGGCTTTGGGCTGTTGTCAGGCCCAGCTGGGGGAGTGAGCAGAGCAGCACATGGCTGCATGGGGTTTACAGAGCTAAAGCCCTGGCTACAATCAGACACACAGGCCAGGAGACAGGCCGAGAGGTCGTTTAAACCAGTAGCTGTGGCCAGGAGGAGCCTAGTGCCCCGAGGGTGGATTTAGAAGGGCTGCTAGGTACCTGGGTTCCACACCAGGGGTCTGAGTCTGAGCCCTGGGCTGGGGTAGCAGGGGGGCTGGTGGGGTAGGTGGGAAATATGGCTGTGATTGGCTGTAGAGAGGCTACGGGATCTCCCTCAGGGCAGTGCTGGACTCAGTCAGGATGGGGCCAATTAACCACCTCTCACCTGCAGCTGCTAACAGCAGGGGACCGACACACAGGAGCTCAGATACTGTACAGTACAGCCAATTTACTGGCCACCGGAAGGGAATGTGTGTGTGTGTGTTTGGGGGGGGGTTGTTGTGTGTGTGTTTGGGGGGGTTGTTATGTGTGTGATTTATGCATGTACAGTGGGGAGAACAAGTTTTTGATACACTGCCAATTTTGCAGGTTTTCCGACTTACAAAGCATGTAGAGGTCTGTAATTTTTATCATATGTACACTTCAACTGTGAAAATCCAGAAAATCACATTGTATGATATTTAAGTAATTAATTTGCATTTTATTGCATGACATAAGTATCAGAAAAGCAGAACTTAATATTTGGTACAGAAACCTTTGCTTGCAATTAGAGAGATCATACGTTTCCTGTAGTTCTTGACCAGGTTTGCACACACTGCAGCAGGGATTTTGTCCCACTCCTCCATACAGACCTTCTCCAGATCCTTCAGGTTTCGGGGCTGTCGCTGGGCAATACAGACTTTCAGCTCCCTCCAAAGATGTTCTATTGGGTTCGTGTCTGGAGACTGGCAAGGCCACTCCAGGACCTTGAGATGCTTCTTACGGAGCCACTCCTTAGTTGCCCTGGCTGTGTGTTTCGGGTCGTTGTCATGCTGGAAGACCCAGCCACGACCCATCTTCAATGCTCTTACTGAGGGAAGGAGGTTGTTGGCCAAGATCTCGCGATACATGGCCCCATCCATCCTCCCCTCAATACGGTGCAGTCGTCCTGTCCCCTTTGCAGAAAAGCATCCCCAAAGAATGATGTTTCCACCTCCATGCTTCATGGTTGGGATAGTGTTCTTGGGGTTGTATTCATCCTTCTTCCTCCAAACACGGCGAGTGGAGTTTAGACCAAAAAGCTCTATTTTTGTCTCATCAGACCACATGACCTTCTCCCATTCCTCCTCTGGATCATCCAGATGGTCATTGGCAAACTTCAGACGGGCCTGGACATGCGCTGGCTTGAGCAGGGGGACCTTGCGTGCGCTGCAGGATTTTAATCCATGACGGCGTAGTGTGTTACCAATGGTTTTCTTTGAGACTGTGGTCCCAGCTCTCTTCAGGTCATTGACCAGGTCCTGTCGTGTAGTTCTGGGCTGATCCCTCACCTTCCTCATAGTCATTGATGCCCCACGAGGTGAGATCTTGCATGGAGCCCCAGACTGAGGGTGATTGACCGTCATCTTGAACTTCTTCCATTTTCTAATAATTCACCAAGCTGCTTGCCTATTGTCCTGTATCCCATCCCAGCCTTGTGCAGGTCTACAATTTTAACCCTGATGTCCTTACACAGCTCTCTGGTCTTGCCCATTGTGGAGAGGTTGGAGTCTGTTTGATTGAGTGTGTGGACAGGTTTAATTTATACAGGTAACAAGTTCAAACAGGTGCAGTTAATACAGGTAATGAGTGGAGAACAGGAGCGCTTCTTAAAGAAAAACTAACAGGTCTGTGAGAGCCGGAATTCTTACTGTTTGGTAGGTGATCAAATACTTATGTCATGCAATAAAATGCTAATTAATTACTTAAAAATCATACAATGTGATTTTCTGGATTTTTGTTTTAGATTCCATCTCTCATAGTTGAAGTGTACCTATGATAAAAATTACAGACCTCTACATGCTTTGTAAGTAGGAAAACCTGCAAAATCGGCAGTGTATCAAATACTTCTTCTCCCCACTGTAGATGTGCTCCATAGTTTCAGGTAGATTTTAAACTTGCAGGTCTGGAATCAGTTGATCTATACGAACCGCCCTGCTCATGTCTGCTCTGTCTACCCCCCCACCAGCATTTGCTGAGCTGCAGACAGACATCAATGAGCTGACCAGTGATCTGGACAGAGCTGGTATCCCTCACCTGGACTACAGGACCTACGCCATGAGAGTCCTCTTCCCTGGCATCGAGGACCACCCTGTTCTCAGAGAACTGGAGGTACGGAGAGACTGGACGGGGGAGAGGGAGAGAAAATGGAGAGGGGGGAATGGGAGAGTTTGAGAGAGTTTGAGAGAGGGAGGGGGAGGGAGGGAGGGACGGTGAGTGGGAGGGAGGGGGAGGGAGGGAGGGAGGGAGGGAGGGAGGGAGGGAGGGAGGGAGGGAGGGAGGGAGGGAGGGAGGGTGAGTGGGTGAGTGAGTGAGTGAGTGAGTGAGTGAGTGAGTGAGTGAGTGAGTGAGTGAGTGAGTGAGAGTGAGAGGAATTGAGAATGAAGAAGTGCTACGGGGAGAGGGAAGAGAGAGAGGGGAAATGGTGAGAGCTTCAACATCACTCCCCTGCAGCATGCCCTCCATAAGCACCACAGTGCCCAGAGGGAAACTGATACCAGTATGCAGCTCTGCCTCCCTACCCTCTGGCCTCACACACACACAGACAAATACACACACACACACACACACACACACACACACACACACACACACACACACACACACACACACACACACACACACACACACACACACACACACACACACACACACACACACACACACACACACACACACACACACACACACACACACACACACACCAGCACCACACACACACATAGGTCCCAGTACAGGGTCCCAGCACACTCTATTTCACCCACCAGCAGCTCCTTCATCGGGAGTAATGACGTGGGTAATGTCCTGTTCACTGGCGGCCATGGGACCCACCTCCTCTACTGGGGATAAACTGACTGGAGCACACTCAATACCCTCACTCTGACTGGAACACACTCAATACCCTCACTCTGACTGGAACACACTCAATACCCTCACTCTGACTGGAACACACTCAATACCCTCACTCTGACTGGAACACACTCAATACCCTCACTCTGACTGGAACACACTCAATATCCTCACTCTGACTGGAACACACTCAATACCCTCACTCTGACTGGAACACACTCAATACCCTCACTCTGACTGGAACACACTCACTCTGACTGGAACACACTCAATACCCTCACTCTGACTGGAACACACTCAATACCCTCACTCTGACTGGAACACACTCAATATCCTCACTCTGACTGGAACACACTCAATATCCTCACTCTTACTGGAACACACTCAATATCCTCACTCTGAGTGGAACACACTGAATATCCTCACTCTGACTGGAACACACTCAAGACACTCACTCTGACTGGAGCACACTCAATACACTCACTCTGACTGGAACACACTCAATACCCTCACTCTGACTGGAACACGCTGGGCTTCGTCATAACTGCAGGAGAGTAGAGAGTGAGTTTGAGTTGCTGGACACGTTGACTTTATAAGGGACACAGAGACCTCATTCAGGGCAGAAGGTCCAATAGGAACGAAGTATACACTGTAGCAGTTATGACAAGCATTTTCCAATGGGAATGTGTGTGAGCGTGTTTATCAACCTCTCGATGTCGTGGGTGTGGTACAGTTTGTATTAACCCTCTGTGTCCCGGCCTGGTCTGTGTGCAGGTGTCGGGTAACGGTCAGCTGAGCACAGAGAAGGCTCTGAAGCTCTTCGCTCAGCTCATCAACAACAAGGTGTTCCTGCTGACCTTCATCAGGACTCTGGAGCTCCAGCGCTCCTTCTCCATGCGCGACCGCGGCAACGTGGCGTCGCTCATCATGACGGCGCTGCAGGGCAAACTGGAGTACGCCACGGACGTGCTCAAACACCTGCTCTCTGACCTCATCGACAAGAACCTGGAGAGCAAGAACCACCCTAAGCTGCTGCTGCGTCGGTAGGAGACACACACACTGCTACACACACACGCGCGCGCGCGCTCTAGACACACATTACACGTACACACACATACTCACTCACACAACTGCTATGGGCATACTGGAAGGGGAAGAGATAGTGGAGGTTGAAAAGAATGGGAGGATGTTGATGAAATATGGATCCCTTAAGGAGGGGACCAGAATGGTGCATTCATCTACCAATTGTATTGATTCCATTCATCAAGATAATACGTACTTCATTTACAATGGCAAAGACATTCATTTGATCAACAATGACTTCTCTTGTGTCGAAATATCCTTTGAATTCTCAGCAAAGATGGGAAGAGAGTTGTACCAATTGAGGGTTTAATTTGGGTCTGTTTGCTACGGCAGGAAAATAACGGGAAATGTGAATTATTATGTGGATTATAATTAGTGGACGTTTTTTGTAGGGTTTGATACATTTTTCGTGAAGGAAAGTCAAATCTGGAATGTTAAAGTAGAAATTGCAAACTTCTGAAGCCTTTTTGAGCCTCAAATACACAACGTTTTACATTTCCTGCATTGCAGTAAAGTTCTTCTTCAACAGGGTGGTTCTTCCTTCATCTCTCTCTCTCCTTCCTTCATCTCCCTTTCGCCTTCCTTCATCTCCCTCTCTCCTTCCTTCATCTCTCTCTCTCTCTCCTTCTCCTTCCTTCATCTCTCTCTCTCCTTCTCCTTCCTTCATCTCCCTCTCTCCTTCCTTCATCTCTCTCTCTCTCTCCTTCTCCTTCCTTCATCTCTCTCTCTCCTTCTCCTTCCTTCATCTCTCTCTCTCCTTCTCCTTCCTTCATCTCTCTCTCTCCTTCTCCTTACTTCATCTCTCTCTCTCCTTCCTTCATCTCTCTCTCTCCTTCCTTCATCTCTCTCTCTCCTTCCTTCATCTCTCTCTCTCCTTCTCCTTCCTTCATCTCTCTCTCTCCTTCTCCTTCCTTCATCTCTCTCTCTCCTTCTCCTTCCTTCATCTCTCTCTCCTTCTCCTTCCTTCATCTCTCTCTCCTTCTCCTTCCTTCATCTCTCTCTCCTTCTCCTTCCTTCATCTCTCTCTCTCCTTCCTTCATCTCTCTCTCTCTCCTTCCTTCATCTCTCTCTCTCCTTCCTTCATCTCTCTCTCTCCTTCCTTCATCTCCCTCTCCCTCATCCCTCTCTCTCCTCCCTTCATCTCTCTCTCTCTCCTTCCTTCATCTCTCTCTCTCCTTCCTTCATCTCCCTTTCACCTTCCTTCATCTCCATCTCTCCTTCCTTCATCTCTCTCTCCTTCCTTCATCTCTCTCTCTCCTTCCTTCATCTCTCTCTCCCTCCTTCCTTCATCTCTCTCTCTCTCTCTATCTCCTTCCTTCATCTCTCTCTCTTTCTCCTTCCTTCATCTCTCTTTCTCTCTCTCCTTCATCTCTCTCCTTCCTTCCTTCATCTCTCTCTCTCTCTTCCTTCATCTCTCTCTCTCCCTCTCTCCTTCCTTCATCTCTCTCTCGCTCTCCTTCCTTCATCTCTCTCTCCCCGCTCTCCTTCCTTCATCTCTCTCTCTCCCTCTCTCCTTCCTTCATCTCTCTCTCTCCCTCTCTCCTTCCTTCATCTCTCTCTCTCCCCTCTCTCCTTCCTTCATCTCTCTCTCTCCCTCTCTCCTTCCTTCATCTCTCTCTCTCCCTCTCTCCTTCCTTCATCTCTCTCTCTCCCTCTCTCCTTCCTTCATCTCTCTCTCTCTCCCCCTCTCCTTCCTTCATCTCACTCTCTCTCTCCTTCCTTCATCTCTCTCTCTCTCTCTCCTTCCTCTCATCTCTCTCTCTCTCTCTCTCTCTCTCTCTCTCTCATCTCTCTCTCCCTCTCTCTCTCATTCATCTCTCTCTCCCTCTCTCTCTCCTTCATATCTCTCTCCTACATCTCTCTTTCTCTCTCCCCCTCGTCTTAGTCTTGTAGTCCACAGTTGTACCACTGTCAGTCTCACTTATCCTCTAAACTCTTAAACTCTGGCTCCTCATCAAACATTCAGCAGCAACCCAACGTCTCCTATCTCGATTGTTTTCCCGCACGACTCAGGCCGTTGTGCTAAATCTTTTAGCGTAATGGCTGCCATCTTAGCAGGTGACCAGGTGACTATCCCCGGTGTTGAGCATTCAGCTCATGTTCTCTAGCCCAGCAGTGTGAGAAGGACAGAAGGACTGGCCTCCTCATATGACAGACAATTCTTAATCCAGACTCCAATACTAATTGTCTACGATGTTCAGTATTTGTTAAGAGAATGATGTTCTCAAGGTTCATAACCCAATTCAATTACACTACTCAGTCTGCAAACCAGAATTTGTAAGATCCTGGTCGAATGAAACAGACGGAGGCCCAGCTAAAATAGTCAAAAAGGTTCATTCACGAGAGCGTTGGTCTGTTGTACACAACCATTCATTTTACACTGGCGTCTCACGCACACACATTCACACTAACATTACTACACAATGTCCTGCTACCCAGCTGACAAAGATTAGGGGACTCCGTGACTTACTCCCCGTCCTCCCTCAAGATAGGGAGACCCTGGGAAGTACTCTCAGTGGCCCCAGCCAAGGTCGGCACCGAATTTTGCTCAGACAGTCTGGCTTTAAGATGCCATAATAGACATACACTACACACACAGATATATAATTTTACTGACTTAAACCACACACATCATTACAATAATCACACGATTCTAATCAATTTCATCATTACAATAATCACATGACTCTAATCAATTTCATCATGATTCTTAACCAATTTCATACAATCATATGGGTTCAGGATGGAATATTCGAATCATTCATATGAACGTATAAATCCCATTATCAGTATTGTTAATAGTCAGAGTGAATAAATGGGAGAGAAAGGATAGGAGTGAGGCTACTGACAGGCAGAGGTAAATAGACCTGGATAATGTTTTAAACACGCCACCGCTACCCTGTAGTTTCCATCATCCACAGGTCCCGCTGTTCTGGCCTTCAGACGTCAAAATTAATTTAGTTTCCTAACAGAAAGTTCCCTTTCTTCAAAATCATTTTTAGGATTACCGTTTGGACACACGGCTTCTTTTTTCTTGACGTTTGGCCGAGACACAGGGGGGGGGTAGCCTAGGCGTTGTTTTCGGTTCTCCTGTTTACTAGTCTTTGTTCTGCTCTGATGGCAGCTAATCAATTAGCAGCTGATAGCAGGAAGGCTGGGCCTGTTATTGTGTTTATGCCTGAACCCTCTCTACCTATTCATGAATTCGTCCAGCTCTGCCTTCCATCGCTTTCTCTCCTGATGTCGTGCCTGGCTGTGTGCCAGATGGCACCCTATTTCCTATGTAGTGCACTACTTTTGACTGGAGCCCGATGGACTAAGGGCTCAAAGGGTTTGGGACGCACTGTACTGTTCTGCGTATATCTGTACATCTCAGAGTGGGAGGGACAGTAGACAGCTTGGTGAGCCTCCAGGAGGGCCATAGGGATGTGCATGAGTAACATGTAATGTCATGGAGGCCTTTAGCAGAGGCTCCTGATGGGTCCTTTAGCAGAGGCTCCTGATGGGTCCTTTAGCAGAGGCTCCTGATGGGTCCTTTAGCAGACGCTCCTGATGGGTCCTTTAGCAGAGGCTCCCGATGGGTCCTTTAGCAGACGCTCCCGATGGGTCCTTTAGCTGAGGCTCCCGTTGGGTCCTTTAGCAGATGCTCCCGTTGGGTCCTTTAGCAGAGGCTCCCGATGGGTCCTTTAGCAGAGGCTCCCGATGGGTCCTTTAGCTGAGGCTCCCGTTGGGTCCTTTAGCAGATGCTCCCGTTGGGTCCTTTAGCAGAGGCTCCCGATGGGTCCTTTAGCAGAGGCTCCTGATGGGTCCTTGGGAAGTGGAGAGGAAAAACGTTGCACCTCTATGCCAGTGTCCCAAATGGCACTATACAGAGTGGCATTTGGACACAGCCCATACGGCGGCGTATTGTACAGTATCTGTGGCAGCAGGAGAAACACTATCAGGGACTCGCTAGTAGTGCATGACGGTGCAGTATGAATGATCAGTGACTGTAACAGCACCGGACCTGGGCTACACGGTCAGAGGAGAGAGCCACCACACATACAGGAAGTTACCCGGGTGACTGAGCCTACAGCTTCCTGGTTCTGTCTCATACATATTACATGTGACATATAACAGGGTCACATCGTGGTGAGTTTTGAGCGCACCGACTGAATGGCGCTATCTGCTGCCCACACACACACACACACACACACAATGCTTCGCTGTAGCAGAATGCATTTCTGTAGTACTCACAGTAGACTGTCCATAACATCCATAAGAGGGATCCCGTAGATATGTGTATATGGGAGCTGTAGAAAGAACAATAGCTGTCCCCATGCTTTAGCCGGTTGTGTCTATCAGTCCTGAAATGTATTTGAAGATATATTTGCGCCAGATGTTTTCTCTGTGTGTCTCTGTCCATATGGTTTAGTTTCATTTAGAGCAGGGTATACGGAACATGTAGCGTTGAGTCACTAGACTCTGAAAGCATAAACGTGCACACATGCATACATACTTTAAAAGCAAAGCAAGACAATAATGAACTAATAATATTATCCACCGATAATACACACTAAAGAGACATACAGGATGAAGATATACAGTAGTAGGTACACACACACTTTAGACAGAACTGCCCAAAGGCATTCCCACACATGTCATGGAAGTATGTTTGTGTGTGTGCGCGTGTGTGTTTGCATGTGCCAATGCCTGTGTATACGTGTATGTGCACTCAACGCGTGTGTCCGCTGACGTGTGCGCGCGAGCGCAGGTGTGTGTGTTGACCACAGACTCTACCGGTGTGTGAGTGAGGCAATAGTGGGGTAGCCACGTGTCAGGTGGGGCTGGGGGCCCATGGACGAGGAGGGCAGCAGGGCTTCTCTCTCAGACAGGTCAGCAATAGGATCTGATTGGACCTTTTTAATCATTGAGGCGGTCTCCAGGTGATGATGGGGTGTCACGCTAGCGTTTGGCCCGTCGAGAGAGAGAGAGAGAGAGAGAGAGAGAGAGAGAGAGAGAGAGAGAGAGAGAGAGAGAGAGAGAGAGAGAGAGAGAGAGAGAGAGAGAGAGAGAGAGAGAGAGAGAGAGAGAGAGAGAGAGAGAGAGAGAGAGAGAGAGAGAGAGAGAGAGAGAGAGAGAGAGAGAGAGAGAGAGAGAGAGAGAGAGAGAGAGAGAGAGAGAGAGAGAGAGAGAGAGAGAGAGAGAGAGAGATGAACAATGACCACAAGCACACTTCCAACGTTGTGGCAAAATGGCTTAGGGACAACAAAGTCAAGGTATTGGAGTGGCCATCACAAAGCCCTGTCCTCAATCCTATAGAAAATATGTGGGCAGAACTGAAAAAACGTATGCGAGCAAGGAGGCCTACAAACCTGACTCAGTTACACCAGCTCTGTCTGGTGGAATGGGCCACAATTCACCCATCTTATTGTGGGAAGCTTGTGGAAGGCTACCCGAAACGTTTGACCCAAGTTAAACAATTTAAAGGCAATGCTACCAAATACTAATTGGGTCTATGTGAACATCTGACCCACTGGGAATGTGATGAAAGAAATTAAAGCTGAAATAAATCATTCTCTCTACTATTATTCTGACATTTCACATTCTTAAAATAAAGTGGTGATCCTAACTGACCTAAAACAGTGGATTTTTACTCGGATTAAATGTCAGGAATTGTGAAAAACTGAGTTGAAATGGATTTGGCTACGGTGTAAGTAAACTTCCGACTTCAACTGTACATGCACACACACACACAGCAGACATGAACTCCTGTCTAAGGTTATATGATGAGTGCAATGAGGGGGTGGCTATGTACTCATCCCTGCCAGTGGCCTTATGTTGTTATGGTTTCACAGTAGCAAAAACGACATGCCCATAGTCCACTCAGTAATCTAACTCCACGTGTTTTCACCATGTAACCAGATGACCAGTACAGAGGAGCCAGAGAATAGCTTCCATGAATGGCCCAGAGACACGGGCCAGAGTACAGCGACGAGGTCACGGCTTTATATATACGGAGTCTATTCATACCTCCCATGTTGTTTTGAGGATCCTTTTCCATTCTGAGAGAATGCGCCCCAAACCAAGACTTTAGGTCGACAAGTTTTGTTCCCCTCCCTGACTGTAGTGGAGTCTTTCTACCTGCGAGTCTACAGGCCAGAACATTCGATTGATTCCCCCGAAAGGCTTTCTGAACATGGGATCTTTAGTTTTGACAACCTGCCGACTTCAAAGTGCTTCCATTCCCAGTCCAATGTGTTTATCTGCTTTCAAACCTTTTAGCGAGACGCTGTGGCTCATTTTTGTCATCTTGCTCTCTTTCACGTTCTCTGTCTCTTTTTCTCTCTCTCTCTCTCTCTCTCTCTCTCTCTCTCTCTCTCTCTCTCTCTCTCTCTCTCTCTCTCTCTCTCTCATTCTCTCTCTCTCTCTCTCTCTCTCTCTCTCTCTCTCTCTCTCTCTCTCTCTCGTTCTCTCCCATCACTTCACCTAGTTCTAACCCTTTCCGTCTTCCTTTAGAGACATCCTTCGTGAGGCTTGTGTACTCGTTAATGATCCCCTACCTGCGTGCACTGAGCTCTCACTCCATCCCCTGTCCCTCTCTCTCTTTTTTTAGAGCTTTCTGTTTTCTCTCTCTTTGCATATCTCTGTCTCTCTCCCCTGTCTATCAAATTAAACGACAGAGCAGTAGCTAGTTTCCTATCGCCTTCAGTCTTTTTCCCCTCTGTGTTTTTCTAAAGAGATTCGTGTCCATGCGTTGCGCTGCTAGGATGGGTTATTAGGGAACTGTAATGTTGCGTTTATGCTCTATCCCAGTGTAATGCTACTGCTGATCTGTCCCCCTCAACCTGTTTGCCAGCATCAGGCCCCAGTCTTAATGCACTGTAGGATAATGAAAACCCAGATTTTCATTAATGAAACTCAATTAAAAGAATGAGGGAAGTGGAGATGGCGGGGGGTGAGGGGCTCAAAAGCCTTTATTTCACTTTCCTTCCACGGGGACTTTGCTGAGCTTATTAAAATGCTTAATCGCTTCCATTAACTTCTTCGGAATAGAGGAGGAGCTGTGACTTATGGAGGGAAATGTGCACATTGTCCAAAAACAAAATGTGTGTGGTTTTTTTCCTAGCTTGGAAACAGGGTATGGAGGGTCCGCATAATTGTGGAGGATGACGGCTTAGTGGAGAGTAGTAGTTGAGATGAGAGAGGTAATAGGTGGATGCGTGTGCGTGTCTCGAAGAGGACACAATCACTCTCTCCTTCAGACGTAAGTATGGCCTTTTCCTGCTCATCCTGCAGCTCAAATGGGGTGAATAAAACTGCAGCTTCCTTCCACCCTCCTGCTGCAGCCCACTTCAAACAAGTAGTCACTGAAGTCCTTCATCTACTGCAGTGGTCTGCTGCAGTCATGAGGATCAGCCTCCAGCAGTTAGGAACCACACATCGACCACACATCGACCACACCTCGACCACACCTCAGCCACACCTCAGCCACACATCGACCACACCACGGCCCCACATCAGCCACAACAAAGGGCTACTATGGAGATAACCTCTAGCCTCTCGTCTTCCTCAGTCGCAGAAAAGTGGGACACGGTTCTTAGACCGTCGTCTCATGGTCTCCTCTCCACATAATGACGAGCCGGCTCGCTCAGTTATTCCCATGTGAACAGGTGTAATCATCTCTGCTCTATTCACACTGCCCGTCCCTTTGTCTGTTCGTCCGCCCGTCTGTCCTTCCGGTCCACGCTTAGCGTAGGTCGGCGTGTTAAATACCTGCCCGTTATCCTCATCCTACCTAATCCCTGTCCTCAGATCAGCCCTGTACACCACTGGTACAGCCTGTATGGTGTATGGCCCCCTCTACACGCACCAGGTTGTAAAGTGTCTCGGCGGTACTCGAGTACCCAAGCAATACACACACACACACACACACACAGACAGACAAACGGGAAAATATGCTTTTAGCATGTCCAGGTTGGAGACTGTGGTAATGACAGCTGATGTTGTTAGCAGGTAGAATACACACAGCTATCACACGGCTGGAAAATAATCGACAGCTGTGTGTGAAGCTTAGGCCGGTGATGTGGAGAGAGGAGGGAGTCTGAGGAGGAAGACTGTGTGTGTTTATGCTTTCCCAGCACGGCTAGCCAGCTCTCAGAAGATGTGTTGTGTTGGTATTCAGTAGTTGTACTGTTGGTCCTCTGGAGGAGAAAGAGAAGGAGAGAGTAACCCTTTCATCTGTTTTCATGCTTGTTAACCATTCCTTTCTACCTGCTTTTTCTTCTCTTTCTCTCATTCCCCCTGCTTCTACTGGTTTCATGCTTGTTAACCATTCCTTTCTACCTGCTTTTTCTTCTCTTTCTCTCATTCCCCCTGTTTCTCTTTCTTCTCTTTCTCTCATTCCCCCTGTTTCTCTTTCTTCTCTTTCTCTCATTCCCCCTGTTTCATCTGTTTTCATGCTTGTTAACCATTCCTTTCTACCTGCTTCTTCTTCTCTTTCTCTCATTCCCCCTGTTTCTCTTTCTTCTCTTTCTCTCATTCCCCCTGTTTCATCTGGTTTCATGCTTGTTAACCATTCCTTTCTACCTGCTTCTTCTTCTCTTTCTCTCATTCCCCCTGTTTCTCTTTCTTCTCTTTCTCTCATTCCCCCTGTTTCTCTTTCTTCTCTTTCTCTCATTCCCCCTGTTTCATCTGTTTTCATGCTTGTTAACCATTCCTTTCTACCTGCTTCTTCTTCTCTTTCTCTCATTCCCCAGTTTCTCTTTCTTCTCTTTCTCTCATTCCCCCTGTTTCATCTGTTTTCATGCTTGTTAACCATTCCTTTCTACCTGCTTCTTCTTCTCTTTCTCTCATTCCCCCTGTTTCTCTTTCTTCTCTTTCTCTCATTCCCCCTGTTTCATCTGTTTTCATGCTTGTTAACCATTCCTTTCTACCTGCTTCTTCTTCTCTTTCTCTCATTCCCCCAGTTTCTCTTTCTTCTCTTTCTCTCATTCCCCCTGTTTCATCTGGTTTCATGCTTGTTAACCATTCCTTTCTGTCTGCTTTTTCTTCTCTTTCTCTCATTCCCCCTGTTTCATCTGGTTTCATGCTTGTTAACCATTCCTTTCTACCTGCTTCTTCTTCTCTTTCTCTCATTCCCCCAGTTTCTCTTTCTTCTCTTTCTCTCATTCCCCCTGTTTCATCTGGTTTCATGCTTGTTAACCATTCCTTTCTGTCTGCTTCTTCTTCTCTTTCTCTCATTCCCCCTGTTTCTCTTTCTTCTCTTTCTCTCATTCCCCCTGTTTCTCTTTCTTCTCTTTCTCTCATTCCCCCTGTTTCTCTTTCTTCTCTTTCTCTCATTCCCCCTGTTTCTCTTTCTTCTCTTTCTCTCATTCCCCCTGTTTCTCTTTCTTCTCTTTCTCTCATTCCCCCGTTTCATCTGTTTTCATGCTTGTTAACCATTCCTTTCTACCTGCTTCTTCTTCTCTTTCTCTCATTCCCCCGTTTCATCTGGTTTCATGCTTGTTAACCATTCCTTTCTGTCTGCTTTTTCTTCTCTTTCTCTCATTCCCCCTGTTTCATCTGGTTTCATGCTTGTTAACCATTCCTTTCTACCTGCTTCTTCTTCTCTTTCTCTCATTCCCCCAGTTTCTCTTTCTTCTCTTTCTCTCATTCCCCCTGTTTCATCTGTTTTCATGCTTGTTAACCATTCCTTTCTACCTGCTTCTTCTTCTCTTTCTCTCATTCCCCCTGTTTCTCTTTCTTCTCTTTCTCATTCCCTCTGTTTCTCTTTCTTCTCTTTCTCTCATTCCCCCTGTTTCTCTTTCTTCTCTTTCTCTCATTCCCCTCGTTTCATCTTTCTTCTCTTTCTCTCATTCCCCCTGTTTCTCTTTCTTCTCTTTCTCTCATTCCCCCGTTTCATCTGGTTTCATGCTTGTTAACCATTCCTTTCTGTCTGCTTTTTCATCTCTTTCTCTCATTCCCCCGTTTCATCTGGTTTCATGCTTGTTAACCATTCCTTTCTGTCTGCTTTTTCTTCTCTTTCTCTCATTCCCCCTGTTTCATCTGGTTTCATGCTTGTTAACCATTCCTTTCTACCTGCTTCTTCTTCTCTTTCTCTCATTCCCCAGTTTCTCTTTCTTCTCTTTCTCTCATTCCCCCTGTTTCATCTGGTTTCATGCTTGTTAACCATTCCTTTCTGTCTGCTTCTTCTTCTCTTTCTCTCATTCCCCCTGTTTCTCTTTCTTCTCTTTCTCTCATTCCCCCTGTTTCTCTTTCTTCTCTTTCTCTCATTCCCCATGTTTCTCTTTCTTCTCTTTCTCTCATTCCCCCCGTTTCATCTGTTTTCATGCTTGTTAACCATTCCTTTCTACCTGCTTCTTCTTCTCTTTCTCTCATTCCCCCCGTTTCATCTGGTTTCATGCTTGTTAACCATTCCTTTCTGTCTGCTTTTTCATCTCTTTCTCTCATTCCCCCTGTTTCTCTTTCTTCTCTTTCTCATTCCCTCTGTTTCTACTGGTTTCTTTTTCTTCTCTTTCTCTCATTCCCCCTGATTCTACTGGTTTCTTTTTCTTCTCTTTCTCTCATTCCCCTGATTCTACTGGTTTCTTTTTCTTCTCTTTCTCTCATTCCCCCTGATTCTACTGGTTTCTTTTTCTTCCAATGGCTCCAGTTTTATCCTCAACCCTCCACGTCCCCTCCATCCTCCCATGTTTTGCCCTGAGATGATATTGGATCCATTTGAGAAAGAAACATCAGCATCAAAAGATAGGGTGAATTCCGATCTGAACTAATAAAACATTATTTTCCCTCTTTCTTCAGAACGGAGTCCGTTGCAGAGAAGATGCTCACCAACTGGTTCGCCTTCCTTCTTCACAGGTTCCTCAAGGTGAGTCTATAATGCAACCTCCAGTTTAGCAGTTTTAGTAAGCCAGGGCTGTGGCAGTGAGAATACATTTTATGTCGTTAATCTGTGTTTTCTCTCTCTCTCCCTCCCCTTCTTACTCTCCCTCCCCTTCTTACTCTCCCTCCCCTTCTCTCTCACTCTCTCTCTCTCTCTCTCTCTCTCTCTCTCTCTCTCTCTCTCTCTCTGTCTCTCTCTCTCTCTCTCTCTCTCTCTCTCTCTCTCTCTCTCTCTCTCTCTCTCTCTCTCTCTCTCTCTCTCTCTCTCTCTCTCTCTCTCTCTCTCTCTCTCTCTCTCTCTCTCTCTCTCTCTCTCTCTCTCTCTCTCTCTCCCTCTCTCTCTCTCTCTAGGAGTGTGCTGGGGAGCCTCTGTTCATGCTATACTGTGCCATCAAGCAGCAGATGGAGAAGGGCCCTATAGACTCCATCACAGGAGAGGCGCGATACTCCCTCAGTGAGGACAAGCTGATCAGACAGCAGATTGACTACAAGACCCTGGTCAGTACCACTCAGGCAATCATACACACACACAATCGGACTCCACTGACTACATATTTATCTTTCTCACACACACACACCATCATGTTTTGCTTCCCTCTGTGTCCTGGACAGCTAATTATCCTGTGGGTGTCAGTGCTGCACCAACAGGAGAGCAGGGGTCTGTGGAGACAGAGACAGGAGCACTAAGACAGACAAGACATGACTTTAACTCTGTTTGCTCTGACGGGGAACTGGGCTCATTACTCTAATACCCTGACAGAGCTGGAAATTGGTGTCCTGCCGAAGGTGTGAAATTAGATTTTAGGATGGTGGTGGGGGCGTGGGAATAGTATTTTAGAGGGGGGCAACCGGACTGTGACAGGACCCATTAACATACACACATAGTCACAGAAACGCACTCGCACACGAAGAGGCGTTGAAACACACATAGGCACCGGCATAGCAAACACACACCGGAGCACACTCATGCAGGCGCTCTTACATTCATACGCAAGCACGCACACACACACACACACACACACACACACACACACACACACACACACACACACACACACACACACACACACACACACACACACACACACACACACACACACACACACACACACACACACACACACACACACACACCTTAACCCCCTATCCTCTCCCGTCTCCCCCTTCAGATCCTGAACTGTGTGAACCCAGACAACGAAAACAGTCCTGAGATCCCAGTGAAGGTGCTGAACTGTGACACCATCACCCAGGTCAAGGAGAAGATACTGGACGCCTGCTATAAGAACATGCCTTACTCACAGAGGCCCCGCGCTGTCGACATGGACCTGGGTAAGACAGAGATACACACACACTCACACACACACCGTCCCTAGTCTGTAGCCTGACTGACTGACCCAGGTAAGAGCTGACAGACGGGCACCACAGGTCCACCATGCCAGGCCCACCGCCTCCTACACAGTCTGCCACCCCGGCCCTGGAGAGACGACACCGCCGTTACCTCCACATCTCCTGCTCCTCCTCCCCCGTCTTCTCATGGACTCTCACTTCACACCAGGGAGATGGAAACACCAGCCTCCCATCAGGAGTGCCTGACGCCCCTCAACCACACTGGCCCCAGCCACAGGAGGCCGTCTCTCCATATCACTATCGCCTAGGTAACGCTAGGGAGGGTGAAGGGGGGGAGGGGTCGTGCCCGAAGCCTGGAGCCTGGAGCAGCAGTGTCTGCTGGCAGTGGCACAAAGTAATAAAGTCCAGTCAACAGAGGAGAAAATCAATGATCACTACCCAGTGATGCCCGACGCTGCCCGTCCATTTCCCCATCAACACACTGATTATCTTTTCATTATCGGGTCAACTTTCCCCCTCCATACCTCCTCTTCCCCTTTCCCCTCTCGCTTGACTCACTTTTCCGGGGAGGATTTTCTCTCTCAGTGCTTCTACCGCTGCGTTGTGTTTCCCCCACTCCACCGTAGCCGCGCCGACCGTGGAATGCGTATGCAACGACGTATCACTGACACGCCAATTAAACCGGCGAGGCTGACTGAGCGTACATCTTCAACTTGTTAGTGTGTAATGTTTCATTAAAATGCGAGTCAACCCGGGCGCGGTCTCTCGTCTTCTAACCTAGCAGAGTACACAGAGTGCTCTGTGTGTCTGTAGAACAGAATGGCTGTTGATATGGCTTCATTTGGATAATGTGTTTTCTCAAGAGTCCTTTGGAAGCTCCTGATGTGTGCCTCTTCGTAGCGACACAGAAACACCAATCAAATGAAGTTGCAGTCAGGGAATAACTTAAGAGTTTCACTCATCTTGCCAGAGGAAATAATGGCTATTATAAACTGGGTGGTTCAAGCCCTGAATGCTGATTGGCTGACAGCCATGGTATATCAGACCGTATACCATGGGTATGATAAAACATTTATTTTTACTGCTCTAATTACGTTGAGGACCAGTTTATAATAGCAATAAGGCACCTCGGGGGTTTGTGATATATGGCCAATATACCGCGGCTAAGGGCTGTGTCCAGGCACTCTGTGTTGCATCGTGCTTAAGAACAGATCTTAGCAATGGTATATTGGCCATATACCACACCTCTTCTGGCCCTATTGCTTAAATACACAGAATATAAATATACAGACAGACAGACAGAGTTGTGAAGATCTTTATACTGCGGACCAGTGTTGTTGAATTGGTTGTAGGTAACTCAGCTCACACCTTATATAAAGGGCGTTACCGTAAGATACAAAGGCTTCCACAGTAAATGGAAAACACAAACTAGAGGACACTGTATGTGTGTATGTTCATGTGCACGTTATCTGCGTGTGTGCGTAGGTGCGTTGGTGTGTGTGTGTGATTGTGTTTCTGTCAGCGTGACTGACGCAGCGTCTCTTCTCTCTGGCCCCGTCAGAGTGGCGTCAGGGGCGGATGGCCCGCGTGGTCCTGCAGGACGAGGACATCACCACCAAGATAGAGAACGACTGGAAGAGACTCAACACACTCATGCACTACCAGGTACGGTGAACCGATCTACGTTGCGTATATCTAGACTCGCCACACTCCTGCACTACCAGGCAGTGTTATTCCATCGACATGACATGTATACGTGTTGACGACAGTGTATTGCAGTTTGTTGTGTACAGTATCCATATCAGTCTCTGGAGTTATAACGTGGTATTCAGCCACGTTATAAACGCACGTTCTATGTAGTAGTATAATGATAGTTTATAGTAAGGAAATCACCCAGGCCCACTCAGATGTACTGCAGGTGAACTTTAATGTTGAGCCGCTTCTGACTTTGAGACGTTGAATCCTCCTCCTCCAGACTCATTAGAATTCACTCGCCTGGTTTCATCTGATCTGCATGACTCACACAGAATAGAGGGCAATTATTCCTCAGGTGGCGGGAGAGAGAGAGAGAACCGACACCTCCTATAAAGTGTCTTCCCTGGAGAGATACAGTCTCTCGCGCTCTCATTCCCTCCTCTCTCCCCCTCTACCTCTCCCTCTCTCTCGTTCCCTCTCCTCTGAGGCCCTCTACTCCTGCTATCTATATTTAATCTCCCTCCGCTCAGGGACTAGGTTGTCCTTTACCTGTTACCGTGGCAATTAGCCCTGCCTCGCTCCACGCTGAACTTCTCTCTACATCTCAGAGGCTCAGACTTGACCTGCAGTTCCTTGCCACCTTCATGGTCCTGGGGGGGGGGGGGGGTTGAAAGCGGGAGGAAGAGAGAGAGGGGGAAAGACAGGGAGAGGGAGAAGGGGAGATAAAGAGAGAGAGAGTTAGAGAGAAGGCAGCTAGTCCTCTCCAGAGCACATGAATCTTTCAGTAGTGCAGAGGGTCAGCAGGCTCCCATTACTCAGACAAGGAGACCATCTGCCCAGAGCTCCAGACTGCAGCCTGTTGATCTGCAGCCCTGAAGCCTGCAGCCATGGTGTGTGTGTGTGCATGTGTGTGTGTTACTGAGGACTAGGTTCAGTCTGTCATGGAGGGGGGCTGGGGCTGCAGCCTTACCATGGGGCCTTTCTCTCTGAGACCTGCTTCCCCAGAGGAGGAGAAAAAATAGGTAGAATAATTTACAAGGTGTCAGGGTTATTAGATGGGACACATCATAGTGTCCTTCGTAGAGGACTTGGTCCCATGCTGATTTACTGTATGTATGTACCCCCCTCTGAGTCTCCTTCCTCTTTTCTTTCCTCTCTTTTTTCTCTCCTTCACCCACAGATAGTAAGCAGCGGTCTCAACCTCTCTCTCTCCCCCCTCACTCTCCCCCCTAAGCACCTCAGAACGCTCTCTATGGTACCCATACTACTCCTAGTCTATAAAGTACCACTGAGTCTCTATGGTACTACGCTGAGTCTCTATGGTACTACTCTGAGTCTCTATGCTACGACTCTGAGTCTATATAGTACTACTCTGAGTCTCCATGGTACTACTCTGAGTCTCTATGGTACTACTCTGAGTCTCTATGGTACTACTCTGAGTCTATATAGTACTACTCTGTGATTTTATGGTACTACTCTGAGTCTCTATGGTACTACTCTGAGTCTCTATGGTACTACTCTGAGTCTCTATGGTACGACTCTGAGTCTATATAGTACTACTCTGAGTCTCTATGGTACTACTCTGAGTCTCTATGGTACTACTCTGAGTCTCTATGGTACTACTCTGAGTCTATATAGTACTACTCTGAGACTCTATGGTACTACTCTGAGTCTCTATGGTACTACTCTGAGTCTCTATGGTACGACTCTGAGTCTATATAGTACTACTCTGAGTCTCTATGGTACTACTCTGAGTCTCCATGGTACTACTCTGAGTCTCTATGGTACGACTCTGAGTCTCTATGGTACTACTCTGAGTCTATATAGTACTACTCTGAGTCTATACAGTACTACTCTGTGATTTTATGGTACTACTCTGAGTTTATATGGTACTACTCTGAGTCTCTATGGTACTACTCTGAGTCTATATAGTGCTACTATGAGTCTATATAGTGCTACTATGAGTATATAGTACTACTCTGACATCATGGTACTACTCTGAGTCTCTATGGTACTACTCTGAGTCTCTATGGTACTACTCTGAGTCTATATAGTACTACTCTGTGATTTTATGGTACTACTCTGAGTCTCTATGGTACTACTCTGAGTCTCTATGGTACTACTCTGAGTCTCTATGGTACGACTCTGAGTCTATATAGTACTACTCTGAGTCTCTATGGTACTACTCTGAGTCTCTATGGTACTACTCTGAGTCTCTATGGTACTACTCTGAGTCTATACAGTACTACTCTGTGATTTTATGGTACTACTCTGAGTCTCTATGGTACTACTCTGAGTCTATATAGTACTACTCTGAGTCTATATAGTACTACTCTGTGATTTTATGGTACTACTCTGAGTCTCTATGGTACTACTCTGAGTCTCCATGGTACTACTCTGAGTCTCTATGGTACGACTCTGAGTCTCTATGGTACTACTCTGAGTCTATATAGTACTACTCTGAGTCTATACAGTACTACTCTGTGATTTTATGGTACTACTCTGAGTTTATATGGTACTACTCTGAGTCTCTATGGTACTACTCTGAGTCTATATAGTGCTACTATGAGTCTATATAGTGCTACTATGAGTCTATATAGTACTACTCTGACATCATGGTACTACTCTGAGTCTCTATGGTACTAATCTGAGTCTATATAGTACTACTCTGTGATTTTATGGTACTACTCTGAGTCTCTATGGTACTACTCTGAGTCTCTATGGTACTACTCTGAGTCTCTATGGTACGACTCTGAGTCTATATAGTACTACTCTGAGTCTCTATGGTACTACTCTGAGTCTCTATGGTACTACTCTGAGTCTATATAGTACTACTCTGTGATTTTATGGTACTACTCTGAGTCTCTATGGTACTACTCTGAGTCTCCATGGTACTACTCTGAGTCTCTATGGTACGACTCTGAGTCTCTATGGTACTACTCTGAGTCTATATAGTACTACTCTGAGTCTATACAGTACTACTCTGTGATTTTATGGTACTACTCTGAGTCTCTATGGTACTACTCTGAGTCTCTATGGTACTACTCTGAGTCTATATAGTACTACTCTGTGATTTTATGGTACTACTCTGAGTCTCTATGGTACTACTCTGAGTCTCTATGGTACTACTCTGAGTCTCTATGGTACGACTCTGAGTCTATATAGTACTACTCTGAGTCTCTATGGTACTACTCTGAGTCTCTATGGTACTACTCTGAGTCTCTATGGTACGACTCTGAGTCTATATAGTACTACTCTGAGTCTCTATGGTACTACTCTGAGTCTCTATGGTACTACTCTGAGTCTCTATGGTACGACTCTGAGTCTATATAGTACTACTCTGAGTCTCTATGGTACTACTCTGAGTCTCTATGGTACTACTCTGAGTCTATATAGTACTACTCTGTGATTTTATGGTACTACTCTGAGTCTCTATGGTACTACTCTGAGTCTCCATGGTACTACTCTGAGTCTCTATGGTACGACTCTGAGTCTCTATGGTACTACTCTGAGTCTATATAGTACTACTCTGAGTCTATACAGTACTACTCTGTGATTTTATGGTACTACTCTGAGTCTCTATGGTACTACTCTGAGTCTCTATGGTACTACTCTGTGATTTTATGGTACTACTCTGAGTCTATATAGTGCTACTATGAGTCTATATAGTGCTACTATGAGTCTATATAGTGCTACTATGAGTCTATATAGTGCTACTATGAGTCTATATAGTACTACTCTGACATCATGGTACTACTCTGAGTCTCTATGGTACTAATCTGAGTCTCTATGGTACTACTCTGAGTCTCTATGGTACTACTCTGAGTCTATATAGTGCTACTATGAGTCTATATAGTGCTACTATGAGTCTATATAGTACTACTCTGACATCATGGTACTCTGTAGTGATTGATGGAGGTTGTGCATTATGTCAGCTTCCATCCTCCGACAGGTCTCTCTGTTGTTGTTATGTTGCTTTGTCACTCTGTCTCTTTCATTAGCCATGGGAGACGCTACAGGGCACAACAACAACACACACACACACATTTGTTACAGCGATAGAGGAGCATCTCTCAGTGCTCAATAGCACATCTGAAGCCTGCCTATTGATCATGGATCTGACGCCCTAACACAACACCACTACAGAGGAGACGCACACGGGCCGGACGCGGGGTGATTAGAGGGAGGGGGGTGAGTAGAGACAAGAAAACAGGGGAAGAGACTAAATGGGGAGAGAAGAGGGAAAAGAAGGGGAGCGACGGAGCTTCTTGTTTATCATTACAGCTGTGATGAGCCAGGTGTGTGTGTGTGTGTGTGTGTGTGTGTGTGTGTGTGTGTGTGTGTGTGTGTGTGTGTGTGTGTGTGTGTGTGTGTGTGTGTGTGTGTGTGTGTGTGTGTGTGTGTGTGTGTGTGTGTGTGCGCGCAATGCCACGTCTGGCAAAGTGTGTGCCTCCTGGCACGAAGACGTGGAATATTTGCATGCGTGTGAAATATTTACACGTGCAGAATTAGTGAACCTCACCCCTGTGACTCTGCTAATTCTCACACCAGACAGTGTGACCAGACAGACACACATTCAAATTCATGAATCCCCTAACAACCTCGGAAGCTCTGCTATTTATTTCCTCATGGGAAATGGACATTCACATACCCCAGATATAGATATACACACCATCTCCTCGCCTGCCTCCTCCAACTGAAATTAAAACTTTAATGCATCATGCATTTAAAACGAGACAGACTGTATGGAAGCATCTTTATTCAGTAGCTACCTTTGCTACAGTCTCAGACTAAACGGGTACCGTTAGCGTACGGGAATTGTTCCCAGGGGTACAAAAATGTTACAATACACAATGTACCTGCATTTCAGAGGAACGCACATTGTTATACACAAAAAAGGGGTACAGAGAAGATTCATTTCTGTATCCCAGGGTGGAGGTGTGGATTAGTGGGGGCGTGGCTTTCAGTTAGTTATTTTTGGCCACCATTTTTGGCCAGTAGAAGTGTTTAAGTCGTCTATGGTTCTGTTTGAGCATGTCCGCTGCCAGATCTGAGGTCTTTATAAAGGCTTACATAAGACCATGTGGCAATAAAGTGCTGTAAGTAATATTGTAGCGACCTTAACCCAACCTTGCCAGGAGTTACGGATCTCAAGGCGTAATGGTTAAGGTGTTGGCTGGACCAGGTTCGAGTCCCGTTTGAGGATGGCGCTGGCCTCCCGAGTGGGGCAGCGGTCTAAGACACTGCATGGCCCAGCATTGTCTGGGTTAGGGGGGGATTTACTTGGCTCATCGCGCTCTAGCGACTCCTTGTGGTGAGCCGGGCGCCAGCAGGCTGACTCGGACATCAGTTGAACGGTGTTTCCTCTGATACATTGGTGCAGCTGCCTTCCGGGTTAAGTGTGTGGGTGTTAAGAAGTGCTGTTTGGCGGGTCATGTTTTTCGGAGGGCGCATGACTCAACCTTAATAATAATAAAAAGAAGTGGGATGGCGGAGAGGTGTGTAAACGTGAGGGACTTGATATAGAGAAGGACATTTTTGCCACTTAGAAGGAACAAATGGCTTTGTCAGTGTGGTGGTACCCTTAAAAGGCTCATTTGAATCTGTGGACTATATGGTACAATATTGGCTCTTTTATGGTAGGAACTGCACGGGTACAACTATGTACCCCTGAGAGTATACTTGGAGCTCAGGGGGACTGAATGAAACTCCACAGACACACTCTCTCACACACACACACGGACACACACACACACAGACACACACACACACACACACACACACACACACACACACACACACACATACCTGGACTGTTGGTCGGAGCAGGAGGAGAGCAGATAAAAGATTGATGAGATAGGAGAGTGCCTGGCTGATTGCTGATGTTGATCTCTCTTTGTTGATTAGTCTTCCTCCTTGTCAAAGGGAGCTTTTCGTCAGCCAAGCCCTTACTTTCTCTGTGCACTCTCTCTACCTCCTACTCTTGCACCTTTTCCTCTCTTGCTATCCCTCTCTATCTACCTCGCCTCCTCTCTTTTCATCAGCCCAGCTCTTACTCTCTCTTTGTTCTCTCTCTCTCTCTCTCTCTCTCTCTCTCCTCTCTCTCTCTCTCTCTCTCTCTCTCTCTCTCTCTCTCTCTCTCTCTCTCTCTCTCTCTCTCTCTCTCGCTCTCTCTCTCTCTCTCCCTCCCTCTCTTACTCCCTCTCCCTCTCTCTTTGCCATCCTCAGAGGTGAGATGTTTAACCTTCCGTCTGGTGAATAGTATTACCGGTCCAGTAGTTCCCAGGGGAGCAGGGTCTAGAGCAGGCTAGACCAGAGGTGGCACACTCACATCCAATTACCATATAATGGGCTTGAGTGGCATGAGACATAGGGCAAGATTTACAATTCAAATAAAAAACTGTGTGGGAAGTCAGGTGTTTAGAGCTGTGAATGCTTGCCCGTGTGAGGTGTTGGTGAAATCTTAAACTGCAAATAGATCACTTCAAATGCATTGCAGTGGGGGTGGTTGCAGTTAAATGGATTGCGTATTTGGGAAAAGTGTAGTAATTGGAGTCAGGTTTGCTTCACACGTACCTTGGTTTTTCCCGTCCTCTGCCTACGTGGACGGTAAGGATTTTTCCAGGGGCACAGCTGGAAATGTGACGGAGGAAAATGGCTGCAGGAAAAGACTTGGTTCCCATCCTCCTGCAGTGTAGCTAAACTGTGCCAAGACATTAGAGCCCTGTCACTGTGCCTCCATGTTGTGTCCTGACCTTGTGTTGTCCTACTGATGTTGTGGAGGAACCGACATGACTTCACCAGGAGCTCCAGTTTCACCCCCCCGCCAGACTGAAAACCTGCACTGGGACGTTTTGGGTCTATTTTAGATCAACCCAGACAGACACTACGGATAGTTGGAGTACAGCAGTAACATATCTTTCCATCAATCTGATTCTCTGTGGCGGCTCGTCCCCTGTTGTCATCTGAGCAAACAACGCCCCACAGACAGAGTTTGAGTTTTAAAATATGCTCAGACAGAGAAGGAAATCTAGATCAACATTTTGGCAGGCATAGTGAAGAGAGTGTTCCTCTGCTCTCCACAGATTCCTTCATACGCCAAGACAGTTGGTATGGGGTCTGCTGACAGCCAGTATTGCTGCAGATTGAGTCATCTTCTCTTCGGGAAACACAGTGGGACTCATTGCATTGTCCCCAACCAGTATATGTTATTAGAACGCTCTTAGAAAGCTATTTAGTTTGATAAAAACACAATTTAGTGTTCAAATTACAAAATAACCCTTTCATCGTATAACCTTAAGTTCTATATTAAAGACCTGTCAGTTAGGAAATTGTGCGTGGCTAAACCTCAGCACAGCGCAGTCCAGTCCAATCTGTGATAGATAGGCCTCCTAAGCTAGGCTTGGGCCACAGGATCAGGGGATGAGAGATAGGCAGGTGTGGACATAGGGGGGGGGGGCTGTTTGATGAAAGTCTTATCACAGTGTAGCGTTGGTTCCTTATCACACCTGCAGGCCACTGTCAGGCTCACCTCAGCTCCCTGCCTCACACTGTGGATTAGCCCTGAAGGACGAAGCTGCACGCCTTCAATCATCTCCACTATCACCACAACCCATCTCTATCTCTACGCTCACACAGCCCTTCTATCAGACTCCATAACATAGAGGAGGAGAGGGAGAAGGATGGGAGCGAGGCAGAGAGAGAGCGAGAGAGAGCCTCCTGTCAGGCAATTCCATGAAGGAGAGAGGAAAAGAGACAATGCTCGGTGTAGAAAGGAACAGGTGTCACCACTGTCAGAGCTGGAGGAACGAGAGTGAAGGCTTCCGAAAATATGGAGAAGGTTAGGATGGAGAGGGAGAGGATAGGTTGGGCTCGGGAGAGGTCTTCACAATCCATCTCTATCTCTACGCTCACACAGCACTTCTATCAGACTCCATAACATAGAGGAGGAGAGGGAGAGGATCGGTTGGGCTCGGGAGAGGTCTTCACAATCCATCTCTATCTCTACGCTCACACAGCCCTTCTATCAGACTCCATAACATAGAGGAGGAGAGGGAGAGGATCGGTTGGGCTCGGGAGAGGTCTTCACAATCCATCTCTACGCTCACACAGCCCTTCTATCAGACTCCATAACATAGAGGAGGAGAGGGAGAGGATCGGTTGGGCTCGGGAGAGGTCTTCACAATCCATCTCTACGCTCACACAGCCCTTCTATCAGACTCCATAACATAGAGGAGGAGAGGGAGAGGATCGGTTGGGCTCGGGAGAGGTCTTCACAATCCATCTCTACGCTCACACAGCCCTTCTATCAGACTCCATAACATAGAGGAGGAGAGGGAGAGGATCGGTTGGGCTCGGGAGAGGTCTTCACAATCCATCTCTACGCTCACACAGCCCTTCTATCAGACTCCATAACATAGAGAGGGAGAGGATCGGTTGGGCTCGGGAGAGGTCTTCACAATACAGAGCCAACGGCTGGAAAGAGGTTCCAAAGAGCGGTTTGTCGTTCCCACTAAGAGGGCAGGCGGTGTGGCATCATTTAATGAGATGACTCCTCCTCGAGCTTCTGTCCTTTCAAGTGCTCTGTCTGCTGGAGCTGGAGTTAGCTCTAGCACTTGACCCCGGCTGTGACCCCAGCTAATGGCCTGTTAGAAATGAGTGGAGGAGGGGGGGTTTGAGGTTTGCTACTGTACAACGTGGGGCCACGTCATTAGCCGTGGAGTGCCGAGAAGAGGAGGAGGACAAGTGTAGAAAGGAGGCGACAGGAGAGGAGAGGAGAGAGAGGTGACCCAGCTGAAGCTTTAGAGAGGCTAACAGTGAGGAGAGGAGAGAAGAGAGAGGTGACCCAGCTGAAGCTTTAGAGAGGCTAACAGTGAGGAGAGGAGAGGAGAGAGAGGTGACCCAGCTGAAGCTTTAGAGAGGCTAACAGTGAGGAGAGGAGAGAAGAGAGAGGTGACCCAGCTGAAGCTTTAGAGAGGCTAACAGTGAGGAGAGGAGAGAAGAGAGAGGTGACCCAGCTGAAGCTTTAGAGAGGCTAACAGTGAGGAGAGGAGAGAAGAGAGAGGTGACCCAGCTGAAGCTTTAGAGAGGCTAACAGTGAGGAGAGGAGAGAAGAGAGAGGTGACCCAGCTGAAGCTTTAGAGAGGCTAACAGTGAGGAGAGGAGAGAAGAGAGAGGTGACCCAGCTGAAGCTTTAGAGAGGCTAACAGTGAGGAGAGGAGAGAAGAGAGAGGTGACCCAGCTGAAGCTTTAGAGAGGCTAACAGTGAGGAGAGGAGAGAAGAGAGAGGTGACCCAGCTGAAGCTTTAGAGAGGCTAACAGTGAGGAGAGGAGAGGAGAGAGAGGTGACCCAGCTGAAGCTTTAGAGAGGCTAACAGTGAGGAGAGGAGAGAAGAGAGAGGTGACCCAGCTGAAGCTTTAGAGAGGCTAACAGTGAGGAGAGGAGAGGAGAGGAGAGAGAGGTGACCCAGCTGAAGCTTTAGAGAGGCTAACAGTGAGGAGAGGAGAGAAGAGAGAGGTGACCCAGCTGAAGCTTTAGAGAGGCTAACAGTGAGGAGAGGAGAGAAGAGAGAGGTGACCCAGCTGAAGCTTTAGAGAGGCTAACAGTGAGGAGAGGAGAGAAGAGAGAGGTGACCCAGCTGAAGCTTTAGAGAGGCTAACAGTGAGGAGAGGTCGGGGGACAGATTATTTCTCTCAGCCTTGTTTTCATGTCATATAGGAGGTTTTCATTCAGCCCGTCGCTGCTTGGTGATGTCACACTGTTGGATGCTAAATGTATTGTAATGTAAATGGATGCTTGTCCTTCTTGTTCTTTCACTCCGAAAACTCAATTCCCTTCACTGGGTTGGCTGGACATGCCACAGAGGGCTTTTGTATTTTGGTTCTCAAAAAGGAAAAACAGTGGTTTTGTATATTTATGTGCAATATTTTGTCTATCCAGATTGAAAGAGTGAAAGCAAACACACCCTCCCAGCTGTGATTGGCAATGAAATGTAGAGTAAATGACAGTAGAATGTGGAATGGTGTAGAACACTGACTTTTATGGCTGTGGCTCGGAGAGACTGTGGACAGAGTCAGCAATGTGTCGTCCACAGACAAAGACAGAGAGGTAGTCAGAGTGGTTCTGGCATGTACAGTATGGTAAAGGTGTCCTATAAGACTCTTTCATGTGGAGAGAGCTCATCCTCCTGCCGTACCCCGTGTAGTTGAGATCAAAAGCAGTCTTTGTAGGAATACTGTAGACAATAGAGCCGGATTGGCGGGCTGACTCTTCCACTGTGCCATTGTTCCCTGTCACTCTCAATATCTTTCTTTCTTATCATCAATTTCCCTTCCGTTTTTGGACAATCCCTCCACTTTCGCTCTTTCTCTCTTTTTCCATCACTGTTATGGCTTAATTTATTTTCCTCTCTCTCTGCCCGTACCCCCCTCTGAGATGCTGCGATGACAGTGAGGCGGGGGAGGTTGTTTTCTAGACATGCCAGTGGGAAGCCCTCACTCCGCATTGCTTTAGCTCTGGCTTTCTGCCCACTCCCGCCTCCCCTTCCCTTCTCTCCTCTCCTTATTTCCCTAATGGCTGGGGAGTGATGGGAATGGCGATGCGGATCATCTCATCACAGAGGCATCTGAGTCGTTTCGTACAGAGAGACGCTCTGCAGAGAGAGCCCACGAGGCGTTAGAGATGACAGGAGGTTGAGTGGGGAGAATGTGACAGAGTACAGGGAGGGAGGGATTCAAGGAGAAGGAGAGGAAGGAGATGCTGTGTCATGGCGTAGGTGTGAGCCCGTGTTCATATCTCTTGGAAAGGGGCGGAGGGTACTAAACCAGGGTTGCGGATCAATGTGTACTGCATACGGACAACGTGTCGTCCGCGAGCAGCACGCCTGTCGGTGATTGAGCACGTTTTCTTATCACAATGTTCTCTGTTGTGTTGTTGCAGGTGTCTGACCGCTGTGTGGTGGCTCTGGTGCCCAAACAGACCTCTTCCTACAACATCCCCCAGTCAGCCAGCATCTCCCGGACCTCCATCAGCAGATATGGTGAGCACATAGAACATAGAACATAGAACGTTGAACATAGATCGCCATGGTAGGTTCTGTACTTCGCTCCTCAAGCCATGGGACCATTTCAAACAAACAACATCAACATAAATAGTAACACAGGATGAGGAAGAGAGGGTCGTAGGTCAAAGTGTTCCGTGTCTAAGCCTTTGGGTGTGAGCACACCTGATATACACGTTAGCCTTTCAGATGAGTTTGTAGACATTTTGTTCAGAGACCAGCTCTGTTTGGAGCGTCTAATGCTTTGCTGCGGAGCCATTGCTTACCATACTATCTCCTCCCGACGGTGTTTACTGCCGTTTACCTCACAGCCCAGAACCTGCAGGGGTGGTAGAGGGATGGAGAGGAAGAGAGGGGGAGAGAAAGAGAGGGGGAGAGTAGAGAGGGCCCGATGGGAGACATGGAGAGAGGTGTTTGGTTTTACCATCAAGTATAATAATGAGGATGCCAGACTGAGCCTGGAGCCAGAGTGTAATGGTCCGTCACACACACACACACACACACACACACACACACACACACACACACACACACACACACACACACACACACACACACACACACACACACACACACACACACACACACACACACACACACACACACACACACTGGTGACAGTCACAGGGGTGAGCCACAGGGCCTCCCATCTGGATCCATGCCCAACCCCAACGGCAGCATGTGATTGGCTAATTATTCACTGTGAATGATACTTCACACCAATAGAAAGTGAAAACGGAACACGGTTGGCCAATTATCAGGGCTGGGATTGGATGAGAACCCCCATAGGTTGTTTTCTGTCGCCTGGAGAGATGACCAATTGGGCCAGTAACACCATCATCCCTCTCCTTTCCTATTTACTAAGTCCCCATTTGCCAATCACAAAACCACCAGTATATTGGAAATTAGCCCTGGACAGTGTCAGACAAACAATGAGGATAGTTAATGTGTCATGTGCAATGCGCAATAAAAGTCCTATAGGACTCTCTCTAATTCATAAAGATGGTGACGTTTACGATGTCCGAGAAAGCATTGCCAGCTCCTCATTAACACGGCCACATTAAGAATGTACTGCAGAGAGACTGCGAGATACAGGAGTAATGACTACATAACCAACAAAAGCAGTATTATGCTCTAATGTAGTAAATAAGTATTACTCTGTAATAACTGAAACAGAGGATCTGGAGATGAATTGCCAACCTGAATGATCTAAAGGACACTAAAACATTATGTTAGTCTCAGTGTGGTTCAGTGACTGGTAATGCATACAGTATTAAACAGTATTCCATCCTGAACAACATACTGCTTAAATCTGAATATTTGACCAAAGTCATTAAATAGCAATGAGGGTGTGTGTGTGTGTGTGTGTGTGTGTGTGTGTGTGTGTGTGTGTGTGTGTGTGTGTGTGTGTGTGTGTGTGTGTGTGTGTGTGTGTGTGTGTGTGTGTGTGTGTGTGTGTGTGTGTGTGTGTGTGTGTGTGTGTGTGTGTGTGTGTGTGTGTTTTGTACGATGCTGCATCAAAATACAACCTGTCCTCCTCTGGCTCCAGCCCGGTCCCCAATCAATCAAAGCCTGGCACAGCGGGCACAGATGTGCCCCGACACCCGTCTGATTGATTCATATCAATTTAACATTCAGCATTTAGCATCCCGCCTCAATTTACCGTTCCAGCACCCTCCCGGCCCTGAGTAACCCGCTACACACTCCCCCCTGATGCCTCACAACCTACCTCACACACACACACACACACCCCTGCTACCCTCACACCCACCCCCGGGAGTGTGAAGTCTGGTGCAGTGGTTACTGAGCTGAAGATAGGAGGGAGAGGTCTGCCCCCCTGGAGAGGAAGGAGTAGTGAGAGAGAGGGGCAAGGACCTGCCAGTGGCTTAAAATGGGATTTGAGACCTCAATCCACCCCACTCGCACACACAGAGAGAGACACACACAGGGGCTGACAGACCCCCCCGCCCCCCGCCAGTCTCAAAGGTCCCCAGTGGCCACCCTAGAGACCCTTCTCGCTGCTGCTGCTCTTTAGAAAAGACCACTTAGTGCTGTAAGTCGCTGTAGAGCTCTGAGGCTTTGTTGTCCCACACTGCCCTTTGAAGACAGGTGAGAGGGATCTGACAATGATAGAGAGCCCCTCCAGACCTCTCTCACACACACACACACAAACACACACTCACCGCCACTGGGGAGGAAAGAGCTGCTAAGTAAGAACACTGGCGAAGAAGAAGAGGAGGAGGAGAAGAGCGCCATTCCTTAGTGTCAAAGGAATGAGGGAAAGAAGATGGCTGGAGTGCTTTACATATTAGAGATCTTTTGATGCATTGATTAGGACCCTTTCAATGTGGTGACAGCAGGAAAGAGACAATTATACTTCCTTTTAAGAGGAACCCAGGAGAGCCACGTCTCTGTGTCTCTGTCAATTCAAAAGGGCTTTATTGGCATGGGTAACATATGTTTATATTGACAAAGTGAAATAGATCATAAACAAAGGTGAAATAAACAATAAAAAATTAACAGTAAACAGTACACAAAAAAGTTAAAGGAATAGAGACGTTTCAAATGTCATATTATGTCTGTATACAGTGTTGTAACAATGTGCAAATAGTTAAAGTACAAAAGGGAAAATAAATAAAACATAAATATGGATTTCTCTCTCGCACCTCTATTCAGAGAGAGGGATAATATGAAGGAAAGAGAGCGAGAGCGAGAGAGAGATGATATGAAAGAGAGGGAGGGGGGGGGGGCACTGGGCTGGCAGCTGCCCCTCCACCACTCCCCACTCTCTGGACTTAATGAAATATTATTGGTGCATGGCTCCTTTCATCCGTTTAGTCGAGTGAGAGGGTGCTGCTCCTGCTATCCAGAGGGCCAACAGACATGTATTGAGCTGGACGGACGGACGAACAGACAGAGACCTATTTATTCCCCTTCCTTCATCACACTTCTGCCAAGCTAATATGAAATGATCTAACGCTGCAATTTACTTTACGGAAAGGTTAAAGAGGAACAAGGGACTAGGGGTTTTAAGCTTTGTAATGAGACTACAGAGGAGAAGGGCAAATTAGACAGGAGGAGGTTCAGTGTGTGTGTGTGTTGGGGGGGAATATCAAATCTAGTTTTATTGGTCACATGCAGATGTTATTGCGGGTGTAGCGAATTGCTTGTGTTCCTAGCTCTGACAGTGCAGTAATATCTAACAATTCACAACAATACACACAATACACACATCTAAAGTAAAAGAATGGAAATATATAAATATTAGGATGAGCAATGTCAGAGTAGCATATATACAGTATATACATATGAGGTGAGCAAAGCAGTATGTAAACATTATGTAAACTTGATTAAAGTGACTAGTGTTCCATTATTAAAGTGACCAGTGATTCCATGTCTATGTATATTGGGCAGCAGCCTCTAAGGTATAGGGTGGTAGCTGGCTAGTGATGGCTATTTAACAGTCTGATGGCCTTGAGATAGAAGCTGTTTTTCAGTCTCTCGGTCCCAGCTTTGATGCACCTGTACTGACCTTGCCTTCTGGATGGTAGCGTTGTGAACAGGCCAATACTCGGCTGGTTGATGTCCTTGATGATCTTTTTCGCTTTCCTGTGACACCGGGTGCTGTAGGTGTCCTGGAGGGAAGGCAGTTTGCCCCCGGTGAAGCGTTAGGTAGACCGCACCACCCTCTGGAGAGCCCTTCAATTGCGGGCAGTGCAGTTCCCGTACCAGGCGGTGATACAGCCCGACAGGATGCTCTCAATTGTGCATCTGTCAAAGTTTGTGAGGGTCTTAGGGGCCACGCCAAATGTATTCAGCCTCCTGAGGTTGAAGAGATGCTGTTGCGCCTTCTTCACCACACTGTCTGTGTTGGTGGACCATTTCAGATCATCGGTGATGTGTACGCAGAGGAACTTGAAGCTTTTCACCTTCTCCCGTTGATGTGTATAGGGGCGTGCTCTCTCTGCTGTTTCCTGAAGTCCACGATCAGCCCCATCGTTTTGTTGACGTTGAGGGAGAGGTTATTTTCCTGGCACCACTCCACCAGGGCCCTCATCTCCTCCCTGTAGGCTGTCACATCATTGTTGGTAATCAGGCCTACTACTGTTGTGTTGTCTGCAAACTTGATGACTGAGGCATGCGTGGCCACGCAGTCATGGATGAACAGGGAGTACAGGAGGATGCTGAGCACACCCCCTTATTGAACCCCTGTGTAGAGGATCAGCAAAGTGGTGTTTCCTATCTTCACCACCTGGGGGGCGGCGAGTCCGGAAGTCCAGGACGCAGTTGCACAGGGCTGTGTTCAGAACCAGGGCCCCGAGCTTAATGATGAGCTTGGAGGGTACTATGTTGTTGAAGGCTGAGCTATAGTCAATGAACATCATTCTTACATAAGTATTCCTCTTGTCCAGATGGGATAGGGCAGTGTGCAGTGTGATGGCGATTGCATCGTCTGTGGATCTATGGGGGCAGTATGCAAATTGAAGTGGGTCTAAGGTGGCCGGTAAGGTGGAGGTGATAGGATCATTAACTAGCCTCTCAAAGCACTTCATGATGACAGAAGTGAATGTTACGGGTGATAGTAATTTACTTCAGTTACCTTTGCTTTTTGGGTACAGGAACAATGGTGGAGATCTTGAAGCAAGTGGGGACAGCAGGCTGGGATAGGGAGGGGTTGAATATGTCGGTTAACACTCTAGCTAGCTGGTCTGCGCATGTTCTGAGGACGCGTCTGGGCCGGCAGCCCTGCGAGGGTTAACACGCTTAAATGTCTTACTCACGTTGGCCACGGAGAATGAGAGCCCACAGTCCATGTGAGCGGCCCGCATCGGTGGCACTGTGTTCTCCTCAAAGCGGGTGAAGAAGGTGTTTAGCTTGTCCGGGAGCATGACGACGGTGTTCACGACGTGGCTGGTTTTCCCTTTGTAGTCCATGATTGTCTGTAGACCCTGCCACATACATCTCATGTTTGAGCCGTTGACTCCACTTTGTCTCTGTACTGACATTTTGCCTGTTTGATTGCCTTATGGAGGGAATAACTACACTGTTTGTATTCAACCATATTCCCAGTCACCTTGCTCGAATGCTGCCATTTATCCACAGTTTCTGATTTGGGTAGGTTTTAACAGTCACCATGGGAACTTCATCCCCTATACACTTCCTGATGAACTCAGTCACCATGTCAGTGTATACGTCAATGTTATTCTCAGAGGCTACCCGGGAAGTTGGAGTAGCAGTGGTTGAGTGTTTAAGCAGCGCAAGTATTACAGTCAATCTGTTGATAGAACTTCGGTAGCATTTTCCTGAAATTTGCTTTGTTAAAATCCCTAACTACAATATATGATGCTTCAGAATATGTGGTTTCCAGTTTGCACAAAGTCCAGTGTAGTTCCTTGAGGGCCGTCGTGGTATCGGCTTGAGGTGGAATATATATTGCTGTGACTATAACCGAAGAGAATTCTCTTGGGAGGTAATACGGTCGGCATTTGATTGTGAGGTATTCTAGGTCGGCTGAACAAAAGGACTTGAGTTCCTGTACGTTATCACAATCACACCATGTGTAGTTAATCATGAAACATACACCCCCGCCTTCCTTCTTCCCGGAGAGTTCTTTATTCCTGTCTGCGCGATTGTTAGTATAATTTAATTATGCCGATGTGCTTCCATCAATTGAAAGCCCTTCGTCTACTTTATGAGAATTTGCAAGATTTCTTGTTTGCATAAAATAGACGCAGACCAGTCTTTAAATAATAGGTAATAGAATTTATTCTCGGAGCGCGCTACCCCTCAAAACAAATGCATCAGTTTAAATACAGATCATGACGTCATTTCACTGTCTTAAACGAACCCCCCTCTCGACAGGACAAAGTAAGGTGAAAAGTTCATTCTATCTTACTAACACACTCCCAGATAACTTTTGACCCCTCAACATTATCGATCACCACTGAACTGACAGGTTTAATTAACAGAAACCCTAGGAATGCATTCTCTGCCTAATCTAAATACCCCAGAGCTAAGTTTCAGGTTGGGTCAACCATAGGCTAACGACCTTATGTGTTTACACAGTCCACAACCCATTTGTTCCTGCCCAGTTGGAATGGTTTTATTACTCCTTTCTCCTGTCACACAATTTCTTCTTATGAACTCATATTGTCTATTAAACATACAGAGTATAAGTTTACCTAGACACAATTCTATTTAAAATGGGGATATTGTTTATTCATTTATCCATAATAAATCCAGAATAAATTCAACAGCGATGCACTGAGAACCTGTATGGCTGTATGGACAGGGACAGTATATCTAGAGAGAGCCATGATTCCGTGAAACAGAGTATGTTACAATCCCTGATGTCTCTCTGGAAGGAGATCCTCGCCCTCAGCTCGTCTACTTTATTGTCCAGAGACTGAACATTGCCGAGTAATATATACCTCTTCTCCGCCGGCGGAGTCTTGGAACAGCCTCTGGGATAAGTTCAATTGCCCTGGGGAGTACGAACAAAGAATCCAATTCGGGAAAGTAGTATTCCTGGTCATAATGCTGGTGAGTTACCGCCGCTCTGACATCCAAAACTTATTTCTGGCTGTATGTAATATCATCTCTCTCCAATAATGTAAGAAATAACACACACAAAAAACAAATACAGCAAAGTTGCTCAGGAGCTAGAAGCAGAGCATCCCTGTCTTGTCGGTCGCCATCTTGCGTGTGTGTTACTGAACAGGACAAGGGAATAGAGCACAGAACTAGGAACACAGTGGCTCATTTAAAGTGTCTAATTTATCTCCCTCTCTCCCTCCGTCTCTCTCTCCTACCCTTTTTCGCTCTCTCTTTCTCTCTCTCTAGACTCGTCCTTCCGGTACACAGGTAGTCCAGACAGTCTGCGTTCCCGTGCCCCTATGATAACCCCTGACCTTGAGAGTGGGGTCAAAGTGTGGCACCTTGTCAAGAACCACGAGCATGGAGACCAGAAGGAGGGAGACCGCGGCAGCAAGATGGTCTCCGAGATATACCTGACCAGGCTACTGGCCACCAAGGTAACACCCAGCTTACAAACTTATTCATGTAACAGGCATCGTCCCTCCATATTTCAATTATACTACAGTAGTTTACTTTCAGTCACAGTGGTTTTGTTTTACATAAATTGTACTAAGTGACTGGTGGTACAATCCTGCATTTTGGATCCAGTGGCGAATGAGAGACTTTCATCTGCTTAGGTTATTGCCTATTCATTTAGGAAATCAGTTATTATTGAGTGAGTTTATGTATGTCTGACCTGGTGTGTCCAATGTTTTTACCCAGGGTACACTGCAGAAGTTTGTGGACGACCTGTTTGAGACGTTGTTCAGTACCGTCCACCGGGGTAGCGCCCTGCCCCTCGCCATCAAATACATGTTTGACTTCCTGGACGAGCAGGCGGACAAACACGGCATCCACGACCAAGATGTCCGCCACACGTGGAAGAGCAACTGGTGAGGAACCTGGAGGATGTAGAGTAGGAAATGATAGGATTCATCAATAGGATGTATAATGTAGGATGTGATGTGTATCAGTCAGAGGATGATACACTGAGTCATCGGTAAGAAACTTTCCCAAATATAACAGTACTGGATTCTGCCTGTCTGGAGTTAAGAGCCTGAAGCTCCTCCCTAAAGCCAGCACTTTAGTGACCCAGAAATAGTAGAGAAATACGGTACTGATAGTTAGTGGATTCTGACTCAGTGCTTTCATGACCCAGAGAGTGAAGAACAACACTGAGAGGGAATTCTGACTGACTCATTTCTGTGCCCTCTCTCTCTCTCTCTCTCAGCCTCCCCCTGCGCTTCTGGGTAAACGTGATCAAGAACCCTCAGTTTGTGTTTGACATCCACAAGAGCAGCATCACGGACGCCTGTCTGTCTGTGGTGGCCCAGACCTTCATGGACTCCTGCTCCACGTCAGAGCACCGCCTGGGCAAGGACTCCCCCTCCAACAAGCTGCTGTACGCTAAAGACATCCCCAACTACAAGAGCTGGGTGGAGAGGTGAGTGAGACAAAATATACACAAAGAATTCTATTTCAGTATGTTTAAGCAATACGGCCTGGGGGGGGGGTGTGGTATATGGCCAATATACCACGGCTAGGGCTGTTCAGCCTTTAGCCGTGGTATATTGGCCATATACAGTGGCAAGAAAAAGTATGTGAATCCTCTGGAATTACCTGGATTTCTGCATAAATTGGTCATCGAATTTGATCTGATCTTCTTCTAAATCGCAACAATAGACAAACACAGTCTACATATACTAATAACACACAAATGATTGTATTTTTCTTGTGTATATTGAATCCATAATTTAAACATTCACAGTGTAGGTTGGAAAAAATGACTTCCCCAAAACCTAATTGGAGTCAGGAGTCAGCTAACCTGGAGTCCAATCAATGAGATGAGATTGGAGATGTTGGTTAGAGCTGCCTAGCCCTATAAAAAAACACACATTTGAGTTTGCTGTTCACAAGAAGCATTGCCTGATGTGAACCATGCCTCAAACAAAAAATATCTCAGAAGACCTAAGATTAACTTGCATAAAACTGGAAAGGGTTACAAAAGTAACTCTAAAGCCTTGATGTTGATCAGTCCACGGTAAGACAAATTGTCGATAAATGGAGAAAGTTCAGCACTGTTGCTACTCTAGGAGTGGCCGTAAGGGAAAGATGCCTGCAAGAGCACAGCACAGAATGCTCAAGGAGGTTAAGAAGAATCCTAGAGTGTCAGCTAAAGACTTACAGAAATCTCTGGAACATGCTAACATCTCTGTTGGCGAGTCTATGATACGTAAAACACTAAACAAGAATGGTGTTCATGGGAGGAAACCACGGAAGTAGCCACTGCTCTCCAAAAAAAACATTGCTGCACGTCTGAAGTTTGCAAAAGTCCACCTGGATGTTCCACAGCGCTACTGGAAAAAATATCCTGTGGACAGATGAAAGGAAGGAGCACACAACACTATGTGTGGAGAAAAAAAGGCACAGCACAGCAACATCAAAACCTCATCCCAACTGTAAAGTATGGTGGAGGGAGCATCATGGTTTGGGGCTGCTTTGTTGCCTCAGGGCCTGGACAGCTTGCTATCATCGAAGGAAAAACGAATTCTTAAGTTTATCAAAGCCTTCCATTCTCCTGAAAAAGGTCATCTGTCCGCCAATTGAAGCTCAACAGAAGTTGGGTGATGCAACCGGACAATGACCCAAAACACAGAAGTAAATCAACGACAGAAGAAAATACATCCTGACCTCAACCAGATTGAGATGCTGTGGCTGTCACTCCCTGGCCTTACTATTCTGTGTTTTCTTTATTATTTTGGTTATGCCAGGGTGTGACATGGGTGATTTATGTGTTTTGTCTTATCTAGGGGTTTTGTAGATTTATGGGGTTGTGTTCAGTTGAGTGTTCTAGGTAAGTCTATGGTTGCCTGGAGTGGTTCTCAATCAGAGGCAGGTGTTTATCGTTGTCTCTGATTGGGAACCATATTTAGGCAGCCATATTCTTTGGGTATTTTGTGGGTGGTTGTTTCCTGTCTCTATTTTGTATTTGTATGGTGTTTTCGTCTTTATTAAAGATGCTTAACAATAACCACGCTGCATTTTGGTCCTCCTCTCCTTCCCGGGAGGAAAGCAGTTACAGTGGCATGACCTCAAGAGAGCGGTTCACACCAGACATCCCAAGAATATTGCTGAACTGAAACAGTTTTGTGAAGAGGAATGGTCTAAAATTCCTCTTGACCGTTCCACAGAAAACATTTGGTTGAGCTTGTTGCTGGTAAAGAAGGGTCAATCAGTTATTACTTCCAAGGGTTCACTTACTTTCCCCACCCTGCACTGTGAAGATTTACATTGTGTTCATTAAAGACATGAAAACGTATAGTTTGTGTGTTAATAGTTTAAACAGACTTTGTTTGTCTATTGTTGTGACCCAGATGAATGTCAGATCCAATTTTATGACCAATTCATGCAGAAATCCAGGTAATTCCAAAGGGTTCACACACTTTTTCACATATGTACTCCACAGGAGGTTGGTGGCACCTTAATTGGGGAGGACGGGCTCGTGGTGATGGTTGGAGCGCAATAAGTTGAATGACATCAAACACGTGGTTTCCATGTGGTTGATGTCATTCCATTCCCTGCTTTCCAGCCATTATTATGAACCGTCCTCCCCTCAGCAGCCTCCTGTGATGTACTCTATGATGAGGCTTAACATTCCGGTAAAGAATTCTGGTGTGGATTGTTTCAGCTCTGCATGTTGAAACTGAGTGTCGCCCCCTGTGTGTGCCTGCAGGTACTACGCGGACATTAACCGTCTGCCGGCCATCAGTGACCAGGACATGAATGCCTACCTGGCAGAGCAGGCCAGGCTCCACTCCACAGAGTTTAACATGCTCAGTGCTCTCAATGAGATCTACTCCTATGTCTCCAAATACAGCGAGGAGGTGAGTCCTGGCACACTGCAATAATTGCCATTCTTTTAACAGGGGAGGCCATGCTACAGCCTTATCAACTCTCCTCTTCAGTCAAGTCTAGTCTAGTTCATGGGCATTCCTAACTCATTTAGAGTGTTTCAAAAACTTTCAGAGATGCCAAGAGCTTCTCTGATCTGATGGTATTCGTCACAAAGAACCATACCATCCCCCCCCCCTCGCCGCCACGGCCAAGTCACACAACCCATCCTAAGTGCCATATGTCTTGGGCCAATGAGAGTTGTGGGTGGATGATATGTGGAGGAGAGACAGGAACAGCGGCTGTACAAGCAGCCCAGCATGCTACTCCATCCCCTGAGTGGTGTGAAGGAACACAGCCCTGTTCTCTCTCTCTCTCGCTCGCTCTCTCTTTCTTTCTCTGTGGCTCTCTTGAGCAGAATCAAGACGTGGAGGGGGGGGTTGAGGGAAAGAAAGAGAACGAGAGAGAGAGAGAGAGGGCAAAAAGAGAGAGAAAAATGGAGAGAGAAAATTTGGGAGAAAATTACGGAGAGGGATGGGAGAGTGCGACAAAGAAGAGATGGGGGAGAGCGAGAGAGAGAGAGAAAAGCTTCTGTAATGGAGACATTCCGGCTGTAATGTCAGCACCTCTTCTGGGAGCCATTAGTCTGCCCTTATTGAGGCCCCATTCACAAGACGAGGAGCCTACTCCCTCTTCTCTCTCCCTTTCTATTCCATCTATCTCTCTCTCTTTCACTCTCTCCTCTGTGTTTCTCTCGTCTCTCTCTTCTTCCCCATCTGCCCTAAGAGCTTGAAGTTGCTGCCGCTAGGAGCTAGTGTTCACTTCTCCTCTCTCTTTTTACCTCTCAGAGACCACCTCTTTAACTCCCACTCTCTTTCTCACACTTTCTTCCCACTTTGTTTCCTTTTCTTTTATCCCACGCTCTTCCCCCACCTCTAGCTTTCTTTCTCTCTCACAGACACAGACAGACACACACACACACACACACACTCATGCACTCTCTCTGTCTCTCCTCTTCTCTAGCTCTCTCTCCTGGGCACAGTGCTAAGGCCCTTATCGTTGGCCGTCATCAGTTGTTTGTTCCATGCCTGGCTCCCTGTGTGGCCCCTCTAGCGGGCTAGCGCAGTGCTAAATGGATTTTGGTGATGGCGGAGGGAGGGAGGGAGGGAAGGAAGGAAGGAAGGAGCTGTGCCTGCATACAGCACAACAGATTCATAATAGATTGGTATGGGGGGGAGAGGGGGATGAGGAGGAGAGGCTCCGCTGGGCTCTGCTCTGCCAGCTCTAAGAGCACTTAGGCAGATGAGAGGGAGACAACAGGCAGGGAGGCAGGTAGTGTACTATGGGACAGGCTGCTGGAGCTATGTACAGACCTTAAGAGAAACTAGTCTTCGTTAATGTCCCCATAATGTTTTCACCTCAACGCCTTTCCTTGCCCACTGCTCACAATCACATACAGTCCATGTCGGTCATGTAGAAAGGGGAGAGCTGTGCGGCATTAGCATTGGTCCGCAGCTTTAATCAATGTCACTTTATATCCACTCACTGTGTGGCATAACGCGTACCAGTGATCTTATTGGGTATTGTTTCTCCTGTTTGATATGAGAACATGAAAAAGCACCGCCCGGCTGCCGCGTTGTCACCCTGGCGTGCATACAGCGTGTTGTGACTCTGTGTGACACCACAGACAGCAGAGAGGAGAGACCCTGTCGGATTCCACGTTGAACAGCTTGACAAATGCCCACGTTTACAGAGGGACAAAAGAATAAGACAGGGCATAACACCAGTTGGATTCCTCCGTTATTGTGCCACTCTCTCTGACAGAGACAATTCTATTTCCTCTTTAATGTTATAGTCAGGAAATATCAATCACACATGATCCCACCCATCCAACAAAGCATACTCTAAGCCAGTTGACATACAATGGGCATTATGTAAGTCAATACAACTTAATGTATTCCCTCAGGGGCATTTAACAAAAGCCAAATCACAAATGTCAACTTCCTCAACACATAATACCGTAAACAGATCACAGACAACACATTCCTCAATACATCTGTATGTCTTCCCTGTGTTGAGTGTGACACTGAAGCATGTTGTTGTCCTGGGTTCACAGTAGGCTGACTTCCTGGTTTGAGTGTGTTAGGAATGACAGTAAAGCATGTTGTTGTCTTGTCCCCCCCTTCCCAGATCACCATGGCCCTGGAGCAGGACGAGCAGGCTAAGAAACAGCGTCTGGCCTACAAGGTGGAGCAGCTCATCTCAGCCATGTCCCTGGAGAGCTGAGACAGACCACGGGATTGGACGACTGGACCGGCCCGGGATATCCATCAGCCACAGCCACCCAACCAACAGTCCCGATACTCACAGTGGGGGATGGGGGGATGGGGGGGCAACCAACCACCACTGACCTGGGACCTTTTAAAAACAGAAATAAGAGTTGTTGTTTTTTTTAATCAAATTTTCTTCCTACGCCATACTGCCACCAACTCCAAAAGACTCCATAGGCTCTGGAGACATGGGTGGTGAAGATGATGTACGGTGGGGCGACCACAGACCTTCATAAAGGCTACATGGCATCTTTCTTTCCAGCTGATATTATTTTGGGTTTGACGGGCAGTGTGTGTGTGTGTGTGTGTGTGTGTGTGTGTGTGTGTGTGTGTGTGTGTGTGTGTGTGTGTGTGTGTGTGTGTGTGTGTGTGTGTGTGTGTGTGTGTGTGTGTGTGTGTGTGTGTGTGTGTGTGTGTGTGTGTGTGTGTGTGTGTGTGTGTAGCCCTGGAGGAGAGATATGAGAAGGAACGAACAGAGGGGAGATGTTATAGCCAGATATACTCTCCCTGTCTGCTGAAAACTCACATTAGAGACGGTGTAAGAAAAAGAGCTAGCGAAAGTGATAAACACTTCTCCTGATGGATTCCAGAGATATTGTTGCTGAGTTTTGCTTCCAAAAATATCAGCTTTATTTTTGTATGTGTACATTTTGATCTTTATCAGTTGCAGTGGAAACATCTTCCTCTTGTTACATATATGGACATTGCTGTGCTGTACAAAGGCATAGGTTGCATTATAACACGTCCTATAGGGTGCTGTGGCCATCAGAAAGACATGGTTCTAATGTCATGTCCTGCTCTCTGTTCTCCTCAGACAGCATTACCATTCGTTATCAACATGATACTCCAGACCAAGTGGACAGAACCCAGCTCTGACTGTAAACCCATCAGCCCTGTACAGGAACCCCCAAAACGCATTCCGCATCGTACGGAGACCGGACCTCCTCTGAGGCGGTCAAAGTTCAACCAGCATGCTTATCGACCCCAAACCCCCTGTACCCTGTGTGATAAGAGGAGATCCACAGGCCCACAGAGAGTTTAGCTCATAAGGACAACAACAACCAGCATCCCACTGGTTTCTGGAAGACTCTCCTCTGCAGTAACGCTGTCTGTATGTACTGTGAATGTACAAATGCTGATGGGTCTTTTTCATTTGAGTATGTTTTTTAAAAACAAATAGGAGGTAGTTGAACAGAACTTTAATGGCAAGATAGATGGCCAACTGAACATCCGTCCAAGTCCCTTTACCCCTGTCACCATCATTTACCCTGCTACCAAATCCTCTATCTCTACCGTAAGAGGCTGTGTACTCTACCGTCTGTATTGTAGCCGTAGTTGCCGTGGCTACGCTGCTCTTAACGTACAAATACCATAATATACTGGAGACTAGATTCTAGAGTCTGCCAAGCTGGGGACTGAGGCTGGCGGCAGGAGTGAAAACACTCCATTATATAACCTCTGTTTGTATCGCTTTAGGGGGACCGGATCAAGGGTGTGTGTAAAACTTGCATGCATCGTATCACATGTCAGAAGAAGTGTTTTCAAGGTCCATCTTTGTTTGTTTTTGTACGTGCCAATGGATCAGGCCTCGCTGGAGACGGCCAGCGGCGAAATGCTAGCGAACTTAGTTTTCTACCCAACTATGTACCAGCAACGTCTTTCCAAATGAGAATAAGAGAAAGCCTTTGTAGTGCCAAAAGATCCCGTTGTTTTAAATGATTCATCGGTTAATGCTTTACAGCGGGGGCCATCCAAGCCCTCGAACTGAAGTAAAGAGCCTGTGGAGACGTGCTCACGTAACTGGAAGCTTGTGAACCGGCAGCGGGTACGAAAGCAGGACAGTAGCAGGCTCGGGAGAGAGACAGCTCTGTAAAATATATAGTGACTTGTCGAAAAGTTGTCTTCTTTTTTTTTTTTTTCTTGTCAAGAAGGAAATATCTGAACTGCTTGCATGGTCAAAAGAGGATATAAACATCAAAGACTATGTGTGTTACAGTACCAGGTAGATCTTTGGTAAGATTGGATTGTCCTGTACCAAACTTAACCCATTTATGAAAGGATTAGATAAGAGGGAACCTTCATGTTCTAATCCTAGCTGAATGACAGCATACTGTAGATTCTTTCTGCTCGGTTGAATGACCACCACCATTCTGTTTTCTTTGTTGGCTCACTGTTTACATCAAGTACTTGAAACTAGGTCGCATTACAAGGTGAACAGTATGAGGAAATGACTTATGTAGGGAGAGAGCATAACACCAATGTTAATGGATGTGCTTGTTTTGTCTGTGGCTTTAGAGCACCAAGCTAACCAACCAACCATCGAAACCACTGAGTGCTCCTGACTCGTCTTCACGTCAACACTAATCTGCCGCCTCTGTTGGCAGCGTTTTGTTGAAATTGGCCCGGTCCTTTTGCCACGGTGTGTAAAGACCTGTTGAGAAGGATAGGGAAGGTGAGGAGGTCATGGCCTGTTGCTGTACGGGAAGGCAGTGCTTCAGCCGTCTCGCCAGAGCTGTTTGAAGAGTAGGTGCTCAGTCAGAAATGAGAACGAGAGAGAGAGAGAGAAACCCTTTTAGCTCTAGTTTCCTGCTCCCGGGCTTTGAAGCAGTGCTTTGATCTGAGTGTAGTCGTGTGCAGAGTGTGATCGGAAGATGAGAAAACACATCAAAAACAGGCATAGAGAAAGGAAAGGCGATCACATGATTGACATGGTGTTAATGCGTCCTGCCAGGATGTCTGGCTGTTGGCCCCCTGCTACACAAATATCTATAGGTCCACTTTAAATACAGACACACGCTCAAACACCAATGTGAAGCATCCGCCGTTGAACAATGGTGTCCTCCCTTCTATTCTCTTCCTCTCATCCAAGAGAACCAAGCCCCTTCTCATGCCTCATATTTGCTTGTCTGTGTTCTGGTGTCTTTTATATTCCATGTGGTGAAACCTCCTATACTATGTGTTCCACTCTGTTCTCCGTTTGGCTTGATAGGGATGGGGGGTAAATGAAATAGAGAGGCATAGTTTGACTGAAACAAAGTTAGTTTTTTCTCTTGAGGGACCATTGCTTAATGTTCTGTTTTTGACTTGTCTTTATTTTTCATAAACTGCCATTCGCTGGTTATTCCATTTAACCATCGAATCCAACCTCGTCTTCTGGCCAGCATGCTATAGCACCATGACCGTGCTCGTTTCTACATGATGGTTATTATATCTTATTAGAAGTCTTAACTCACTGCTGTCTGCACCTTCCGTTTTGTGAAAGAGATTTGAATGAATTGTAAACAGATTGATTTCATACTGTACACTTTGGTGATGATGACGACAGAAACGACAAGGTGGAAGTTATCATTACGTTTTGTTTACCATTCTGCAGCTCAGAATTGAATCTCACGGCCAGTTAGTTGTGTCTCTGAGACATATTGCAGTTGATGCACGTCGAGGATGATTAAAATGGCAACTTCCATTTCTGCGACAGAAGAGGGTGGAGCCTAATTGAAGAAGATACAGTATGCTGTGCACTTTTTTTTTACTCTTGACTTTACGTGGTGGCGAAGTGATGGGTCTACTGGCATGCTTCATTACTTACAGGAAAACAAGACAATAATTCACCTTTTTCCTTTTCTTATGTCACCAGTCGGGGGAAACGAAAAGTCAACTATTATTCCCAAGGCAGAAGTATCAATATGAAATGAATAACCTTCTTCCATCCTAAACACAACACAATGTAGACAACCCTTTGTAGACACTGGAGTTCTGTAATTTGGTATATACAAATGACGATAATAATAATAATGGCTGTCTGTTCTTGTTGTTTTATAAAAGTGCTGTGAAAATTCTAAGAAAGTTTAAAGTATTTAAAGTTGTTCTCATTTTTTTTTTTTTTTTTTGCTTAGGTTTTGTTATGATAATATATTATTGTGTACCTATTGTAAATATGAAGCACCTATTTTGCAAGCCAGGAATTCACTTTTTACTGTTGTTATATATAAATAAACTTTGCTGGTTAAAAAAAAAACGCATAGAGCTGAAATACACTGCCTTGTCTCGTTGACATTAGAAGGAACGAACTGCCTCCGGAGGATCAGACTGGAATAATCCTTTCCAAGCATACTGTATGTGTTAGCTACTGTATAACAAATAGAGAGAGGTAATCAGAAGTAGGTGATATCCAATAATGTTTTTGATGACGATGAAACTGCCTAACATTGGTCAAATTCCTGGCTTGACAGTTGATATAGCTACTGTGGTAGATTCCTATAGTAGCCTAGCCACTCCACTTTATACCCTTGCCATCAGCCTACAGGGAACAAAGGGCTGCTTTCTCTCATTCATCCCATTTAGCCTGGGTTATTCCTGGGATTTAATCTAAACCCTGCATTCAATGGACACATACACTGAGGCTAGCCGCTTAGCCGCTAACAAGATAACCCATCAATGGACACACACACTGAGGCTAGCCGCTAACAAGATAACCCATCAATGGAAAACACACACTGAGGCTAGCCGCTAACAAGATAACCCATCAAAGGACACTCACGCCGTGGCTCTTAACAAGATAACCCATGCCTCTAATATGGAGAAGTGCAACGTTTGTCTTCTTCATGCAGCAACATTGACTCAGGCCGCACAATCCTCCACAACACCGGGGATGGAAGAATCCCATTAGGATGGTAATAGATGGCCCCCGTCTAGTTTGATGCTGAGGTTGACCACGCTGCTCCTGTCTGTCCCTATTAACCCACCAATACGAGTGCCTGAAAAAGCCATAGTAGGCCTCTAACGTAAGATATTTTGGCTACCTATCTAACTGGGGACCCAGGACAATAGTTCCTTATCTTAAACCGGCCCACCTCTTGAAAGGTAGTGCTCCTACTATGACCCTCCGAGACGGATATGAATCAGCGCTTGGTTGTTAAATAACACAGATTATGGTACAGTACCTCTAACCCTCCGTGAATAAGTCCCTCCGACTGCCATGGTTGGGGGTCCGTGTGTAATATGCAGGCGTAGTCATAACTCAGCACCTGCAGTCCAGAAGATCTTCGTCATCCTCTTCCTCACTATTCAGCCAGACTGTAAGTGGAAAGACAGGCTAGGCAGCTGGCTGGATATTTGACCTGGTTTTCTGTGCTGAGGAAACCCCAGACAAGGTGGGAGACTGGGGTGGAAGGATCTTCACATTCATGAATGAATGAAAACAGGATGTCTCACGCTTTGCAGAGGTATTTCATTCATTCTGCATTTTTTTCTGATTGCAACAGACGAGAAACAATGCATCTGAATCCGTCACCTGCACATTACATGAGATGAGTCAGTGCTGGTGGTTTGGTCCCTAACAGTTAGAGATATGGATCCAGGTAATTGGCTCTGGCTCATCTGATCCAGCTCTGTGTAACTGAGAGCTTTGGCTGAAGGTGAGGTGTCAGCAGCTCTAAGCGGATCCTCAGTGGGATGGGACTCAGATATACTTTATCCCCCAGCCACCCAGCCCCAACCTTATCCCCCATACCCCATCCCCAAATCCCCCAGCCACCCAGCCCCAACCTTATCCCCCATACCCCAGCCCAAACTCCAACCTCTATCCCCTAGCCCCACGGCAGGCTACTCCCATCCCCAATTCCCTATCCCCCAGCCCCTGGGCCACCCCCTGCTCCTACCTCCAGTATTTCCTAAGGGGAGGGCTAATCCCCACAGTGCTGTAATCCTGTACTGATGAGACCAATTCAAACCCACATGGGACTTAATGCCCTGTAATGCCTTTACAAGGATGTTGCGTAAAGCTGACATTCCATTTGTTCTGGGTGGGATTCCCTGCTAGGATTACAAGACAAATTCTCAAATAATTAATGCAAGATGGCACAAAGGGTAGGCTATGATATTTCAACCTGGTTTGTGATGCATGGGATATTAACTTCAATATGAAACCAAACCAGACCCTTCTACTCTATGTACCTTGATAGCTATTACCAAACAACTTTGGGTTAGTATTGTGCCTTTTGTTGGGGTCGCATTGCCTTGGCATCCTAATTCAGGGAGGCCTTGAAGCACTGTGGCACTGTACTTAACACCTGTCACCTGCCTGCCACCTTACAGAACTAGAGTGCACAGTGCTCTGAACACGCGTTGTTGCTAATTGTATATTTCCAATGACACTCGGGATTACTGCTGAACGTTTCTTGCATGACAGCAAACCGAACAGCTAAGACAGAGTTCCCTGTGTGTGTTCCGGGGCTTTCTCAGTAAAAGCACTCGGATCATTGAGGGCTTTTTGGAAGTGGATCTGGCCTGTTTAACTTTGCATAAGACTCCTCCACTCCAACGTCCATGGTTATCAACTCTCACTGTCAGTCAGAAAGGATGATAGGTCAGCTGGGACCTCTGGTAATGATTTCTTGGAGAACTAAAGTGAGGCTCCTCTCTCACCTCCTACCTGTCTGAATGAGAGAAGTGGAGGGACAGACTTGGAGAGAGAAGGACATATAGTGAGGAGAGAGGGAGGAAAGGAGACATGGAGTGAGTGGAGTGAAGTGAAAGGGGAAACCGTCAGAGAGATGAAGAGATAATGATTTGGAAAGTGAGAGCAAGTGCAGTAGGAGAGAAAAGGGGACCAAGAGAGAGTGTGTGAAGGAGAGTGAGAATCCAGGTGTCATCAGCTTTTGGCACCGGGTCTATTTATAGTGTGGTGTCCTGCTGTTTGTCTGTCACTGTGTGCTCGACTGGTCTCTCTCTCTTTCGCTCTCTCACTACATTTGTGTGCACTCTGCATATTTCAAAGGTCAGAGGCTCCTCCAGCAGCACATGCCCACTCCACACAGACATGCATGACACACACACACACACACACACACACACACAAACACAGACTCACAAATGCATTTAAAAATGAAAAACAAAATGCTTGTTCTGTACTGTGGACACATAAATAATGCACATGATGTAAACACACTTATATGCTCAATTTCAAACCTAAACAAATACTTGTATAGGTACACTGACAGACACACAGAGATATAGATATGCAGCAGGAACATTTTTCACATTGTAGGAATGTTGACCAGGTGCATGGATGGACTATAGGAAGTTACTGGCTTTGTAAAGGTTACAATTTGTTTCCCTCTTCTTGTCCCTTCTCCCCTGTTAGTGTCTCTCTGTGGGTGACTGGTCTCTCCTCTCATTGATGGTTATAAGGACGTGTCCTCTCCTTTAGCACTGCACAGGAAAAACTAAGAATGGGTAGGGAGGCACACAACCCTCTGTTCCTTAGTAAAACTAAAATTGAAAGTAAAACAAGAACTAACAATGAAAACGTTTTAGTAAACTGAAATGAAATAATTAAACTATACTGAAACTATTATATTTGACTCCAAAATGAACTAAAATAGAATAAAACCCGGCATTAATTTTTTTCTTCCACCTTTTGGGCAAAAATATACTGGGATTATCAATGGGATTATCAATGGGATTATCAATGGGATTATCAATGGTGGTTTTCAAGCTTTTTTTCCCAAATCGGTTTTCAAGTTCCTGAATCTGGCAAGCCACATTGAGATTAAATCGAATTTAAAGGTAGACTCAGTGAGATGACGATGCCACAAGCAACACCACAGATATTGGTAGCGTTCCCCTGCTCGGACGTTGCGGATGCATGGTAGATCTTTCAACGCCTAGACAGCAGTGGAGGCTGGTGAATTGAAAATGGAGGAGGATTGGAGACCCACGGTATAAGCGCGGAACAAACGGAGACCACAAAGTGTGTTTCAAAAAATCGGCAGAGACTAATTATTTTAACCTAAAGCATTTCATAAAGACATTTATAGTACAATATTTGGGGGAATGGGAATGAGAAGGCTACTTACACCGTGTTGGAAAGGGATCACAGCGGTGATTGAATGAGGGTATGAGGCATGAGTTGAGGTGTTCAGAGGCTTGACCAGTGTAGGACAGGATGTGACTGGGAAGACAAAAACAATAACACAACACACTACACGGTGAGACAAAAGAGTTAGTCCAAGCAAGGTGTAAAATCTTTGATGTGTAATATTGTGATTGTGTATGTGATTGACTCTACATACAGCAATGAGAGAAAATTGATAGGGGTACTCACAGTGCTTGGGCTGAGCTTGCTTGTGGTCCTTCTGTAGCTCAGTTGGTAGAGCATGGCGCTTGTAACGCCAGGGTAGTGGGTTCGATTCCCGGGACCACCCATACGTAGAATGTATGCACACATGACTGTAAGTCGCTTTGGATAAAAGTGTCTGCTAAATGGCATATAATATTATTATTTATTATTGCTTTATGAACGTGCAAAGCCTACTTGAGGGCATGCAAAAAAATGTGCTCCGTCAACCTCTCTCTTTATCTGACTTTTAATGGATGATGCTACGGAAGCTATCAAATCATTCGGAAATTGTTTTCGACATCCCAGAAAAGATGTAACGTGCAATTACAGGCGGCTTGATGATAGGCTCCCTATTAACCAGCTATACTTTTGATACCAGTTGGTATTGAACGCCCTCACCTTTTCATCCTTCTTCATGAAACTGATCTCAGGCAGAGGTCGACCCTCGCTTTTAATTCACATCTTTTCCATGTACCCCAGAGAATGATAAGAGTTCAACATAAAATCCACAACATTTTTTGGCAGCGTTGGCCAGTCTGGCGAAGAAAACTGCACATTTGCACTGGTAGCTAGCTACCTACTGAAGTTAGTGCAATTTATTTAAATTTGCTTTTCTAACTGGACAAATCTAAACCCAGGAAAACAATGTATAACATACCTCCTCCATCTCCTGTAGCCTCCCATGGATAGGCTACTTTCTGTCCCTAAGACTGAAACTAAAATGAAACAAAACAATATAAAACAATTTATTTTTATTTTTATGAAACGTAAACAAAATAAAAAAGTAGTAAATCAGATCTGAAGACTAACTGAAACTGAATTTCATATACAAATGTAAAAATAACAGAAATAAAAACGTATATGTAAACATTAAACTACAATAACCTAGCCCTGGTCCTCCTACCCTGCCATCTGCACTCGCTGCAGAAAAACGCTGGCGTAGGTATTTCTCAGCCACGCAAATATGCACAGAGACAGAAACACACACGTATGCACAAACTTACACACACACACACACACACACACACACACACACACACACACACACACACACACACACACACACACACACACACACACACACACACACACACACACGCAGGTGAGAAGCGCCTGCCAAATTTACCCTGCAGACGCCTCATTTACATATGCAGATGTTAATTACCACTGGAACGTGTCTCGGCCAATCAGCAGCAGGCGTCTGGAACAGCTTGTGCCTCTCCTCTCTCTCCGCAGGTCGTCATTTCTACGGTTACTCCCCTGGCTGATAATAAAGATACCCACCTCAGATTTCCTTCATGCCTAATTTCTCCCGTCCCGACTGGTCGCTACAGGACAGAAAGGTTCTAGTCTCGCCTGCCTGCCTCTCTCTGATTCTGATTCTCCACAGCCAGGCCTTATCAGTACACTGCATTACAAGGCCAGGGTAGAGCCACACCATACACAGACACCAGAAGAGACCGTTTAGTCAGAGTCTCAGAGGCGGAGATGTGATTGGCCTCGGATTAGCCCAGAACGTTTGATGTGGTCGTGATGATATTATGTGGGTGAGACACAGGCCAGATGAGATCTGATACTATGATGGGCTGGCAGCTGGTGTGTAGTCAGTGCCCAGGCTGGGAGAATATTTACCTGACGACTCATACTGAACCTAATCCCGCTGCTCTATTGATCGCTCCATTACATTCAGTCCGAACCTGCCACCTTAGAAGTTGTTTGTGCTGACGTCAAAATGAAGGGTGTCGTACAAAACAAATTCACCAGGGATTTGACTGTCCCTAACAAATCCGAGTATCAAAGCCAATGACGGCTCTGGCCCTGGCTCTGGCCCAACCCATCGGGATCTGGGACCAATCAGAATGGTCAGAATGTGTTCGCATTCTACACAATGTCAGGGAGGAAAGCAAGTCTAGATTGATTGTGGAGAAGATATGCTGGGCGTGGCCTTTAGCTGGAGCGATGAGAGTGGGGTCGTCAGGCTAGGAGAGTATGGAGACGCTGAAGGACGTTTGAGGCTCTTTTGGTGTGATGTTGGTCATCACTGTGGTGTCACAAGGGTGGTCTGCCTTTAAATGGCTGCCAGTTGGAACACTACACCTCCCATAACCCCCTTCCCTACGGGTCACCTAACCAATTAAGTTGGCAGTACATGTGCTGCATAGGGAACCAGCCACAAGAAGAGCAGCAGGGCCTGCTGAAGGCTCTCCAACAGCTCTGTGGAAGGACATTTGACTAATTTGATGCTTTGAATTCCATGCTCTAGAGTTACAGAGCTAGGCTTGTTGATTTTCTGTTTGTACCATGTCACTAAAAGCCCCTTTGACCCTGAACTCTTTGTGCTGTTCATCATCTTGCCTGTTCATGGTCCTGGTATCTCTGTGGTCAACCCCTGGCTACGCCACTGCCACAATGCAGGTAAAGCATTCAAGAGCTCTGGATTCATTTGTTTCATGATACACTACATGGCTACAAAAGGATGTGGGTGGACACCTGCTCGTCAAACGTCTCATTCCAAAATCATGGGCATTAATATGGAGTTGGTCCCCACTTTGTCGCTATAACATCCTCCACTCTTCTGGGAAGGCTTTCCACTAGATGTTGGAACATTGCTGCGGGGACTTGCTTCCATTCATCCACGAGCATTAGTGAGGTCGGACACTGATGTTAGGAGATTAGGCCTGGCTCGCAGTCAGCGTTCCAATTCATCCCGAAGGTGTTCGATAGGGTTGTGCTCAGGGCTCTGTGCAGGCCAGTCAAGTTCTTCAACACCAATCTCGATAAACCATTTCTGTATGGACCTCGCTTTCTGTACAGGGGTGTTGTAATGCCTTCCCCAAACTGTTGCCACAAAGTTGGAAGCACAGCATTGTCTAGATGGTCATTGTATGCTGGATCAAATCCCTGAGCTGACAAGGTAAAAATCTGTTGTTCTGAGCAGGGCAGTTAACCCACTGTTCCCCGGGCGCCAAAGGTGTGGATATCGATATTCAGAGGGGTTGGGTTAAATGTGGAAGACACATTTCAGTTGAAGGCATTCAGTTGTACAACTGACTAGGTATCCCAAATTCCCCAATGGTGGTGAGCTTTACACCAGTCCAGCTGACACATGGAATTGTGCATTGTGATCTTAGGTTTGAGTGCGGCTGCTCGGCCATGGAAACCCATTTCACGAAGCTCCTGACGAACAGTTCTTTTGCTGACGTTGCTTCGAGGCAGTGTTGCAACCGAGGACAGGCCATTTTTATGCGCTTCCGCACTCTGCGGTCCTGTTCTGTGAGCTTGTGTGGGCCTATCACTTCACGTCTGAATCGTTGTTGCTCCTAAACTTTTCCACTTCACAATAGCACTTACAGTTGACTGGGGCAGCTGTAGCTAATTTGACGAACTGACTTGTTGGAAAGGGGGCATCCTATGACGGTGCCACATTCAAAGTCACTGAGCTCTTCAGTAAGACCACTCTGCCAATATTTTTTTCAATTGAGATTGCATGGCTGTGTGCTCGGTGTTATACCTGTCAGCAACGGGTGTGGCTAAAATAGCCGAATCCACTAATTTGAAGGAGTATCCACATGCGTGTGTGTGTGTATCGTCCACACTCTATTCCTCTCCTACCCTAGATCAGACATACACGTGTCCTATGCCCATAGATTGATTTGTATTTTGTCAGTAGACAACAGGTATCTCGTTTTCACTCCTTACTCCACCATTTTCTTTCAAGCCTTTTTTTTAAAACCGTTTACTATTTGCTAAACACAGCATGTTGTGCAGTGTCCCCTACCTCCATCAATTACTGTTCAAAGCCATCTGTAATATACAATGTAAAGAATACATCTAAACCAACCCTCCTGTCTGTTTCTCTCACTCGCTTCCTCTTTCTCTCACTTCTTTTCTTTTCTCTCCTCTCACTTTTCCGTTCCCTCTATCGTTTCCCTTTGTGCTCCCTTGGATCTATTGTCCAGACAGTGAACGTGCCTGGGGTAGCAAAGGCTTGCTTTCGGCACACTTCTTTGAGAATTATTTAAGGCTGAGGAGTTTCTGTGAAATGAATATTTGATGTAGAGGACCTGTGCGGAGTGCCTCTCCCCACCTCCCCTCTTCCACTAGCCCAATGCAACACTTCAGAGATGGGTTGAGGTGAGACGCCACACCCCCCTCCCCCTCCACCTTCAACCCCCCTACAAACACACTCCACCCATACCTTTTGTTTTAGTCAAGGGTAGAGTTGCATTCTCAACACACAAGAAGAGTGCGTATGTTACACGTGGATATACAGTGCCACACAAATGTGTTGATTCAGTTCTATCATACTCAGTTCTACTGCTTCGAGAGCAATCTTTTTCCCCCATGCCTCTCCAGTTCTTTACCACATAGTGTGCTGTCTGTGTCAAGAATATCGATGACATAATGCCATGCATCTTCAGTGTTTTAATCATTATGCTTTTTTTTCTTTCAAACTTTTAATTCCTAGAATGGCCAATAGAGGAAGGTAACGAGCCGGACAGAAATGACTTTGCTTCCTATTAACGGCAGCTTGGTTTATTAGAAACATAGTCTTACAGTGTCCTCCTGTGGCCAACTCAATAGTTGTCCTTGTTTGTACTTAAATTCACTATAATGTATCACAAGGTCATGGTCAGAAAAGCCTGAAAGCAAAGAAGACAAGCTACACAAAGTACAGTACCTTCAGAAAGTATTCACACCACTGGATTTTGCCCACATTTTGTTATTACAGCCTGAATTTAAAATGGATTAAATGTAAATGTTTGTCACTGGTCTACTACACACAATACCCCATAATGTCAAAGTGGAATTCTGTTTTTGATTTTTTGATTTTCTTTTACAAATTAAATAAATGAAAAGCTTATTTAGTCCTGAACTTATACACATACAATTATCTGTAAGGTCCCTCAGTCGAGCAGTGAATTTCAAACACAGATTTAACCACAAAGACCAGGGAGGTTTTCCTTGTACTTTACATCACTACATTCCTTAAGAAAATATGGTACTTTTTACTCTGTACATTTCCCTTGACACCCAAAAGTACTTGTTACACTTTGAATGCTTTGCAGGACAGGAAAATAGTCAAATTCAGAACACTTATCAACCGAACATCCCTGGTCATCCCTACTGCCTCTGATCTGGGGGACTCACTAAACACACATGCTTTGTTTGTAAAGGATGTCTGAGAGTTGGAGTGTGCCCCTGGCTTTCTGTAAACAAAAATAAACCAAAAAATGGTGCCACCTGTTTGCTTAATATAAGGAATTTGAAAGGATATATAATTTTACTTTTGATACTTAAGTATGTTTCAAACCAAATACCTTTAGACTTTTCCTCAAGTAGGATTTTACTGGGTGACTCACTTTTACTTAAGTCATTTTCTATTAAGATATCTTTACTTTTACTCAAGTATCAGGAAGGAAACCACTCCGGGATTTCTCCATGAGGCCAATGGTGACTTCAAATCAGTTACAGAGTTTAATGGCTGTGATAGGAGGAAACTGAGGATGGATCAACAACAGTGTAGTTAATCCACAATACTAACCTAATTGGATAGAGTGAAAAGAAGAAGGAAAACAAATATATTCCAAAACATGCATTCTGTTTGAAATAAGTCACTAAAGTAATTTGGCAAAAAAATTTGGCAAAGTAAGTCACTTTTTGTCCTTAATACAAAGTGTTATGTTTGGGGCAAATCCAATACAATGCATTACTAACTACCCCTCTCCATATTTGCAAGCATAGTGGTGGTTGCATCAGGTTATGGTTATGCTTGTAATCGTTAAGGACTAGGGAGTTTATCAGGATAAAAAATAAACAGAATGGAGCTAAGCACAGGCAAAATCCTCTGAAACCTGGTTCAGTCTGCTTTCCACCAGACACTGGGAGATGACTTCACCTTTCAGCAGGACCATAACCTAGACCGGAGTGGCTTACCAAGAAGACAGTGCAGGTTCCTGGGTGGCCGAGTTAGTTTGGACTTAAATCTACTTGAAAATGTATGGCAAGACCTGAAAATGGTTGTCTAGCAATGATAAACAACCAGTTTGACAGAGCTTGAAGAATTTAGAAAATAATAATGGGCAAATGTTGCACAATCCAGGTGTGGCAAAGCTCTTAGACTTTCCCGTGTGTAACAACAATAATCCATGCGTTTCACGTCGAGGAACACACAGTAATACAAATCAAATGAAGCTTTATTTACACAGCGCATTTCAGACATGGAATGCAAATGCAATGTGCTTCACGGGGGGGAAACAAAACGATGAACTAAAAATACTTTTCCAGTGACTGGGGGCATAGTAACTAAAAGCTGCCTCTCTATGCCTCTTGGTCCTAGGTTTTGGGATCGTTAAAAGGGCCAGTGCCACAGGACCTGAGGAACCTACTGGACACACAACTTATGTCTGACATGTATTGGGGTATACAATCGTGGATTGATTTATAAACCAATAGGAAAATATTAAAATGAATTCTAAAACTCACAGGCAGCCAGTCCAGAGGCTTTAAAGCCGGTGTAATATGTGCTCTCCGTCTGGTCTTGGCCAGTACCTGTGCTGCAGCATTCTGTTTGTTTTGCAGTTGAGCAATGGCTTTCTTGGGTGGATCAGACAGGAGAGCATTACAGTAGTCGTGCCTGCTTGTAATAAAAGCATAGATGAGTCTCTTTCAGCCTGAGAGAGAAACAGACGCTCCTTGAAACCGAAGTCATTCACCAGAGACCAATGACAGCGATTTGTATTTATTGGGGGTAAAGTTAAACTAAGCAATGACCTAACTGACACACGAGGCAAAGTATCAAATATTCTTGGTAATTTTTTTGAGTTAAGGTATATACATACACTGAACCAAAAGTTAAATGCAACATGTAAAGTGTTGGTCCCATGATTCATGAGCTGAAATAAATGTTTCCAAAAATGTACAAAAAGCTTATTTCTCTCAAATGTTGTGCAAAATGTTTGCATACATCCCTGTTAGTAAGCATTTCTTCTTTGCCAAAATAATCCATCCACCTGCCAGGTGTGGCATATCAAGACACTGATTAAACGGTTTGATCATTACACAGGTGCAGCTTATGCTGGGGACAAGAAAAGGCCACTCTAAAATGTGCAATGCCACAGATGTCTCAAGGTTTGAGGGCGCATGCTGACTGCAGGAATGTCCACCAGAGCTGTTGCCAGAGAATTTAATGTTAATTTCTCTACCATAAGCCGCCTCCATCGTGGCTTTAGAGAATTTGGAGGTACATCCAACCGGCCTCACAACCGTAGACCACGTGCATGACATCATGTGGGCGATTGGTTTGCTGATGTCAATGTTGGTGGGTTTATGGTATGGGCAGCCATAAATTCCGGTAGTGATGTGTGGGTTGACTCATAACCCACAATTCCGTGGTTATATCTGCAGGGTGGGCGGTTTTAGGGTCATGAAATATTGTGTTGATGGAGGGAGGGTGTGTGGGTGGGTGGGTTGAATAAAGAGAAGCAATTAATTTAAAAAATCCATAAATGTACAGTACCAGTCAAAAGTTTGGACACGCCTACTCATTCCAGGGTTTTTCTTTATTTTTACTATGTTCTACATTGTAGAATAGTAGTGAAGACATCAAAACTATGAAATGACGCAAATGGAATCATGTAGTAACCAAAAAAAGTGTTAAACAAATCTAAATATATTTGAGATTCTTCAAAGTAGCCACCCTTTTGCCTTGATTTGGGGCGGCAGCGTAGCCTAGTGGTTAGTTGGACTAGTAACCGGAAGGTTGCGAGTTCACACCCCCGAGCTGACAAGGTACAAATCTGTCGTTCTGCCCCTGAACAGGCAGCTAACCCACTGTTCCCAGGCCGTCATTGAAAATAAGAATATGTTCTTAACTGACTTGCCTGGTTAAATAAAGGTAAAAAAATTTTTTACAAATTATGAAAGCTTTGCACTCTCTTGGCATTCTCTCAACCAGCTTCATGAGGTAGTCACCCGGAATGCATTTCAATTAACGGGTGTTCCTTTTTAACACTTTTTTTTTACTACATGATTCCATATGTGTTATTTCATAGTGTTGAGGCCTTCACTATTGTTCTACAACGTAGAAAATGGTACAAATAAAGGAAAGCCCTGGAATGAGTAGGTTTGTCCAAACTTTTGACTGGTACTGTATAAGGGACTTATTGACATTGGAACCCATTATAGAGCTGTCAAAGCCAACTCGGTCATCCCACACAGACAGACAGTGTGCGAAAGAGCCAAACAACAGGCCGCAACAGAGAAGGCTACACTGTCCGAGTCAATCAACAAGGCTTTAGATTACAGTGGCGTTGCCATTACCACAGACGTGGACGGATGATTTCAACAAAAGGGAGGATTGGGAAGACAGAAGATTGGCAACTGAAAAGTCGTGTCATCACCACCATGGAGTTTGACCCAAACCTGAGGAAGACTGCAGAGACCATCCACGAGCAAATCAGCAAGGAACTCAACGACTTCGGAAATCCAGGTGAACGTCTCTCTAGAATCACCTTTGTGTCCAAGACGCGAACAAAGGCAGCGCTGCGCAACGACCACTGGATCCGTTACACAGCTTATGTGCTGAACACAGTCCTAAAACATACATTCCAAGAAAACAAGGCAATACAGTGTGTTCGGGAAGTTTACTGAGATGATGGAAGCATTCAAGAGCCTTGTGACTTACCTAGAGAAGACCAGTGCTGTCACCAACTTACCCAGTGCAGTAATCCAAGATTGCAGGACTCGCTGGAACAGCAAGGCTGACATGCTGGAGTCGGTCAGCAAGCAATACCCAGAAATAGGACAAATGCTCGAGGACAAAGACCCACTGGATGGAATGAAGGGTATTTACCAGGATGAGCTGAGTACTCTCATCGACATCATGGCAGCATCTGTAGCGCTAGAAGGAGAGAATGGGGTATTCTCCATTTGTTGATGCTCTGGTTTTACAAACTAAAACAACACTGTGAGCAACACATATAACAAACAACACATATGGAGATCTACTATATATGGAGATCCACCCTGCACGGTACATATCCAGGCGCAACCAACTGAAACCTGGCACAGTGAACACTATTCTGTTTCCTAACGGTGCAACCAGAAGAAACTGTACAGGGCATTTTTGATATTTGCGGGTTAGGGTCCGGTATTTTCAGTATGTCACATATAGTCTGGCGGATGGGTTATCAATTGCAGGGGGGTGATAGTGAACAAACAGCTGACCTGCGCATCACTAAGCTACGGACAATGAAAACAATTGCATTTTATCCATGGCAATTTGAATGCACAGAGATACCGTGACGAGATCCTGAGGCCCATTGTTGTGCCATTCATCTGCCGCCATCACCTCATGTTTCAGCATGATACAAGACCCCATCCCATGTCCAAGGATCTGTACACAATTCCTGGAAGCTGAAAATGTCCCAGTTCTCCCATGGCCTGTATACTCACCAGACATGTCATCCATTGAGCATGTTTGGGATGCTCTGGATCGACATATTCAACAGTGTGTTCCAGTTCCCGCCAATATCCAGCAACTTCGCACAGCCATTGAAGAGGAGTGGTAAAACATCCCACAGGCCACAATCAACAGCCTGATCAACTCTATGTGAAGGAGATGTGTTGCGCTGCATGAGGCAAATGGTGGTCACACCAGATAAATGGAAATCCATTGATTGATCCATTTTCCTTTTTGTCCGCTGTAACTCAGTAGAATCGTTGCAGTATTGAACTAAACTAAACCCTTTAGAATTCAAACTAAGTTGTGGTTTATTGGTGATCTATAGGCAACAAAAAAAAGAAGATATGAGAGAAAAATATTCATTTGTGAAGGTCACCTGATGGTCTGGTCGACGGAGGCACTGAGCAGCTGGCTGCTGTCCTTGCAGGAACGGAGGCAGGTGACACCTTTTACTGTGGGAGTGTTCAAAGCACTGCAAGCACTGGCCACTCTGGATCTTCCACAACCAATCAGAGGAGAGACGAGTTAGGGAAGGTAATGTGAGTATTCACTCAACCCAATGTAAGAGTTTGAACAAAGAGGGAAAAGTGACACTCCCATCATGTCAGTACAGACCTTTTTATATTTCTCTGTGCTGGGCCCCTGTGGCCATCTGCCCCCTGCTGGTACACATAAACAGCACTGTCGTCCATCATCATGACGTTATCCTGCGTCGCACTCATACATACATACATACATACATACATACATACATACATACATACATACATACATACATACATACATACATACATACATACATACATATGCAATATGTCTGAGCTGTGTGAGGAAGCGCTCCTCCTCCACATCCTTCACGGCAGCCTTGCACCTGAATAAGTCAGTTGTTATACCTGGGGTCAGGAGACGCTGGTGATACTGCCCTTTTAGGGACAGTGGGAAGAGGTCAAAATGCTAATCAGCCGTCTCAAATGTGAGAAATCAAGCTGCTGCAACAGAATAATAAGCCTGGTCGCAGATCAGACTGTGTGCTGAATGAATGTGAAAAAAGACCCTGTGGGTGCCCAGGGGTATGGGAACATGTAACCTTTCCCAGCAGGACCATGAGATGGGAGGGTGCCACTACACTGACCTCCCCAGCCAAGGCCTCAGCGATAGCCGCGTGATGCTTCTCTTTGCTGCTGCCATCTGGGTAGGCCTGGAGGACACACTGAGAAATGACACAAACACAAGACTGCAGGAGCTCGTAAGAACCCATAACAAACAGACCACGGTCATTTCTGAGTGACAAATGTCTACTTTTCCCTAGGACTTCAAAAACCAATGATTGCAAAGTTAAGCCAACCATCTACCTCATTTGAACCATTTCCACAGAAAAGTTTACAAACATTTACTTGAACAGTGCTAACAGAATGACAGTTTGTTCTGTTTCTGCTGTCATTCTGTTAGTAAACTTCATCTGCACTGTTCAAGCAAATGTGTTTTTGTCAAATGATCCTCGTGCGTAGAGGTGTATGGTTTGTTTGACTTTGCAATCATCGGTGTTTGTTTGACATATACATTTTTAATGCAATAAATCTCTCTGCATCCCTCTTAACGTGGACTCGCCCTTCTAACACGGGGCTGCCTAATTAACTCTTGACTAACTCATGAACAGTATGACTTACGTAATTGTAGTGGAAGGGCTCCAAAGATGAATGGGTCCCAACCAGCAGTAGAATAATCAGAGCCATCTGGGCGCTGCTTAATTAATTAATCCCACAAGCCTGATCTGGAAACACGGCCAAAGTGGAATCAGTTACAGTCATCTCCCTCTCTTTCTCTAGTAACTCACAGGATGAAACTAAAGTGGAAGTATTGTACTCAATACTGTCGCTGCACTAGTTTCCTCCAAAAACCAGTGCATCCAGTTCGTTCTGGGCTTGTAAGTAAGCATTTCAAGGTGAAGTCTACACTGTATCGGTATGTGGTGCATTCGGTGCGTTGTATCCGGTGCATATGACAAATGAAGTTTGATTTGATTCCACACACATGCCTTTTTCTACTGCCTGTACGCTGATACCACATGTGTATAATCAAATCTAACTGTATTGGTATATGATATAAAGGTAGATGGACGTATGTAGTAATTCAAGACAAAGGGGATGACTAAAACCACATTCTTCTGCGCTGACCAGGGTTTAAGCACATACTCATGTTTATCTTTTCATGTCGCTCTCTCTTTTTTTTTCATCCTTTATTTATTCCTCCATTTTGTTCTATGCTTTCCTGTTCCTCTGTAGAAGTTAACCCCATAGTTCAGGTCCTCCGTGAGACCCAGAGGACTTTTTTTTACCCTACACATCAATCACTTCAAGAAGTCTACCCAGCCAGCAAATCACCGCCAATTAGTGGTTGTTATGAGACTCTCCGCTACTCTTCCTCTCTCCCCGTGGCTGTGGCCCTGCACTACAGGGAAGGGTGGAGGAAGGGAGATGGAGAAGTGGAGATGAGTTATTGAGAAGGATGGATGGAGAGTGAAGGTGAGAGGTCCAAAACGACGAGGCAGTCAAACTCACACTGATGCCAAAATTGGCCAACGTTATAGAAGCAATCGAGAGAGTTCTTAGTAGAAGCATGTTTGTTTCATCTAAGTTGTTGTGTGGCGTTTCATAGAATTTAAGCGGTACAGATGTGTTAGCTGTTTGGTTTATCGTCGTTGGAGATGTTGTTATTGTTTTTTGCTGGACTGCTGATGTACGTGCAGGGCTGGGGTGTAACACACTGCCTGTCTCTCTTTCGCTGTGCGTGTGATTGAATGTGTGTGTGTGTGTGTGTGTGTGTGTGTGTGTGTGTGTGTGTGTGTGTGTGTGTGTGTGTGTGTGTGTGTGTGTGTGTGTGTGTGTGTGTGTGTGTGTGTGTGTGTGTGTGTGTGTGTGTGTGTGTACTGGCGGGGCCCTGTGGGTTGGTTTTATGGACAATAAAAATATGCGCTCTCCTGAGACCAGCTTTATTAAAGCGGAACATCTGTAGGGAGAGGAGAACAGAGAAGCAAAGGAACTTGGCTCTACTCTTCCCTGTTTTGGGAACTACATTACAGCCTGCTCCAAATCAATAAAACAAGCAGGGCATGCATGTCAGAAATGAATGGATGCAGATTGAGAGAACAAATCACTTGGACTATATTGCAACTTATTGCCTGGTGCCCAGTCAAGTGGTCAGCACTGTTTGGTCTACAATAATAATAAGGTAACATCCACTTTTTAGAGGTGATGTTTACATTAAAATGCAGTGCTGTCTTCCAGGAACATAACGTAATACCATGGTTGTTGCGAAGGCTACAGGGTCTTTCCTACCTTCCTGTTTGCCTCTGTCTCCCCTGACAGTCACCGAGATGACGCTAGTGGGACCGTAGCTGTCCCTCTGTATCAGCAATGGCATCAGCCCTTGGCAGAACCAGGGTTCCCTGATCGGTCTTCCCTCGGGACAGGGCTGGGTTGAACGGGGCCTCGTCATTGGCCAGCTGGACTGTCTGGAGCCTCTCCATTGTCCAGTACTCATAACAGAGCATTTCTATTGGCCTATACCTTTCAGAGCCTTAACACACACACAGTGTCAAGCCACTGAGATTAGTGAACAAACAAACAGCAGAGAACATTGGACATGCTCAGAGCATGTAGCTCAGTTGGTAGAGCATGGCGCTTGTAACGCCAGGGTAGTGGGTTCGATTCCCGGGACCACCCATACGTAGAATGTATGCACACATGACTGTAAGTCGCTTTGGATAAAAGCGTCTGCTAAATGGCATATATTATATATATATTACAGAGCCTGTCAGTCTTCTGCATCATTGTGTAAGAACCCTGGCTGTGGAGAGATGAGGCTTAGCGCTTCCATCACCTCGTCCATTAAATTGTCTCTCTTTCCACTACACACAGTGCATTCGGAAAGTATTCAGACTCCTTCCATCTTTCCACATTGATAAGATTTCTGTAAAGTAACAATCTACACACACTGCACCATAATGACAAAGTGAAAACAGGTTTTTTAGAAATGTTTGCAAATGTATTAAAATTCAAAAACATAAATATCTTGTTTGCATAAGTATTCAGACCGTTTGCTATGAGACTCGAATTGAGCTCAGGTGCATCCTGTTTCCACCATCTTCATTGATGTTTCTACAACTTGATTGGAGTCCCCATTTGGTCAATTCAATTGATTGGACATGATTTGGAAAGGCACACACCTGTCAATATAAGGTCCCACAGTTGACAGTGCATGTCAGAGCAAAAACCAAGCCATGAGATCGAAGGAATTGTCTGTAGAGGAAGGGGGAGGGTACCAAAAAATAAAGTGGCCTCCATCATTCTTAAATGTAAGAAGTGTGGAACTACCAAGACTCTTCCTAGAGCTGGCCGCCTGACCAAACTGAGCAATCGGGGGAGACGGGCCTTGGTCAGGGAGGCAACCAAGACAGAGCTCTAGAGTTCCCCTGTGGAGATGGGAGAACTTTCCAGAAGGACAACCATCTCTGCAGCACTCCACCAATCAGGCCTTCATGGTAGAGTGGCCAGACGGAAGCCACTCCTCAGTAAAAGGCACATCAGCCCACTTGGAATTTGCCAAAATGCACCTACCGGACTCTCAGACCATGAGAAACAAGATTCTCTGGTCTGATGAAACCAAGATTGAACTCTTTGGCCTGAATGCCAAGCGTCACGCTTGGAGGAAACCTGGCACCATCCTTACGGTGAAGCATTGTGGTGGCAGCATCATGCTGTGGGGATGTTTTTCAGCGGCAGGGACTGGGAGACTAGTCAGGATGGAGGGAAAGATAAATGGAGCAAAATACAGAGATCCTTGACAACCTGCTCCAGAGCACTCAGTACCTCAGACTGGGGCGACGGTTCACTTTCCAACAGGACAACGACCACAAGGACACAGCTAAGACACTGCAGGAGTGGCTTCGGGTTCAAGTCTCTGAATGGCCCAACCAGAGCCCTGACTTGAATCCGATCAAACTTCTCAGGGGAGACCTGAAAATCGCTGTGCCGCGACGCTCCCCATCCAACCTGACAGAGCTTGAGAGGATCTGTAGAGAATAATGGGAGATACTCCCCAAATACAGGTGTGCCAGGCTTGTAGCGTCATACCCAAGAAGACTCAAGGCTGTAATCGCTGCCAAAGGTGCTTCAACAAAGTACTGAGTAAAGGGTCTGAATACTTTGAATGTGATATTTTAGTAGGTTTTTTTAATAATACATTTGCAAACATTTCTAAACCTGTTTTTGCTTTGTCATTATAGGGTATTAATAAGGCTGTAACGTAACAAAATGTGGATGAAGTGAAGGGGTCTGAATACTTCCCAAATGCACTGTACGTGGGAGAGGACTAGACTCTGGTCAGGGTCTCCTGTTAGTGAGGAGATTTACAGCAGAGAAATCCCCAGCTGCCACAATCACAAGGTCAGGAAAGCCTTCGCATTGATTCTGACTGCTGGGAAAGATACGGTGCCTGCTGCCACGTTGATTGGTGCTCCTTGCTGTGTGACTCTGCTGGCTAGCCAACAGCTAGCCGACAGCTAGCCAACGTCTACCGAATAGGACTCAACAACCCGGTCGCATTCACAGGTAGTATCACATTTTCATTTCATTTCATTACAGTACAACGGTTTGATTTGTTTGATCGTAGCTAGCTACACAGCTAGCTACATAGCCGTCTTTGTATCAAAGATAATTGTGTAGTCTAGAGCGATTTTCTAGGTTAGCTAGCCAGCTATTGTCGTTCTTTTAACGCAACGTAACGTAAACAACACTGCTAGCTAGCCACCTAGCCCCCGAATAGCAGCACTGCAGAAACTATTACACTCAACGGAACGACTTGATTAGTGTAGTGTCAACAACGCAGCCACTTCCAGCTAGCCTACTTCAGCAGTACTGTATCATTTGAATCATTTTAGTCAATAAGATTCTTGCTACGTAAGCTTAACTTTCTGACCATTCGAGACGTGTAGTCCACTTGTCATTACAATCTCCTTTGCATTAGCGTAGCCTCTTCTGTAGCCTGTCAACTATGTGTCTGTCTATCCCTGTTCTCTCCTCTCTGCACAGACCATACAAACGCTCCACACCGCGTGGCCGCGGCCACCCTAATCTGGTGGTCCCAGCGCGCACGACCCACGTGGAGTTCCAGGTCTCCGGTAGCCTGTGGAACTGCCGATCTGCGGCCAACAAGGCAGAGTTCATCTCAGCCTATGCCTCCCTCCAGTCCCTCGACTTCTTGGCACTGACGGAAACATGGATCACCACAGACAACACTGCTACTCCTACTGCTCTCTCTTCGTCCGCCCACGTGTTCTCGCACACCCCGAGAGCTTCTGGTCAGCGGGGTGGTGGCACCGGGATCCTCATCTCTCCCAAGTGGTCATTCTCTCTCTCCCCCTTACCCATCTGTCTATCGCCTCCTTTGAATTCCATGCTGTCACAGTTACCAGCCCTTTCAAGCTTAACATCCTTATCATTTATCGCCCTCCAGGTTCCCTCGGAGAGTTCATCAATGAGCTTGATACCTTGATAAGCTCCTTTCCTGAGGACGGCTCACCTCTCACAGTGCTGGGCGACTTTAACCTCCCCACGTCTACCTTTGACTCATTCCTCTCTGCCTCCTTCTTTCCACTCCTCTCCTCTTTTGACCTCACCCTCTCACCTTCCCCCCCTACTCACAAGGCAGGAAATACGCTCGACCTCATCTTTACTAGATGCTGTTCTTCCACTAACCTCATTGCAACTCCCCTCCAAGTCTCCGACCACTACCTTGTATCCTATTCCCTCTCGCTCTCATCCAACACCTCCCACACTGCCCCTACTCGGATGGTATCGCGCCGTCCCAACCTTCGCTCTCTCTCCCCCGCTAATCTCTCCTCTTCCATCCTATCATCTCTTCCCTCTGCTCAAACCTTCTCCAACCTATCTCCTGATTCTGCCTCCTCAACCCTCCTCTCCTCCCTTTCTGCATCCTTTGACTCTCTATGTCCCCTATCCTCCAGGCCGGCTCGGTCCTCCCCTCCCGCCCCGTGGCTCGACGACTCATTGCGAGCTCACAGAACAGGGCTCCGGGCAGCCGAGCGGAAATGGAGGAAAACTCGCCTCCCTGCGGACCTGGCATCCTTTCACTCCCTCCTCTCTACATTTTCCTCCTCTGTCTCTGCTACTAAAGCCATTTTCTACCACTCTAAATTCCAAGCATCTGCCCCTAACCCTAGGAAGCTCTTTGCCACCTTCTCCTCCCTCCTGAATTCTCCCCCCTCCTCCCTCTCTGCAGATGACTTCGTCAACCATTTTGAAAAGAAGGTCGACGACATCCGATCCTCATTTGCTAAGTCAAACGGCACTGCTGGTTCTGCTCACACTGCCCTACCCTGTGCTCTGACCTCTTTCTCCCCTCTCTCTCCAGATGAAATCTCGCGTCTTGTGACGGCCGGCCGCCCAACAACCTGCCCGCTTGACCCTATCCCCACCTCTCTTCTCCAGACCATTTCCGGAGACCTTCTCCCTTACCTCACCTCGCTCATCAACTCATCCCTGACCGCTGGCTACGTCCCTTCCGTCTTCAAGAGAGCGAGAGTTGCACCCCTTCTGAAAAAACCTACACTCGATCCCTCCGATGTCAACAACTACAGACCAGTATCCCTTCTTTCTTTTCTCTCCAAAACTCTTGAACGTGCCGTCCTTGGCCAGCTCTCCCGCTATCTCTCTCTGAATTACCTTCTTGATCCAAATCAGTCAGGTTTCAAGACTAGTCATTCAACTGAGACTGCTCTTCTCTGTATCACGGAGGCGCTCCACACCGCTAAAGCTAACTCTCTCTCCTCTGCTCTCATGCTTATAGACCTATCGGCTGCCTTCGATACTGTGAACCATCAGATCCTCCTCTCCACCCTCTCCGAGTTGGGCATCTCCGGCGCGGCCCACGCTTGGATTGCGTCCTACCTGACAGGTCGCTCCTACCAGGTGGCGTGGCGAGAATCTGTCTCCTCACCACGCGCTCTCACCACTGGTGTCCCCCAGGGCTCTGTTCTAGGCCCTCTCCTATTCTCGCTATACACCAAGTCACTTGGCTCTGTCATAACCTCACATGGTCTCTCCTATCATTGCTATGCAGATGACACACAATTAATCTTCTCCTTTCCCCCTTCTGATGACCAGGTGGCGAATCGCATCTCTGCATGTCTGGCAGACATATCAGTGTGGATGACGGATCACCACCTCAAGCTGAACCTCGGCAAGACGGAGCTGCTCTTCCTCCCGGGGAAGGACTGCCCGTTCCATGAGCTCGCCATCACGGTTGACAACTCCATTGTGTCCTCCTCCCAGAGCGCTAAGAACCTTGGCTTGATCCTGGACAACACCCTGTCGTTCTCAACTAACATCAAGGCGGTGGCCCGTTCCTGTAGGTTCATGCTCTACAACATCCGCAGAGTACGACCCTGCCTCACACAGGAAGCGGCGCAGGTCCTAATCCAGGCACTTGTCATCTCCCGTCTGGATTACTGCAACTCGCTGTTGGCTGGGCTCCCTGCCTGTGCCATTAAACCCCTACAACTCATCCAGAACGCCGCAGCCCGTCTGGTGTTCAACCTTCCCAAGTTCTCTCACGTCACCCCGCTCCTCCGCTCTCTCCACTGGCTTCCAGTTGAAGCTCGCATCCGCTACAAGACCATGGTGCTTGCCTACGGAGCTGTGAGGGGAACGGCACCTCAGTATCTCCAGGCTCTGATCAGGCCCTACACCCAAACAAGGGCACTGCGTTCATCCACCTCTGGCCTGCTCGCCTCCCTACCACTGAGGAAGTACAGTTCCCGCTCAGCCCAGTCAAAACTGTTCGCTGCTCTGGCCCCCCAATGGTGGAACAAACTCCCTCACGACGCCAGGACAGCGGAGTCAATCACCACCTTCCGGAGACACCTGAAACCCCACCTCTTTAAGGAATACCTAGGATAGGATAAGTAATCCTTCTCACCCCCCTTTAAGATTTAGATGCACTATTGTAAAGTGACTGTTCTACTGGATGTCATAAGGTGAATGCACCAATTTGTAAGTCGCTCTGGATAAGAGCGTCTGCTAAATGACTTAAATGTAAAATGTAAATGTGTGTGTGCACGTTGTGACGACCCTCCGACTCGGTCTGACGTTTTCTTTCTCTTTGCTCTTGTTTTCCTTATTAGGATGTTGGTGGGCGGAACTGGGAGGGTCGTCAGCGACATGGGACACGCCTGGACCCGGGTGTGTCCCGGGATAAATACATCTCTTCCCCATTCATTGAGGAGACTCTCTACATGCAGACACACTGATAGAGTTTGGTTGTGGCCTGTTTGTTTGTTTGTTTGTTTGTTTGTTTGTTTGTTTGCTTTGCCACCTTTCAACACCCCTCATTACACTACTGATTACTGACTACACACACCATTGTTAATTGTATTTACGTTACCTCAATAAATATATTTGTGTTATTCCTAATCACCACGTCGTCTCCCTGTTTGTTACAGACTTCGAGCCGGTTCGTGACAAGTGGGGGCTCGTCCGGGATCATAAGGTAGCTTCCTAGACATTTTGTCGTACAGCGGTTTGTTGCGTTATGAAGGACTGATACTAGCGTCGTTGGGATTACCAGTATGTGTGTTGCGTTATGAAGGACTGATACTAGCGTCGTTGGGATTACCAGTATGTGTGTTGCGTTATGAAGGACTGATACTAGCGTCGTTGGGATTACCAGTATGTGTGTTGCGTTATGAAGGACTGATACTGGCGTCGTTGGGATTACCAGTATGTGTGTTGCGTTATGAAGGACTGATACTAGCGTCGTTGGGATTACCAGTATGTGTGTTGCGTTATGAAGGAAAGATACTATCGTCGTTGGGATTACCAGTATGTGTGTTGCGTTATGAAGGACTGATACTAGCGTCGTTGGGATTACCAGTATGTGTGTTGCGTTATGAAGGACTGATACTAGCGTCGTTGGGATTACCAGTATGTGTGTTGCGTTATGAAGGATTGATACTAGCGTCGTTGGGATTACCAGTATGTGTGTTGCGTTATGAAGGACTGATACTAGCGTCGTTGGGATTACCAGTATGTGTGTTGCGTTATGAAGGACTGATGCTAGCGTCGTTGGGATTACCAGTATGTGTGTTGCGTTATGAAGGACTGATGCTAGCGTCCAGTATGGGATTACCAGTATGTGTGTTGCGTTATGAAGGACTGATGCTAGCGTCGTTGGGATTACCAGTATGTGTGTTGCGTTATGAAGGACTGATGCTAGCGTCGTTGGGATTACCAGTATGTGTGTTGATGCTAGCGTTTGGGATGAAGGACTGATGCTAGCGTCGTTGGGATTACCAGTATGTGTGTTGCGTTATGAAGGACTGATGCTAGCGTCGTTGGGATTACCAGTATGTGTGTTGCGTTATGAAGGACTGATGCTAGCGTCGTTGGGATTACCAGTATGTGTGTTGCGTTATGAAGGACTGATGCTAGCGTCGTTGGGATTACCAGTATGTGTGTTGCGTTATGAAGGACTGATGCTAGCGTCGTTGGGATTACCAGTATGTGTGTTGCGTTATGAAGGACTGATGCTAGCGTCGTTGGGATTACCAGTATGTGTGTTGCGTTATGAAGGACTGATGCTAGCGTCGTTGGGATTACCAGTATGTGTTACTGATGCAGTATTACCAGTATGTGTTGCGTTATGAAGGACTGATGCTAGCGTCGTTGGGATTACCAGTATGTGTGTTGCGTTATGAAGGACTGATGCTAGCGTCGTTGGGATTACCAGTATGTGTGTTGCGTTATGAAGGACTGATGCTAGCGTCGTTGGGATTACCAGTATGTGTGTTGCGTTATGAAGGACTGATGCTAGCGTCGTTGGGATTACCAGTATGTGTGTTGCGTTATGAAGGACTGATGCTAGCGTCGTTGGGATTACCAGTATGTGTGTTGCGTTATGAAGGACTGATGCTAGCGTCGTTGGGATTACCAGTATGTGTGTTGCGTTATGAAGGACTGATGCTAGCGTCGTTGGGATTACCAGTATGTGTGTTGCGTTATGAAGGACTGATGCTAGCGTCGTTGGGATTACCAGTATGTGTGTTGCGTTATGAAGGACTGATGCTAGCGTCGTTGGGATTACCAGTATGTGTGTTGTTGCGTTATGAAGGACTGATGCTAGCGTCGTTGGGATTACCAGTATGTGTGTTGCGTTATGAAGGACTGATGCTAGCGTCAGGGATTACCAGTATGTGTGTTGCGTTATGAAGGACTGATGCTAGCGTCGTTGGGATTACCAGTATGTGTGTTGCGTTATGAAGGACTGATGCTAGCGTCGTTGGGATTACCAGTATGTGTGTTGCGTTATGAAGGACTGATGCTAGCGTCGTTGGGATTACCAGTATGTGTGTTGCGTTATGAAGGACTGATGCTAGCGTCGTTGGGATTACCAGTATGTGTGTTGCGTTATGAAGGACTGATACTAGCGTCGTTGGGATTACCAGTATGTGTGTTGCGTTTGGGAGAAACTCGGTAGGTGCTTTTGTTTGCATCTTTTGTTACAGCTTTTTTTGAGTTGTAATGTTTGGTGCCCAGAAGTGGTTGCCTTTGTTTGGTAAACTTGCCACAGCGGTGGATAGTTGTGTGCCGCGTTGGAGAGAGTACATTGGTTAGTTTCCAGGCCCCTGCCCAGGCTGGAGACTCTTGCTCTACTCGCTGTTGGGACATCGGTCCGAGGAGGTGAGTACAGTCGGCTGTGTACCTCAGTAGGAGATTTGAGTAGGGTGGTGACACTTGTTACCTGGAGCTATAGCCTTTTTCCCCCGTTACGCTTAGCGACGCGTTTCACTTTGGAATACGTTGGGCATGGTTATTTTGTTTGTTGTTTTTGTGTGGTGTCTGTGGACTGATGGGGCACATCCATGTCTTGGGGGAATCTGCCAGCGTGCTGGGTGGTTTATTTCCTTGCCAGCTGGCTACAGTGCATAATTACACACCACAAATCCGCATGAAGACTAGGGTTGAGTTACTGTAGGTTTTGGGGAAGCTCCATATATATCTCATCTCTCTTCTGTGGTGCCTGGTGTGATTGTCATTTCTCTGGTTGTGGTCTGATGTGCTCAGCAGAGGGGAAAAGCGATATTATTTGGGGGGGGGGGGTATTTACTTGTGACGATGGCGTCTAATGTAGAGGAGTTCATCCGCTTTCCGTCAGAGGAACTGTTAGAATGTTGTACTAAAGAACAGCTGTTGAAGACCGCTGAACACTACAAGGTTAAAATTAGTGATAAATGTCAACAAAACAATTGTTAGGTTGACATTGAGAGCCAATCGGATGGAGAGTGGTATTGTTGAAGTTACCGATGTGGCAGCCTCTGCCGAGGACTCGCCGCCTCTCCGTCTCGTTACAACAGCTGCTCCATCTGTTAGCAACAGTAGTTGTCCTTTTGAACAGCAGAAAGAACTGCTTCTGTTACAGCTAGAGTATGATCGGGTAAAGTATGGAAAGGAATTGGAATTTAAACAGGATTTGGAGCATGCTATAATAAAGCTGCAACAAGACCGACTACTGTTGGTTAGGAAAGGAAAGCTCTCAGGGGACAGTTTGCTCTGGGAAGGTGACCCAGATTTATCTAGGGGTCGCTCCGCTCTTGGTCATGCCCCGGACTCATTTGATATTGTTGGAAACTTACGTATGTTGCCAAAATGTCATGAGAAGGACTCTGAGACGCACTTTTTGTTGCAGCTCGTTGCTGAAGAGCTTGCTCGTGCGCCCTGTTCCTGAACACCCATCCGTAGCACGCGCTCCAGCAGGTGTATCTCACTGATCATCCCTAAAGCCAACACCTCATTTGGCCGCCTTTCGTTCCAGTTCTCTGCTGCCTGTGACTGGAACGAATTGCAAAAATCGCTGAAGTTGGAGACTTTTATCTCCCTCACCAACTTCAAACATCTGCTATCTGAGCAGCTAACCGATCGCTGCAGCTGTACATAGTCTATTGGTAAATAGCCCACCCATTTTCACCTACCTCATCCCCATACTGTTTTTATTTATTTACTTTTCTGCTCTTTTGCACACCAATATCTCTACCTGTACATGACCATCTGATCATTTATCACTCCAGTGTTAATCTGCAAAATTGTAATTATTCGCCTACCTCCTCATGCCTTTTGCACACAATGTATATAGACTCCCCTTTTTTTCTACTGTGTTATTGACTTGTTAATTGTTTACTCCATGTGTAACTCTGTGTTGTCTGTTTACACTGCTATGCTTTATCTTGGCCAGGTCGCAGTTGCAAATGAGAACTTGTTCTCAACTAGCCTACCTGGTTAAATAAAGGTGAAATAAAAAAATGAACAAATAAAATGTCTACGTGACTTATCACTGTTTATTTTGTTTGGTATTGTCCTGTTCTGTCGCTCCTGTCTGTTCTCTTCTGGTCTCGTTTTCTTCTTTCCTCTTAAAGGTTGCTTCCTGTGCGCAAAGGTTGCGTGAGGTCGAGGTTGGCTGGGGCAAGTGGAAGTGTGAACACATACCCCCTTATCACTATATATATATGCCATTTAGCAGACGCTTTTATCCAAAGCGACTTACAGTCATGTGTGCATACATTCTACGTATGGGTGGTCTCGGGAATCAAACCCACTACCCTGGCGTTACAAGCGCCATGCTCTACCAACTGAGCTAAGCAGACCACAATTATCAATTTGGGACGCAGGCTGGGTCAATTACTAGGATCCAGGGCAGTACTTGTTTATGTGTGACTGGTATGGTGTTCCGGGGTCCTTGCTGGTCCCTGGTTTTATGGGGGGGTGGGTGACGACCCTCCCACTCTGTCTGACGTTTTCTTTCTCTTTGCTCTTGTTTTCCTTATTAGGATGATGGTGGGTGGAACTGGGAGGGTCGTCAGCGACATGGGACACGCCTGGACCCGGGTGTGTCCCGGGATAAATACATCTCTTCCCCATTCATTGAGGAGACTCTCTACATGCAGACACACTGATAGAGTTTGTTTGTGGCCTGTTTGTTTGTTTGTTTGTTTGTTTGTTTGTTTGTTTGCTTTGGCACCTTTCAACAGCTCTCATTATCACATTTATACACGCAACCACTCACTTACACTGCTGATTACTGACTACACACACCATTGCTAATTGTATTTGCGTTACCTCAGTTCATAAATATATTTTTGTTATTCCTGATTTCCACCTTGTCTCCCTTTTTGTTGCGGACATCGAGCCGGTTCGTGGCAGCGTGTGCGCTCGGGAATGTGTGTACTACGATCTAGTCTGCTCAGCATTTAGAAAGGGTGGGCTTGAGGAAAGGGTCAGTAAAGGGATCGGATTACCACACCCCAGTCAGTCCCTAAAGAAAGTGAACATACACAGGGACTAGCAGGAGTGTCCCAGTCCCCGACACTTGCCTGCTCTTGCCTTGATTCAGCCCCATCTGGCCCGATTGTTTCACCAGCAATTTTGCAGGCAATCCCCAAGAAACACCAGTCTGGCTGCATTTACAAAGAGAGAAAATAAACTGCTGGATCCCAAATGTTGCTTGGATAGGGTATGAGATTGCAAAACACTGTGTGTGTTTGCATATGGCATGGGTGTATAGGGTGATTTTGTTTGTGTGTGGGGATTTCTGTGGGTGTGAGCAGCCGCACCGGACATAACTGACTCACCAGTCCAGGGACAAACTTAAAGCCCAGGCGGAGTAGAATGGAGTGATGTGGAGAGATGTGATGTTTGATGCAATGCACTGCTACAGGCCTCTGAGCGATGCAGCACAATATTAAGCAGGCGGGCAGACCAGGGGAGATCACTTCCTGTTTACCAGGTGCATCTTCAAAGGAGAACTGATCAGACAAGCCCCTCCGGCGCCAACAGGCTGACTGGGATGTCTCAGTTAGGGTTAGATACAGCGAGTCATGTTGTGGTCTACTCCAAATATACAGCGGAGGTGCTAGTTCACATGTATCGTAAAGCTTGATTTTAGGGATCTTTAAAAGAATGCACAGTACAGTTTAGATGGCATACCACTCTCAGCAATAGCTTTCCAGGTTTGTGGAAATAGCTGGATGGGTTTGCTGATCCAGACAACAGCGCACAAATTCTGAATAGACAGATGTGATAATGCACACCCGGATTATATTACCACTCACACAGACCTACTACGCCCTGCTCACGCCCTGAATCACTTTCTACACACACGCACACGCACACACACGAAAACGTCCAGCTGCATGAGAAGAGTTTAACTCAGCCAGTTAGAAAAGGGGTGTGGTGAAGGAGACTGAGAAGGAGGGATAGAGAGAGAGGGGGCAAAGGAGAGAGGCCATATGAAACCAGCAGAGCATAAGCCACGCTTTATCCTGCCAGTCTGTCCCGCTCTGCGAGGAAACACGCGACTCCCCCAGCCCTCACTCACTCATTCATCACGCTCTTTCACACACTTCTACAGACACACACACACAGCGGCTCACAAAGGACTGGAGGATGGCTGTGTCCATGAGAAGAATGAATGGGTCCTGGAGAGGGATGGCTCTAGCCCTGGTTCTCTGTACTCTGCTCCTACACAGTGAGTACTACACCTCTTAAAGCCTCCCCACCTGGCTCTGTGTCTTACATGCTCAGTCTTAAACTATGGTTGAGTCAGTAAGCGAACTCTTGTAGTCCTTTTGTCTTCTCTCTGAATCTGAGAAGCTAGGAGAGAGTTAGAAGGTGACCAAGGCAGAGTACGGGGGAGAGAGTTTGTGAGCAAGCAGGATGACGCAACATGAACTCGTAACTTAAACTTTATGCCAAGATGTGAATGTGCCAATCAAATGTACCATGATGTAATTCCCAGCACCTTAAATAGCATGTGAGTTTTCTCACAAGTGTGTTCAGCAATGCTTGTGTTATTATGTGACATGAAGCAGTTTGGAGAGTTATGGGGCTGGTGAAAAGTTCTAGCGGTGGCCAGCTGACAAAGGGGCCTCATGCAACTGCTCTGGAGTGGAAAGCTGCCGTTGAGAATAATTGGAGACTACATCCTGAGAAGGGTTTGTGTGTGTGTGAACATAAAGATGTTTCATTGTCCCATGCACCGGATAGGCGCAGTGAAATGTGTTATTTTACAGGGTCAGACAGAGTAGTACTGCGCCCCTGGAGCAAATTAGGGATAAATGCCTTTCTCAAGTGCACATTGACAGCTTTTTCACCTTTGTCGGCTCGAGTATTTCGAACCAATGCTCTAACCGCTGGTTTATCTGCCGTGTGTGTGTGTGTGTGTGTGCGTGTGCGTGTGCGTGTGCGTGTGCGTGTGCGTGTGTGTGTGTGCGTGTATGGGTGGAGAGCAAGCTTTTTCCAAAACAGGCTCCGCTCATTTCTGAAACATGGAGGTCCATTAAGCATATTTTATTCAGACGTAATCTTTTTAAAAATAGGGAAATATACTTCTGGGAGTTCAATCGGCATCTCTGCAGTGTGTTTTGGGGGTCTTTCCATCTGCGTCCAGAAGTTTAATCGGAGAAGGAAGCTGATTTCCTGCTTGTCCTCTGAAGATGCAGGATGTGTGTGTGATGGGGAAATGCCCGTATCTGTTGATTCAGGTGTAAAGATAGGTCCCTTAAGGGGTTGGTGGCAACCGTCAAACTGTATGTGTGGTGGGGATTTCTGTTTGAACCGGGACCTCTTTTTCCCTCATGTTGGGAAGGTGAGGGTAGAAGGTTCAGAAGTCTGGTCCAAATCACACCGTTAAGTCTGTTAATATAGATGATAATTGCAGAGTGTTGTGGCTTGGAGAGTTTAGTACCGGCTCATCTGGGCACAGGGACAGTAAAACATTAGTTCTCTGGCACATTGTGAACACTATGTCAGGCCAACCAGGAGGAGGAAAATAAACGGTGTAGGGCTTAATGTTACCCCAAAGTGGACCAGAACACGTCCGAAAGAACACGCTCTATACGCACGGCACATTGGAAAGGTGCATGTGTCACGAACCGGCTTGAAGTTCGTAACAAAAAGGGAGACGACATGGAGATAAGGAATAACACAATGTATTTATTAACTAAAGTACACTAAACACAATTAACAATGGTGTGTGTAGTCAGTAATCAGCAGTGTAAGTGAGTGGTTGCGTGTATAAATGTGATAATGAGAGCTGTTGAAAGGTGCCAACGCAAACAAACAAAACAGCCACAAAAATGCCACAACCAAAATCTATCAGTGTGTCTGCATGGAGAGAGTCTCCTCAAAGAATGGAGAAGATGTGCATTTATCCCTGGGACACACCCGGGCCCAGGTGTGTCTGCATGGAGAGAGTCTCCTCAAAGAATGGAGAAGAGGTGCATTTATCCCGGGACACACCCGGGCCCAGGTGTGTCTGCATGGAGAGAGTCTCCTCAAAGAATGGGGAAGAGGTGCATATATCCCGGGACACACCCGGGCCCAGGTGTGTCTGCATGGAGAGAGTCTCCTCAAAGAATGGGGACGAGGTGTATTCATCCCGGGACACACCCGGGCCCAGGTGTGTCTGCATGGAGAGAGTCTCCTCAAAGAATGGGGAAGAGGTGCATTTATCCCGGGACACACCCGGGCCCAGGTGTGTCTGCATGGAGAGAGTCTCCTCAAAGAATGGGGAAGAGGTGCATTTATCCCGGGACACACCCGGGCCCAGGTGTGTCTGCATGGAGAGAGTCTCCTCAAAGAATGGGGAAGAGGTGCATTTATCCCTGGACACACCCGGGCCCAGGTGTGTCTGCATGGAGAGAGTCTCCTCAAAGAATGGGGGAAGAGGTGCATTTATCCCGGGACACACCCGGGCCCAGGTGTGTCTGCATGGAGAGAGTCTCCTCAAAGAATGGGGAAGAGGTGCATTTATCCCGGGACACACCCGGGCCCAGGTGTGTTTGCATGGAGAGAGTCTCCTCAAAGAATGGGGAAGAGGTGCATTTATCCCGGGACACACCCGGGCCCAGGTGTGTCTGCATGGAGAGAGTCTCCTCAAAGAATGTGGAAGAGGTGCATTTATCCCGGGACACACCCGGGCCCAGGTGTGTCTGCATGGAGAGAGTCTCCTCAAAGAATGGGGAAGAGGTGCATTTATCCCGGGACACACCCGGGCCCAGGTGTGTCTGCATGGAGAGAGTCTCCTCAAAGAATGGGGAAGAGGTGCATTTATCCCGGGACACACCCGGGCCCAGGTGTGTCTGCATGGAGAGAGTCTCCTCAAAGAATGGGGAAGAGGTGCATTTATCCCGGGACACACCCGGGCCCAGGTGTGTCTGCATGGAGAGAGTCTCCTCAAAGAATGGGGAAGAGGTGCATTTATCCCGGGACACACCCGGGCCCAGGTGTGTCTGCATGGAGAGAGTCTCCTCAAAGAATGGGGAAGAGGTGCATTTATCCCGGGACACACCCGGGCCCAGGTGTGTCTGCATGGAGAGAGTCTCCTCAAAGAATGGGGAAGAGGTGCATTTATCCCGGGACACACCCGGGCCCAGGTGTGTCTGCATGGAGAGAGTCTCCTCAAAGAATGTGGAAGAGGTGCATTTATCCCGGGACACACCCGGGCCCAGGTGTGTCTGCATGGAGAGAGTCTCCTCAAAGAATGGGGAAGAGGTGCATTTATCCCGGGACACACCCGGGCCCAGGTGTGTCTGCATGGAGAGAGTCTCCTCAAAGAATGGGGAAGAGGTGCATTTATCCCGGGACACACCCGGGCCCAGGTGTGTCTGCATGGAGAGAGTCTCCTCAAAGAATGGGGAAGAGGTGCATTTATCCCGGGACACACCCGGGCCCAGGTGTGTCTGCATGGAGAGAGTCTCCTCAAAGAATGGGGGAAGAGGTGCATTTATCCCGGGACACACCCGGGCCCAGGTGTGTCTGCATGGAGAGAGTCTCCTCAAAGAATGGGGAAGAGGTGCATTTATCCCGGGACACACCCGGGCCCAGGTGTGTTTGCATGGAGAGAGTCTCCTCAAAGAATGGGGAAGAGGTGCATTTATCCCGGGACACACCCGGGCCCAGGTGTGTCTGCATGGAGAGAGTCTCCTCAAAGAATGTGGAAGAGGTGCATTTATCCCGGGACACACCCAGGCCCAGGTGTGTCTGCATGGAGAGAGTCTCCTCAAAGAATGGGGAAGAGGTGCATTTATCCCGGGACACACCCGGGCCCAGGTGTGTCTGCATGGAGAGAGTCTCCTCAAAGAATGGGGAAGAGGTGCATTTATCCCGGGACACACCCGGGCCCAGGTGTGTCTGCATGGAGAGAGTCTCCTCAAAGAATGGGGAAGAGGTGCATTTATCCCGGGACACACCCGGGCCCAGGTGTGTCTGCATGGAGAGAGTCTCCTCAAAGAATGGGGAAGAGGTGCATTTATCCCGGGACACACCCGGGCCCAGGTGTGTCTGCATGGAGAGGGTCTCCTCAAAGAATGGGGACGAGGTGCATTTATCCCGGGACACACCCGGGCCCAGGTGTGTCTGCATGGAGAGAGTCTCCTCAAAGAATGGGGACGAGGTGCATTTATCCCGGGACACACCCGGGCCCAGGTGTGTCTGCATGGAGAGAGTCTCCTCAAAGAATGGGGAAGAGGTGCATTTATCCCGGGACACACCCGGGCCCAGGTGTGTCTGCATGGAGAGAGTCTCCTCAAAGAATGGGAAAGAGGTGCATTTATCCCGGGACACACCCGGGCCCAGGTGTGTCTGCATGGAGAGAGTCTCCTCAAAGAATGGGGAAGAGGTGCATTTATCCCGGGACACACCCGGGCCCAGGTGTGTCTGCATGGAGAGAGTCTCCTCAAAGAATGGGGAAGAGGTGCATTTATCCCGGGACACACCCGAGCCCAGGTGTGTCTGCATGGAGAGAGTCTCCTCAAAGAATGGGGAAGAGGTGCATTTATCCCGGGACACACCCGGGCCCAGGTGTGTCTGCATGGAGAGAGTCTCCTCAAAGAATGGGGGAAGAGGTGCATTTATCCCGGGACACACCCGGGCCCAGGTGTGTCTGCATGGAGAGAGTCTCCTCAAAGAATGGGGAAGAGGTGCATTTATCCCGGGACACACCCGGGCCCAGGTGTGTCTGCATGGAGAGAGTCTCCTCAAAGAATGGGGAAGAGGTGCATTTATCCCGGGACACACCCGGGCCCAGGTGTGTCTGCATGGAGAGAGTCTCCTCAAAGAATGGGGAAGAGGTGCATTTATCCCGGGACACACCCGGGCCCAGGTGTGTCTGCATGGAGAGAGTCTCCTCAAAGAATGGGGAAGAGGTGCATTTATCCCGGGACACACCCGGGCCCAGGTGTGTCTGCATGGAGAGAGTCTCCTCAAAGAATGGGGAAGAGGTGCATTTATCCCGGGACACACCCGGGCCCAGGTGTGTCTGCATGGAGAGAGTCTCCTCAAAGAATGGGGAAGAGGTGCATTTATCCCGGGACACACCCGGGCCCAGGTGTGTCTGCATGGAGAGAGTCTCCTCAAAGAATTGGGGAAGAGGTGCATTTATCCCGGGACACACCCGGGCCCAGGTGTGTCTGCATGGAGAGAGTCTCCTCAAAGAATGGGGAAGAGGTGCATTTATCCCGGGACACACCCGGGCCCAGGTGTGTCTGCATGGAGAGAGTCTCCTCAAAGAATGGGGGAAGAGGTGCATTTATCCCGGGACACACCCGGGCCCAGGTGTGTCTGCATGGAGAGAGTCTCCTCAAAGAATGGGGAAGAGGTGCATTTATCCCGGGACACACCCGGGCCCAGGTGTGTTTGCATGGAGAGAGTCTCCTCAAAGAATGGGGAAGAGGTGCATTTATCCCGGGACACACCCGGGCCCAGGTGTGTCTGCATGGAGAGAGTCTCCTCAAAGAATGTGGAAGAGGTGCATTTATCCCGGGACACACCCGGGCCCAGGTGTGTCTGCATGGAGAGAGTCTCCTCAAAGAATGGGGAAGAGGTGCATTTATCCCGGGACACACCCGGGCCCAGGTGTGTCTGCATGGAGAGAGTCTCCTCAAAGAATGGGAAGAGGTGCATTTATCCCGGGACACACCCGGGCCCAGGTGTGTCTGCATGGAGAGAGTCTCCTCAAAGAATGGGGAAGAGGTGCATTTATCCCGGGACACACCCGGGCCCAGGTGTGTCTGCATGGAGAGAGTCTCCTCAAAGAATGGGGAAGAGGTGCATTTATCCCGGGACACACCCGGGCCCAGGTGTGTCTGCATGGAGAGGGTCTCCTCAAAGAATGGGGACGAGGTGCATTTATCCCGGGACACACCCGGGCCCAGGTGTGTCTGCATGGAGAGAGTCTCCTCAAAGAATGGGGACGAGGTGCATTTATCCCGGGACACACCCGGGCCCAGGTGTGTCTGCATGGAGAGAGTCTCCTCAAAGAATGGGGAAGAGGTGCATTTATCCCGGGACACACCCGGGCCCAGGTGTGTTAGCATGGAGAGAGTCTCCTCAAAGAATGGGGAAGAGGTGCATTTATCCCGGGACACACCCGGGCCCAGGTGTGTCTGCATGGAGAGAGTCTCCTCAAAGAATGGGGAAGAGGTGCATTTATCCCGGGACACACCCGGGCCCAGGTGTGTCTGCATGGAGAGAGTCTCCTCAAAGAATGGGGAAGAGGTGCATTTATCCCGGGACACACCCGGGCCCAGGTGTGTCTGCATGGAGAGAGTCTCCTCAAAGAATGGGGAAGAGGTGCATTTATCCCGGGACACACCCGGGCCCAGGTGTGTCTGCATGGAGAGAGTCTCCTCAAAGAATGGGGAAGAGGTGCATTTATCCCGGGACACACCCGGGCCCAGGTGTGTCTGCATGGAGAGAGTCTCCTCAAAGAATGGGGAAGAGGTGCATTTATCCCGGGACACACCCGGGCCCAGGTGTGTCTGCATGGAGAGAGTCTCCTCAAAGAATGGGGAAGAGGTGCATTTATCCCGGGACACACCCGGGCCCAGGTGTGTCTGCATGGAGAGAGTCTCCTCAAAGAATGGGGGAAGAGGTGCATTTATCCCGGGACACACCCGGGCCCAGGTGTGTCTGCATGGAGAGAGTCTCCTCAAAGAATGGGGAAGAGGTGCATTTATCCCGGGACACACCCGGGCCCAGGTGTGTCTGCATGGAGAGAGTCTCCTCAAAGAATGGGGAAGAGGTGCATTTATCCCGGGACACACCCGGGCCCAGGTGTGTCTGCATGGAGAGAGTCTCCTCAAAGAATGGGGGAAGAGGTGCATTTATCCCGGGACACACCCGGGCCCAGGTGTGTCTGCATGGAGAGAGTCTCCTCAAAGAATTGGGGAAGAGGTGCATTTATCCCGGGACACACCCGGGCCCAGGTGTGTCTGCATGGAGAGAGTCTCCTCAAAGAATGGGGAAGAGGTGCATTTATCCCGGGACACACCCGGGCCCAGGTGTGTCTGCATGGAGAGAGTCTCCTCAAAGAATGGGGGAAGAGGTGCATTTATCCCGGGACACACCCGGGCCCAGGTGTGTCCCATGGCGCCGACATCCTAATAAGGAAAACAAGAGCAAAGAGGTAGAATATGGCAGACAGAGTGGGAGGGAGTGGGAGGGTCGTCACCCGAACAAATGGTTAGATGTTCAACTAACTATCAACTATTTAGGTTTATATTGTGAAATTGGTTGAATCAGAACACTACTGTACGTCAGTAAAATGTTACCATTCCCGTTGCAGGTTGGCAGCTTTTTCAGCTCTTGCTTTTCAATAGCACAGGGGTGTTGCCACAAGTCCTCCCTATCTCCTCCCCCATTCCAGACACAGCCAACCACGCTCCACTGGTCACACTCACCTGCAACATAGTTGACACTTGTGCCAAAGGCACCGCTATGTGAATTTGCCAATGAATGCTCAGCATTTGGAACATATTTGAAAAACCTCTGCCAAACCCAGAACATAACCCGCTGTAGATTGTTGCCAGGGTGATTCAGTTCTGTGTGTATGGCCGAGGTCATTGGCATGTTTTGTAGAAGCTGGTGGTACTGCTTTTGAAATGTAAAGATATTCACGCCCCTGATGAGTCTATAGAGAGGCCATGTGTTCCATATCAGCCCCCTGTTATTGACACTTTTCTGTCCCTCTTATAAACTACATGAAGAGGTTGGATGTTAAGTTCCACGAAAATGACATATTGTCAAAGAGAAATACTATTTTAATGTTTCACAGTGAATTAACATTGTATCTATATTGGTGAGGGGTTTTTATCATGGCTTGGTAAGTTGATGAATCCAGCATCAGTCCAGAGGACAGTTGTGGTCTTGTTCTTGAAGGGTATTTGCTGTGGATAAGGTTTAATCAATGACACAGTGGAATTAGGGCCAGTGATGTAATCAACCCTGGGAGGAGAGGCAGCTGATTCCAGAGTTCTATTAAATAACCTTGTTTGTGCTTCTACTCAAAAGAGCCAAACATGAGCCATTACAGTACAGGCCTCTGGCTATATCTGGAAACTAATAAACTCATACCCCAAGGGCCACTGGGCTTATCTTTCATACAAACATGCATGTTTGTGGATAGTCTGATGGCAGCATAGCATGGAAAGCCTCTGGGGAGATATCATTGAGGTCAACCACATGACCCCCCAAGACACTGGAGCTCCACTGTGGTGAGTTACAGTTGGAAGCTACAGTTAGTTGGACCGTCATCTGCACCAGTTGCAGCGTGGCTATGGTGACTCAAGGTTTATCGTGGGTAACTGAGATGGGAGTCCTCTGTAACTGTAGTCATTAGGGCTCCTAAGCACCTGACCACAGAAGGCCATGCATTCCAGTGGTAGATGCAGGGCTCAGATGTTACAGCAGGAATGCCAATGCAAACCTTTTTAGAGGTGTCAACCACTGAGACCAACAACCCAACCAACCGAAATTGGTTGTGTGAAAGTTCACACAACTTTCATTAGGTCGCGGCAAGTGTTTTTGTAACTGTCCAGTCGTGCTGATGATAATAGAATTTTTGTACCAAATATTTGCCTGATGTTCTAAGAATGTTCCTAGAAAACATTTAATCTGTTCTTTTAAGGTTCCCAGAATGTTTCATTAAGTTGTGAAAAAAATATGTTCCCAAAACACAAAATCTGTCCAGTTGTATGGATGATTCTAAAATGTTTATTTTCGGGGTGCAAAAAACATTCACCTGATGTTACAAGAACGTTAGCAGAACGCATTTAGTCTGTTCTGTAAAGGTCCCAGAACGTTTCTTTAGCTTGTTGGAACATTGTGGGGATATGACAAAAGAAAGTTTTTATTTTTTTATACACACTAATAATTCGATAATCATAATAGTCCAAATGGAATACGGCGACTTTAAAACATCTGATTTTCTGAGCAGTCTTTCAGATGATCAGGACAAGTAAATGGTTTAATCGTGTTCCCGCGGTGTATTTGAACCACGCAGGTGCCAGCACCAGCAGCACCAGCCTCCCTCTTATGCGCGAGTGAAGTGAGCTCAAAATATACGTCTTTAAAATAGTTTTCACACACAAACTTCATATGTCCGTTTTTTGGGGGGAATAGGCTACTCAAAAATAGCATTGGTTGCTGTGGTGGAACGTTTTATTTTGATTGGCGATTTTCCTGCATTTATCAAAGTCCTATCAGGTAGTCTGAGTTCAGATGTGTCCATGTACACAGGGTTATTAGTGAAAGCGTTCTTCTTACAAAACATTCAAATATTTAAATAAAACTATATTAATCTGAATATTTGAAATTATCATTTTATTGTGTGCATGTAACCAGTGGCGGCCTGTCATCCAGGGCAGGTGGGGCTCCGCCCTAAGTGTTTTGAGACCCACATTTTTAGCAAAGAAATATACTTTGGGGGGCTTGCCTGTTTTGCATGTTATTTTGGCATTAATACATGTCACATCAGTTTGCAAACAATGTCAAAAATATACATCATTGAGTTAATAAAGCCGCATACAAACATGGTCTCTTTTGTTTTCTGGAGTAAGGCAGCTCCAAAATGCAGGTTTTTCAGCCGAGCTCAGTGCTTTCTGTGGTGGTGGGGCAAGCCAGCAGAAAATAGGAGCGATTGGCTTAATGTTCTGTCACTCATGGGGACACTATGACACCACCAAGTGTAAGTCCTTGGTAAGGGTAGACATCGAAAGTTCAAGCCCTTTGGGTCAGGCCATAGTTACATTAGTAGTGCCCTTCCAAGAAGGCTCAAGGTCATCGGCCACAGATAAAATGACATCAAATCACGTTATATGTACAGTAGCTTTGATTGGACTGATGTCAACATCTTAGCTAGCAGTCATCATGAATCAAGTCGACAATCTACTGGCAAATCCTTTTTAAATTATAGATAAAATGTATTGGTGCTCATCGGCCATTGGACATAAACATTACACAACAAGTCACAAACTCAACAATGAGTGGTATGAAAGGAATCGGTGACCGTGGCTAACGAGGTCCGACTGGGAAAATCAGCGTTGAACGGTCATCCAACTCAGAATTGTAAATGTCTTATATGCCGCTGCATAAATGATGTAATATGCCAGGGAGATATGTATACTGTAGCTAAGAAAGTAATACTATGTTGTGTAGTAAGCTGGGTTAGGATTAGTTATTGACTACGTCCATCCTGGCTCGCTCATTAATGTCTTAATCGAAATGATGGATTGCCACTTATCCGCTTGTCGTCCCCTTATGCCATAGTTTGTACATCTCAATTGTCAGTAGAAACCATATTTTGTTTAAGCAAGTCAGCCATATCAGCTATGGTTTTTTTAAAGGTAGTAAATGAGGCTGAATGAACTGTTTCTCTGCCAGACAAGGCTCTGCTGATAGCCAGGTGTAGCAGTGGTAAGATGTTGGGACTGCTGTTGGGACAGCTTTATATATTCCCTAACAGTTTATGGGCACCGTTTGTCACCGTTATAGTGCAATTCATGTATTGTTTAGTGTTGTGGCTTTGCTGGCATGCATCCCACGTTGTTTGTTTTTTGCCTCACCATGACATACATGCTCAAATCGCCACTGCATGTAACCATACTCTGAATCAACGCAATGGTGTGTTAATAAGCTAACCCGACGTTCTCTTCATATCCAAGCCTGCTGTTTAAACTACGCACTTTCCTCACGAACACTGATATCGTTTGTTTCCGTTTCCCACTGCTTCGATTCAGCATCTAGACAGTGTCAAATATGCATCACCGAAACGGACTGGGTCATAAATGCTGCATGATGTCATATCAACGCCTCTTGGAATACATGAACGCGAGGAGCCGTGGCGTCTGTAGAGAGGGGGGAATCTAGCTCTTACCTTTACAGCTATATGGAGAAGAGAAAATTACACTTGAATGTGTTTTAATTTCACGGTTGGGTTGGTACTCCAGTAGCTGCTAAATGTGTCACTAACTCAGTGCTTGTGGCACAGTGGAGTATTTGCATCCATTCCGAACGGCTGAAGTGGGACAGACACAATGTGCATTCCTATCATTTGGGGGAATTCCAATCCTGTGCTCTCCTCACACCACCGTCCTTTTAGACGTCTGAGTATTTTGTCTCTATGACAACCGCTTGATTGATGTTTTGACAGCCCGGCTAGACATTCAGGGTGGCGTGACGCATAAAGTCTGGACAAAAATATGGACACCCAAAGCAGCACAGTGAAGACCAACACAAAGAGGAGTGATGGCTCTATGTTTGAGCCGGTTGGACGCCAGAGTACCCGTAGTTGGAGTGGGATCGGTTCTGAATCTCGTTTCTGTGATATAAACTAACGGACAAAATACAAAGTTCAGTTTAAGGAGAGGCATTCCATTACCAATGGGGAGATAAGATTGTGCCCTTCAAGTCTCCATGCTTTGACTCTGCAATGCTCTCAGACAACATCTCCTGCCAACATAAACAAGGGCAGAATATTGGCACATTTTCTCATGGCCCTCGGATATTGACTAGCATTCCATCAGTCCCAAGTCAGAATGGTTAACGTTGGACTCACGTCATCCAGCGTGGGGTGTGGGGCTTTTTTATGTAACCGGCTGGCAGATAACAGTCTTATGACCGAGTGAGAGCAGGGTGTTGGGTGTGTGTCCTCTTTGGACTAGAGCTGGATGACAGTTAACTGGCAGTTTCCTCAGTGGTTTTGTAAAGACAAATATGTACCAGTCAAAATGAAGTTGAAATCATCTTGTTTGTCGGTGTCATTTCTGGCTCGAGGGCCCGACAGGAAATTTTCTCACAAACAAACACAACCGCTCCCCTTTGTCCAGTCGATTACCTCGAACTCTGGACTATATCAACACACACGCGCCATATCAAAGACCTCCTCCAATAACAAAGAGCCGTTCTCTTCAACAGAAAATATCCATTTGGCTTCTATCAAAACTTAAACGAAGGCAACAAACCCAAGGTTAAGCACAATCACTACTGCCGACAATTACCTTTGTAGGACAAGGGACTGTACAAAGACAAAAGACTGTAGACTCTAGCAACAATATTTACCCAGCTAAACAGTCTTAATGAATTAGAGACGGTGTGTTACCATTCAAATATTGCTCTCATCATTATGACTGTTTCTAGCAATCTCTTTTGTTCCTTATTCCCCTGGCACAGTTTTACAACTGTTGTGGCTTTAACAAAATCTGTATCCCAAATACCACCCTCTTCTCAACATGGTGCACGACTTTTTAACAGAGCCCTATGGACCCTGGTCAAAATTATTCCACTCCACTAGGGAATTATGGTGCCATTTGGGATTATACCAAGGAGCAACAACATTCAACTCCTCTCCGCCACATTCTCTTTCATTTCAACTCACCACCGCAACCTGCCAGAGAGCAGAAACCTTTTGGGAGCTTCTAGACAACACTCCTCCAGACTAAAGTCAGTGAATCTAATGAACAACCATGAAATTAGGGGACATTTCAAAACACTGACATGGACTCACGCTGTGTCTGTGTGTCTTTCTCCAATGCTTACATGAGCTCAGCCTCTGTGTTGAAACCTTATCACAAATTTAACTCATGGTCATTTGACGTCACAGATTGTCAGAATAGAAAACCACCGTGGGTTTACAAGAACAGTAAGTGTATGGCAACTGTACATCGAAGGCAAGACATGCTTGTCAAGAGAAGGCAGAGTGAGGCACGGCTCTCAAGGGTGTTTAGTTTAGCCTGGGGAACAAAGGATTTTTAATGAGGGTTGGCTGAGGCCCTTTCACTGCTAGAGTAATTGCTCCTGGTAATTAATGTTCAGCTAGAAACTCGTTGGGGCCCTTTATGCTGCTGGCTAATTTGAAAACATAAGATTACATCCTGTTCCTGCTTTTAATGGCACTTTCTCTCTCTCTGTGTGTGTGTGTGTGTGTGTGTGTGTGTGTGTGTGTGTGTGTGTGTGTGTGTGTGTGTGTGTGTGTGTGTGTGTGTGTGTGTGTGTGTGTGTGTGTGTGTGTGTGTGTGTGTGTGTGTGTGTGTGTGTGTGTGTGTGTGTGTGTGTGTGTGTGTGTGTAGGGGCCCTGGTGTCTGGGAAGGTCTCAATGTGCGGGGTAATCAGGGCGTTTAACCAGTCAGTCTTTTATTCTTCACTCCCTAAACCACTGCATAAAGCCATCCAGTGGAGGAGGACTATAAATGTAGATATCCTAAACACAGCCTCTCCCCATTCTCTTCCCACTCTGATGTCAAAAAGCTGTGGGAACTCATCCAGCAAAATCTGCACTCAGCAACAGTAACAGCCCAGGCAGCTTTGGTTCTGACAGTGGGAGCTGTGAGGCGAGGAACAGGCCTGTCAGAGCAGCTGGTATTTGGGGTGTATCCCAAATCGCACCCTATTCCCTACATAATGCACTACTTTTGACTGGAGCTCTATGGGCCTTGGTAAAAAAAAGTAGTACACTATGTAGGGAATAGGTTGCCACTTGGGATGCATCTTTGGTGTAGAGGAGCGAGGAGCCGGCCCAGTCCTATCCTTCAGTAATGAGATGAATGGACTATTTAGGAAACAGAGGCTTAAGTTACGGAGGGGCTGCCTGCCCAAACTATTTTGATGAGAGCGTTGTTAGTGCTGGAAAAATACCAGGCCCATTTATTAAGCTTATAACAAAGCCTCATCCACATTCAGGCCTTTATGCCCTAGAATTGATTTCAAAAGCAGACTTATGGAAATCGATTCTTGGCATAGTCCACAACAAAGTCGTGACAGTCACAATATATAGAAATATGCCTGTAGCAGTATAGAACCTTACATGTAGCCTATGTGTGATGGCTCTCTGTCGTTATGAGGTAACTGGTGAACCTGCTGTGTGTGTTTCTATGGGAGGCCTGCTGGGTATTATCGATGGCCCCAGCATACTCACCTCTGAGGCTTAGTGAAGTCTCAGCATGCCGCGTGCCGTGAGAGCCATATCCTGTCCAAGGATGTGCATGGATCATAACATTCCACCGTCGGTCGCGAAAAACACTAAGATGTTGCCACAGTGGATAGCAGCCGTTTTACAGGCTGCTGATCAATTCTGCTATTGGTTTCTTTTGTTGCTGATTTTAACTTGTTCGAGACTATCCTATCAACGGGACATGAACTGTAATGTTCTTGGAGTTGTCCACACAGTGACCAGTACAGATGGACTTGGTTGACTTGCTGACTAGTAGGAATGGGATCCCTTTTCAGACTCCGTGGAAATCCACCCTGGCCTGGGTCTGAGGCGGGGGGGGGCTCTATTAGGAGAACACGAGACTTCAGTTTTATAGCGCAATTGAAATTGAGAGGGAATTACCAATTGAGCCGACATACAGTATCAGTCAAATGTTTGGTTACACCTACTCATTCAAGGTGGACTATTTTCTACATTGTAGAATAATAGTGAAGACATCAACTATGTAAATAACACTTATGGAATCTTGTAGTAACCAAAAAAGTGTTAAAACAAATCAAAAATATATTTTATATTTGAGATTCTTCAAAGTTGCCACCCTTTGCCTTGACAGTTTTGCACAAAGAATATTCCAAAACATGCATTCTGTTTGCAACGAGGCACTAAAGTAATACTACAAAAAATGAAAAGAAATGCACTTTTTGTCCTGAATACAAAGTGTTATGTTTGGGGCAAATCTAACACAACATATTACTGAGTACCAATCTCCATATTTTCAAGCATAGTGGTAACTGCATCATGTTATGGGTATGCTGGTAAATCATTAAGGACTGGAAAAATCTTCAGGATAAAAAAAGAAACAGAATGGAACACAGTCAAAATCCCAGAGGAAAACCTGGTTGTCACCAGGACAATAACCTTAAACAGAAGGCCAAATCTACACTGGAGGTGCTTACCAAGAAGACAGTGAATGTTCCTGAATGGCCAAGTTACCATTTTAACATACATCTGTTTGTAAATCTATGGCAAGACCTAAAAATGGTTGTCTAGCAATGTTCATCAACCAACTTTGACAACTTGAAGAATTTTGAAAAGAAGTCTGGGCAAATGTTGATCTTAGACTCACTGAGAGACTCACGGCTGTAATCGCTGCCAAAGGTGATTCTAACATGTATTGACTCGGGGTTCAATACTTATCTAATCAATATACTATATATTAATGTGTATTTTTCTTCCCATGTTTTCTTCTCTTTTTGACATTAGTATTTTGTGTAGATCAGACAAAAAAGTGACAATTAAATACATTTGAATCCCACTGTAACACAATAATGTGGGAAAAGTCAAGAGGTGTGAATACTTTGAAGGCACTGTATATGTACTTATTATCGCTAATAATGCTGTGTGTGCCTTTTTAAAAAATCTATAACTGTGGTTCCTGTTGTTGCAGGAACTGCCATCTATGTCAGTCTGCTTGTGGAAATTAGTTTGTGGTTAACAAAATGTACCTGTTAGCGTGCATTAAGGCACATCACCCGAGGGAGGAGGAAGTTCCCGAGCCCAGAAAATAAATCAAATCAAAATCAAATCAAATTTATTTATATAGCCCTTCGTACATCAGCTGATATCTCAAAGTGCTGTACAGAAACCCAGCCTAAAACCCCAAACAGCAAACAATGCAGGTGTAAAAGCACGGTGGCTAGGAAAAACTCCCTAGAAAGGCCAAAACCTAGGAAGAAACCTAGAGAGGAACCGGGCTATGTGGGGTGGCCAGTCCTCTTCTGGCTGTGCCGGGTAGAGATTATAACAGAACATGACCAAGATGTTCAAATGTTCATAAATGACCAGCATGGTCAAATAATAATAAGGCAGAACAGTTGAAACTGGAGCAGCAGCACAGTCAGGTGGACTGGGGACAGCAAGGAGCCATCATGTCAGGTAGTCCTGGGGCACGGTCCTAGGGCTCAGGTCCTCCGAGAGAGAGAAAGAAAGAGAGAATTAGAGAGAGCATATGTGGGGTGGCCAGTCCTCTTCTGGCTGTGCCGGGTGGAGATTATAACAGAACGTGGACAAGATGTTCAAATGTTCATAAATGACCAGCATGGTTGAATAATAGTAAGGCAGAACAGTTGAAACTGGAGCAGGAGCATGGCCAGGTGGACTGGGGACAGCAAGGAGTCCTCATGTCAGGTAGTCCTGGGACATGGTCCTAGGGCCCAGGCCAGTTGAAACTGGAGCAGCAGCATGGCCAGGTGGACTGGGGACAGCAAGGAGTCATCATGTCAGGTAGTCCTGGGGCATGGTCCTAGGGCTCAGGTCCTCCGAGAGAGAGAAAGAAAGAGAGAAGGAGAGAATTAGAGAACGCACACTTAGATTCACACAGGACACCGAATAGGACAGGAGAAGTACTCCAGATAAACAAACTGACCCTAGCCCCCGACACATAAACTACTGCAGCATAAATACTGGAGGCTGAGACAGGAGGGGTCAGGAGACACTGTGGCCCCATCCGAGGACACCCCGGACAGGGCCAAACAGGAAGGATATAACCCCACCCACTTTGCCAAAGCACAGCCCCCACACCACTAGAGGGATATCTTCAACCACCAACTTACCATCCTGAGACAAGGCCGAGTATAGCCCACAAAGATCTCTGACACGGTACAACCCAAGGGGGGCAACCCAGACAGGCCGACCACAGTGAATCAACCCACCCAGGTGACGCACCCCCCCAGGGACGGCACGAGAGAGCCCCAGCAAGCCAGTGACTCAGCCCCGTAACAGGGTTAGAGGCAGAGAATCCCAGTGGAAAGAGGGGAACCGGCCAGGCAGAGACAGCAAGGGCGGTTCGTTGCTCCAGAGCCTTTCCGTTCACCTTCCCACTCCTGGGCCAGACTACACTCAATCATATGACCCACTGAAGAGATGAGTCTTCAGTAAATACTTAAAGGTTGAGACCGAGTTTGCGTCTCTGACATGGGTAGGCAGACCGTTCCATAAAAATGGAGCTCTATAGGAGAAAGCCCTGCCTCCAGCTGTTTGCTTAGAAATTCTAGGGACAATTAGGAGGCCTGCGTCTTGTGACCGTAGCGTACGTGTAGGTATGTACGGCAGGACCAAATCAGAGAGGTAGGTAGGAGCAAGCCCATGTAATGCTTTGTAGGTTAGCAGTAAAACCTTGAAATCAGCCCTTGCTTTGACAGGAAGCCAGTGTAGAGAGGCTAGCACTGGAGTAATATGATCAAATTTTTTGGTTCTAGTCAGGATTCTAGCAGCCGTATTTAGCACTAACTGAAGTTTATTTAGTGCTTTATCCGGGTAGCCGGAAAATAGAGCATTGCAGTAGTCTAACCTAGAAGTGACAAAAGCATGGATTAATTTTTCTGCATCATTTTTGGACAGAAAGTTTCTGATTTTTGCAATGTTACGTAGATGGAAAAAGCTGTCCTCGAAATGGTCTTGATATGTTCTTCAAAAGAGAGATCAGGGTCCAGAGTAACGCCGAGGTCCTTCACAGTTTTATTTGAGACGACTGTACAACCATTAAGATTAATTGTCAGATTCAACAGAAGATCTCTTTGTTTCTTGGGACCTAGAACAAGCATCTCTGTTTTGTCCGAGTTTAATAGTAGAAAGTTTGCAGCCATCCACTTCCTTATGTCTGAAACACATGCTTCTAGCGAGGGCAATTTTGGGGCTTCACCATGTTTCATTGAAATGTACAGCTGTGTGTCATCCGCATAGCAGTGAAAGTTTACATTATGTTTTCGAATAACATCCCCAAGAGGTAAAATATATAGTGAAAACAATAGTGGTCCTAAAACAGAACCTTGAGGAACACCGAAATGTACAGTTGATTTGTCAGAGGACAAACCATTCACAGAGACAAACTGATATCTTTCCGACAGATAAGACCTAAACCAGGCCAGAACATGTCCGTGTAGACCAATTTGGGTTTCCAATCTCTCCAAAAGAATGTGGTGATCGATGGTATCAAAAGCAGCACTAAGGTCTAGGAGCACGAGGACAGATGCAGAGCCTCGGTCCGATGCCATTAAAATGTCATTTACCACCTTCACAAGTGCCGTCTCAGTGCTATGATGGGGTCTAAAACCAGACTGAAGCATTTCGTATACATTGTTTGTCTTCAGGAAGGCAGTGAGTTGCTGCGCAACAGCCTTCTCTAAAATCTTTGAGAGGAATGGAAGATTCGATATAGGCCGATAGTTTTTTATATTTTCTGGGTCAAGGTTTGGCTTTTTCAAGAGAGGCTTTATTACTGCCACTTTTAGTGAGTTTGGTACACATCCACAGTGGATAGAGAGCCGTTTATTATGTTCAACATAGGAGGGCCAAGCATTGGTTCATAAGCTTAGCCAAGTGTGCCTCCTTTGTGAGTGTCTCCAGAAGCTGACGATGCATTGACAAAAGCATTCTGTCCAAGAAGTATTAGTGCACAGTATTGACGAAGTAACTGCTGTGTTAATGAAGTACTGCTAAATAGTCTTGCCGTCCTAAGGAAGTTCTGTTTGTGTATTATTTGAGTCCACCTCCCCTTCAGTTCGGAGGTGAGCCCAAGGGTGTAGGCCGAGCCTGAGGCCTGTCTGTCTCTGAGTGGCTTCTGACGTCAAGGGGCTCCTGATCATCTGCCTGAGACTAGGCAGGGCTAGGGAGAGAGACAGACAGGGATTCCCCAGGGAGACTGACATCTGCAGTGCTGAACCCCACCCTGTTGGAGGCCCCCAGGACCCTACCCTGCTACAGGCCAGGCCACATCCACAGCCCTCCCCAGGCCCTAATTACAGAGGGGTTAGAGAGGCCATGCTCTCTGCGTGACCCTTTAATTCAGTGTGGAGATGTTTGTTTTGGTTCAGTCTCTATTCTCCTTCCCCACCCTGCATCTCTTACACTAGGATAACAAAAAGGGTCAGAGATGGCTATCGCAATGGGAAAAGGTTTCGGAAGGAAGAGTAGAGGGAGCGAGGAAGAGACAGGGACACGTGAGAGTAAGTGCGAATAGCAGACATCTTCACAATAAATCAGCAAAAACGTAATAATATTTACATGACATTTTAGTCATTTTCAGACGTTGTAATACCAAAAGCAAGCATCTATAAAAGAGCCCAGTAAATCATGGTTTAATGGTCTGTAATTGAGGCATTGTGGTGGGCGACGAAAGCAGACAGATACGTGGCATGGCCAGTGGTGCAGAGTAAACATGATGCCACACAGTTTGTTGATCTCTCCACACGACATTCCTCCTGGCTGGGCTGGGGAGTCGGCCGCGTTCAGCTAGATCGTTTACAGCAGCCAAATGGCAAAAGTCACTCAAACCTCAGTCGTGTGCTCCTTAGACCCTCCTGGGGATATGGGGGGGACACTGGGTCATTTTCTAGTGCAAGGTCACACACACAGATACCAAACGCACACATGAAGATTCACTGGGGCTTGAGGTGAGTGGACATGTTCCACTGTTCTCCATGACCTCTTCTATTAGGCGTGCTCATCAAGACGTCTCTCTGTTTCCGTTCAAATCAAATAAAAGTGTACTGGTTGCGTGCACAGTTTAGCTGATGTTATAGCGGGTGCAGAGAAGTGCTTGTTTTACTAGCCCCTAACAGTGCAGTAAAATGTCAAACAAGTACACAAATAATCAACAATAGAAATCAAGAGATGTCAATGAATCCAGTTAACAACTCGAACACTATCAGTAATCCAAATGCAATCTATGCATATATACACCAAAAATATATACTAAGATTGGTTATTGGATGTACACAGAGAGCAACATTAATAATATGCATGTCAATCTCTCCTGGCTCAAAGTGGAGGAGAGATTGACTTCATCACTACTTGTATGTGTGAGAGGTATTGACATGTTGAATGCACCGAACTGTCTGTTTGAACTACTGGCACACAGCTCGGACACCCATGCATACCCCACAAGACCTGCCACCGGAGGTCTTTTCACAGTCCCCAAGTCCAGAACAGACGATGGGAGGCGCACAGTACTACATAGAGCCATGACTGCATGGAACTCTATTCCACATCAAGTAACTCATGCAAGAAGTACAATTAGATTTAAAAACCAGATAAAAAAATACACCTAATGGAACAGGAGAGACTGTAAAGCAACAAACACAGGCACAGACACATGCATACACACACATAGCATACACACTATACACACACACATGAACACATGGATTTTGTGTTGTAAATATGTGGTAGAGTAGGGGCCTGAGGGCACACACTTAATATGTTGTGAATATATTGTAATGTTAAAAAAATGTATAATTGCCTTAACTTTGTTTGACCCCAGGAAGAGTAGCTGCTGCCTTGGCAGGAACTAATGGGGATCCATAATAAACCCCAGGATGAGTAGCTGCTGCCTTGGCAGGTACTAACGGGGATCCATAACAAATACAAATACACTGAGTGTACAAAACATTATGAACACCTGCTCTTTCCATGACAGACTGACCAGGTGAATCCAGGTGAAAGCTATGAACCCTCATTGATGCAAACTGTTAAATCCACTTTAATCCGTGTAGATGAAGGGGAGGAGACAGGTTAAAGAATGAGTTTTTAGCCTTGAGACATGGATTGTGTATGTGTGCCATTCAGCGGGTGAATGGGCAAGACAAAAGATTGAAGTGCCTTTGCACGGGGTATGGTAGTAGGTTTCCTGTGTGTATCATGAATGGCCCAGCACTTGACACTGTGGCATTGGAGTCAACATGGGCCAGCCCCCCTTGTGGAATGCTTTCGACACCTTGTCGCCCATACCCTGACTGAATGGAGACTTTTCTGAGGACAAAAGGGGGTCCAACTCAATATTAGGAAGATGTTCCTAATGTTTTGTTCACTCAGTGTATGTACAGCAGTATATATTTCAGTGAGATATGTCAAGAATCCAGTATATGCCATTTAGCAGACGCTTTTATCCAGTAGATGAATAAACAGTGTGAAAACAGTATAAAATAAATGGTCCAGTGTTTTAATGTCTTTATATACTGTACACGGGGACATCAGCGTACCGGCCTGGTAGACAGCTTGTGATTCCTGTTCAACAGTCTGATGGCCTATCGATAGAAGCTGTTTCCAAGCCTCTTGGTAACAGCTCTGATGTACTTGTACTGTCTGCTAGAGTGTAGCAGAGTGAGCAGTCCGTGGCCCGGGTGCCTGAGGTCCTTCATGACTTTCTTGGCCTTCCTTCGACACTGAGTGCTGTAAATATCCTGGAGGGCAGGCAGCGTGCCCCGATAGCGTGTCGGGCTGACCGTACCACCCTCTGAAGAGCCTTGCGGTTCAAGACTGTGCAGTCGTCGTACCAGGTGTTGATGCAGCCAGCTCTCAACTGTGAATCTATGGACATTTCACTTCTTCAGCCGCCTGAGGTTGAGGCACTGTTGTTCCTTCTTCACCACGGTATCGATGTGACGGGACCATCGACCACCGTTGGTCCTGCAGTGATCAAACAGTTTTTACTCCGAGCTGTCATCATCTCACCTGGCATGGGTCCTGTCACACCCCCTGTGTGTGTGTTTTCCAAGTGGGTTAGGTATACTGGCTGCCCCGTTCCTGACCCACAGACTCACTACACTGCTCTGCTATGTGCACTAGCAGTGCGGAACAAACAAATTATCCTCTTGCAATCTTTCCCCTCTGCGCTCTTGCAAATCTGGCAACCAAATGTTATGCGTTTCGTTTTGGAGACCCGAGCTGCTCAGGAGCACAATCTGTTCCGCTGGTGCCACGATGACATCAGAGTGAGGGGCCCGGAAACACTCTCCACAAAGCTGGATAGGGCCTGGACCATGTCTGAGAGGAGCTGGCGACACATATACACACACACACACACACACTGGACTCCTTTCTGCACAAACACAGACACACCCACAGTCACATCTCAAACACTCACTGTAAGAGTCTGTCCTCAAATTCAACAACTATATCCGCTTGGATTGTCGGATCTTTTGGTTTCATTGTCTGTGTACCGCTGTGTATATGTGCAATGAATTGAACCGTAAAAACAGCAGCCATCAACTATTATGGGCGAATAGATTCATGTGTATAACTCTCTCTAGTCCCCTCGATATGCAACTTTTCAGGGAAGCCAGGAAGCAATACACACAGTCGGTTCGGAAAGCAAAGCTTTTTCAAACAGGAATTTACATCCTGCAGCAATAATTCCAAAAAGTGTTGGGAAACTGTGTGTTGTAAACTGTAAAGACTATGGAGAATAAGAGCACCTCCTCCCAGCTGCCCACTGCACTGAGACTAGGAAACACTGTCACCACTGATAAATCCATGATAATCGAGAATTTCAATAAGCATTTCTCTACGGCTGGCCATGCTTTCCACCTGGCTACCCCAACCCCGGCCAACAGCTCTGCACACCCCGCAACAACTGGCCCAAGCCCCCCTGCTTCTCCTTCACCCAAATCCAGACAGCTGATGTTCTGAAAGAGAGGCAAAATCTGGATCCCTACAAATCAGTTGGGCTAGAAAATCTGGACCTTTCTTCCTACAATTATCCACCGTCATTTTTGCAACCCCTATTAGTAGTCTGTTCAACCTCTCTTTCGTATCGTCTGAGATTCGTAAAGATTGGAAAGCTGCCACGGTCATCCCCTCTTCAAAGGGGGAGACACGCTTGACCCAGACTGTTACAGACCTATATCCATCCTGCACTGCCTTTCTAAAGTATTCGAAAGCCAAGTGAACAAAGGGATCTCTGACCATTTCTAATCCCACTGTACCTTCTCCACTATGCAATCTGGTTTCCGAGCTGATCACGTATGCACCTCAGCCATGCTCAAGGTCCTAAACGTTATCATAACCGCCAATCGATAAAAGACAGTACTGTGCAGCCGTCTTCATCGACCTGGCCAAGGCTTTCGACTCTGTTAATCACCGTATTCTTATCGGCAGACTCAACAGCCTTGGTTTCTCTAATGACTGCCTCGCCTGGTTCACCAACTACTTCTCAGATCGATTTGACACACTGAACTCTGAGGCCCTGTTGTCCGAACCTCTGGCATTCTCTATGGGGGTGCCACAGGGTTCAATTCTCAGGCCAACTCTTTTCTCTGTATATATCAATGATGTCGCTCTTGCTGAGGGTGATTCTTTGATCCACCTCTACGCAGACGACACCATTCTGTATACATCTGGTCCTTCTTTGGACACTGTGTAAACAAACCTCCAAACAAGCTTCAACGCCATACAACACTCCTTCTGTGGCCTCCAACTGCTCTTAAATGCTAGTAAAACAAATAGCATGCCCTTCAACCGATCGCTGCCCACACCCGCCCACCCGAACGGGAAATCGCTACTCTGGACGGTTCTTCCTAGTTTGCAACAAAGCCTCCTTCACTCATGCTGCCAAGCATACCCTCGTAAAACTGACCATCCTACCGATCCTTGACTTCGACGATGTCATTTACAAAATAGCCTCCAACACTCTACTCATCAAATTGGATGCAGTCTATCACAGTGCCATCTGTTTTGTCACCAAAGCCCCATATTCTACCCACCACTGCGACCTGTGTGCTCTCATTGGCTGGTCCTCGCTAAATATTCAACGCCAAACCCACTGGCTCCAGGTCATCTATAAGTCTTTGCTAGGTAAAGCTCCGCCTTATCTCAGCTCACTGGTCACCATAGCAACTCCCACCCGTAGCACCTCCTTTGGCCGCCTTTCCTTCCAGTTATCTGCTGCCAATGACTGGAACTAATTGTAAAAAATCACTGAAGTTGGAGACTTTTATCTCCCTCACTAACTTCAAGCGTCAGCTTGAAGAGCAGCTTACCGATCGCTGCAGCTGTACACAGCCCATCTGTAAATAGCCCATCCAACCAACTACCTCTCTCATCCCCATATTTGTTTTTGTTATTCTGCTCTTTTGCACACCTGTATTTCTACTTGCACATCCTCATCTGCACATATATCACTCCAGTGTAAATTGCTCAATTGTAATTATTTCGCCACTATTTCACTATTGGCCAATTTATTCCCTTACCTTCTTACTTCATTTGCACACACTGTATGTTTGTTTATCCTATGTGTAACTCTGTGTTGTTTCTGTCGCACTGCTTTGCTTTATCTCGGGCACGTCGAAGTTGTAAATGAGGGTTAAATAAAATAAAATAGTCCAGACACAATCCCCCAAGCTCAATCGCTCAGCATATGCGTGTCAGGATTAGTGTAAAGGGGAGGTATAGAGGGCCCATATATCTCAGATTTAGCTAGAAGGGCCAAATGGAGGTTGCCTGGCTGGTTGGGAAGCAAAAACAACTGTGGGATCTGGCTTTCATACAGACATCAACACACATAAATTAATGATAAGAGACATCTTCCCTCCCGCTCATAATCCTCTCCCTCCACTCCTCCATGGTTGGTTTACCCAGAGCAGCGATGGGAGGACTTGGTCTCTCTCCAGGCCAGGAGCAGAGCCCATGAGGCTTCTAACATCTGCTATGGTAACCTTGTTTGCTATGGCAACAGGGCCAATAAAGAGAACAACTCTCACTGTTTTTCAGTGAGTGTTGTATCAGCTCCAACAGGGGAGCTACATGGGAGAAGAACCTATTATGTGTTCGTGGGGCTTATGAATGTACCATAAGTTTTTAGGTCTGCACATTTGGGTGTGTGCGTTCATAGTGATAGTGGTGGTGGCTCATCGTTAAAATGACCTGCGATTTATAAATACAATTTATTTCTTGTGACCTCCCTTGAACTCTCAATATAAAAAGAAAACGATTGTGTACGGTTGTGAAATACACACTTTCGGGGATAGTACACACGTATTTATGGATATGTAGATACTATAGACAGTCACGTTGTACATATATCAAGTATGTCAAGTCAGTGACCTCATCCAGTGACATACACCGCTCCCCTAAGACAATATAACCATGGAGTCAACCTCCTCATCAGCCCATCAGAAATATCTGCAGATGTCTCTGCAGTCTGTCAGGCAGACCCATGGCTGTCCTCTCCTCTTACTTGGCCATAGAACCTTACTACTAACTACTGTATCATGGGCCAACAGTGTAATTGCGGTTGACGGGTCAGGCCACAGCCACGCTGTAGAGGCAGACCACAAGGACCAGGCCCCTGTCATGGCCACACTGCAACCCATGATTTAGTGGCCTATGGCGGCCATGCCTCATCATCGCACTGTGATACATGCTAAAAACAGACAGGGTAGCATTGGCTGTGGATGGCTGAGTGTATTGAAGAGATTGTGGCCACCGCCTCACACTAGGTCAATGGTTTGACTTTCCCTGGTGTTCAGGCTCAATGCTCCAAGACCTCCAAAACAAAACATACTCATACAGGAGAGAAGAAAAGGTGTGTGTTTATGTGGAGTGTGATTTTTTTAGCGCACCTGTGTGTGTGTGTGTGTGTGTGGGCTGAGAACAAGCTCATGTGGTGGTCTGACACAGTAGTGGAGTGTGGGGCTAACGGAAGGGCTTGGCTGTGGGGTAGGTAAGATTTCTCAATCAGACCTCAGCTGTGTAGTGTCCACTGAAGCCTCGCTCCTAGACGTGCTTACCACATTCCATGCTCGCTTCGAGGCAGACGATATTGAGCCATCCAGGAACGCTCCGGACGACCAGGTGTTTTCGATCTCTGAGGCCGACTTGAGGAAAACTCTCAAAATAATAACTACTCACAAAGCCACCAGCCCAGATGGCCCCTTGCGTGTGCTCTGACCAGCTGATGGGCGTCTTCTCCGAAGGTTTCAACCTGCCCCAGGCTGCTTTCCCCACTTGTTTCAAGGAGACCCCCATCGTCCCAGCGCCCAAGAAGACCAAGGTGACATGTCCAAATGACTATCGTCCCGTCCCACTCACTCCGGTCATCATGAAGTGCCTTGAGAGGTTGGTCATGGCCCATATCAAGGCCAGCATGCCAGGCACACTGGATCCACTCCAATTTGCCTCCCACTCCAACAGAACCCCGGGAGATCACTTTCCATCGCTATTCACACAGCCCTAACACATCTGGGCAAGAAGAACACCTATGTGAGAATGCTGTTCATTGACTACAGTTAATTATTCCAAAACTCCATCCCACCAAAACAGGCTGAAATTTCAAGCAGTCTTTTCAAACAGCTCTTACACTAAAAGGGCATTGTCAATTTCACGGTATTATTCCAACCTCAGTGTGTAAATGTGTATATAAAACACAGGAAATTCACATTTTTGACTGCACTGAGCCTTTTTAAACATTGAGTTCATTCCCAGCTAAGCCAATTAAAATGTATAACCTGCTCTGCACAATGTCAAGATTGAATTGTAGCACATTTTACAGGGCTTAGTGTGCAGTTCTGTACACACGCTATCACTGTGGCTACTTGGCAACTATTAGCCAAGGAAAATATTGAGGTAATGCTTTAAACTTGTTGACGATGCTAGCTAACTAGAACTAGCTAACTTTCTAAACCTTACAAAGAGGTTGGATAACATCCTCATCTGTGGTTGGCAGTATGTTCAATTCTTAAATTCATCATCGCAATAGAAGAAAAAGGAAGTTATTAAGATAAATAACATGTTGTGGTGTGCTCATAAACTCTGATTATGCCGCAGCGTTGGGTAGATAACTGTTCCAGTTATAGATAGGGCTTTACAAACCACACTTGTTTCCACCCACATCAGGAAGTGTTTAAACTGTTAACTTGCAGTGTAAAGTTAGTGCCGGTTAGCCATACACAGATGTTTTTATTTATTTGATTTTATGTGTGTTTTACAAAACAGTGTTTTGCTAACTTTTTAAAGGGTTGTGGCCAGAGAAATGTACGTGACATATGCTAAGTTTACCTCTTTGAGCCAGTGCCCAGAAAACAGTGGTTATCTTCATGTACTGTACCATATCTCAGTAAACCTGCTTTTAACAACTTGTACACACGGCGACAAGCACAAGGCCTCCGCTGTGTTAGGGTAGAAGAATACGTGTGCCTTTGTAAATGTAACTAGATATCCCAGCTGAGGGGTATTGACGGTTGTGGAGCACGGCCAGTCCTTTCAGATGGAGCGTTAGCCTGCATTCTGGAGCCTGGGTAACGATGAGTTTGTACTCTAGAATACCAGCTCACACACTAGCCTGTTCGTGATCCCTCCGTGCGCCAATCTCTTTAGCGGGGTCAATTTGACAACACCCAGTGAAACTGCAGAGTGCCAAATTCAAACTACAGAAATATCCACATTCATGATAACTGAAAATATAAGTGTAATAGATCAAAATAAAGCTTAACTTCTTGTTAATCCAGCCACAGTGTCAGATTTCAAAAAGGCTTTACGGCAAAAGCAGACCATGCGATTATCTGAGGACAATGCCCCGCACAAAAATACATGAAAATAATTTTCAACCAGGCAGGTGGTAACACAAAAGTCAGAAATAACGATATAATAAATGCCTTACCTTTGAAGATCTTCTTCTGTTGGCACTCCAAAATGTCCCAGAAACATCACAAATGGCCCTTTTGTTTGATAATGTCCTTCTTTATGTCCCCAAAATGTCTATTTATTTGGCACATTTAATTCAGAAATACACCGGTTCTAACTCGCAACAACATGACTACAAAGTATCTAATAAGTTACCTGTAAAATTGGTCCAAACATTTCAAACAACGTTCCTAATCCAACCTAACGTATCCTAAAATGTAAATAATCGATACAATTTAAGATGGGATATACTGTGTTCAATACCGGATAAAAATAACTTGAAGCGCGTTCCAGTTCACGCGCACCAAACAGAGTCCACTTGGCTTGACACTCACAAAGAACAGCAGTACTTCTTCATTTCTCAAAAGAAAAACATCAACTAATTTCTAAAGACTTGTGACATCTAGTGGAAGCTCTAGGAACTGCAACCAGGTTCCTATTAAATAGAGCTTTCAATAGAAAAACAATGGGAAATAACCCCCCCCCTCCCGGATGGTTTGCCCTCAGGGTTTCGCCTGCCAAATCAGTTCTGTTATACTCACAGACATTATTTTAGCAGTTTCAGAAACTTTAGAGTGTTTTCTATCCATATCTACTCATTATATGCATATTCTAGCTTCTGGGCCTGAATAACAGGCAGTTTACTTTGGGAACGCTTTTCATCCGGATGTGAAAATACTGCCCCCTATCTCTAAGAAGCTAGCTCATCTGCCCATTGTAACAATGCTGAAATTGCTCAACATTTGGACAGATAAATCATATCAAATGATTTTCAAAATGTACTTGCTCGTTATGAATCATCATTCTAGGGTAGGCTTAAAGCAACATTTGTCAGTTATCTTGTAAATGTCCACTCTGGCCCCAATAGCAAGTGTAGAACCAATAAGCCTCCAACAATAACAAAACATGATAAAATAGGCCTAAATAAATTGACCTCATATAAACTCACATGGATAAAAAAAATGTATACAGTTTCACTTGACTTTACCAACATCCAGGCTTGCCTGCAACAGCTAACTAATCTTATTTTATAAATGTGATTTTCCCTGATGATCGGTGTAGAGTCAGGGGTCCTGAGTTTAGAGGGTAGGGTTTATTTGTGCAGTCTGTAGAGGCTAGTACCACACACTTTGACCATTAACGACCTAGGGTTACTGAGCAAACAGCCAAAATCAGTCCACTGTTGGGGTGGTCAGTGGGCTGAGGCGCAGGGTGGCAATCACGGGGGGCCAGGCTGGGTTAATCTGCCTTCCACCCCCGGACCACATTCACACAAACACACCACCCACGTGCTAAAAAAGTCAACTCACAAATTAGCCATCTGAATCTGGGGTATATAGCTGTGTTAGCATTAGGTGGTGACACATAGACCTACACCTACAACTGGGCTACCACAGTAAGTAAGTTACCACGGACAAATTTTTTTGAGAGTGCCGAGCTACTTTATGAAAGGAAAGTAACACTAAATAAAAAGTGTTTGAGCTCTCCCTTCTGTGAGGTATACAAAGGCCTTGGATCAAGGCTACATACACTGTATACACACCAGTATGTGGATACCCTTTCAAATGAGTGGATTTGACTATTTCAGCCACATCCATTGCTGACAGATGTATAAAATCAAGCACACGTCCATGCAATCTCCATAGACAAACTTTGGCAGTATAATGGCCTTACTGAAGAGCTCTGTCACTTTCAACATGGCACTGTCATAGGATGCCACCTTTCCAACAAGTCAGTTCGTTAAATTTCTACCCTGCTAGAACGGCCCCGGTAAACTGTAAGTGCTGCTATTGTGATGTGGAAACATCTAGGAGCAACAAAGGCTCAGCCGAAAGGTGGTAGGCCACTCAAGCTCACAAAATGTCACCCCCGACTGCTGAAGCACGTTGCGCGTAGAAATTGTCTGTCCTCTGGACTCTGGAGCAGTGGAAAAGCGTTCTCTGGAGTGATGAATCACACTACCTGCTCCAATGCATAGTGCCATCTTTAAAGTTTGGTGGAGGAGGAATAATGGCCTGGGGCTGTTATTCTAATGAAGGGAAACCTTAACGCTACAGCATACAATGACATTCTAGATCCTGTGCTTCTAACTTTGTGGCAACATTTTGGGAAATGCCCTTTCCTGTTTCAGCATGACTAGGCCCCCAGGCACAAAGCAAGGTCCATACAGAACTGGTTTGTCGAGATCGGTGTGGAAGAATTTAACTGGCCTGCACAGAGCCCCGACCTCAACCCCATCAAACACCTGCGTTATTAATTGGAATGCTGACTGCGAGCCATGCCTAATTGCCCAACATCAGTGCCCGATCTCACTTATACTCTTTTGGCTGAATGGAAGCAATGTTCCAACATCTAGTGGAAAGCCTTCCCAGAAGACTGGAGGCTGTTGTAGCAGCAAAGAGAGGACCAGCTCCATATTAATGCCCATGATATTGGTATGAGATGTTCAACAAGCAGGTGTCCACATACTTCTGGTCATATAGTGTATCTTAGCAATGGTATCAGGTCTGCATGTTGATTCATGTTGGTTTCTCTCACCCAGATGAAGTTCACTGTCAAGATTCCACTGATACACCTTATACATCCGATGCCAAAGATGCCCCGGGTGCTGCACCCACAGCCGCCCCGGGTGCTGCACCCACAGCCGCCCCAGGTGCTGCACCCACAGCCGCCCCAGGTGCTGCACCCACAGCCGCCCCAGGTGCTGCACCCACAGACACCCCGGGGGCTGCACCCACAGACACCCCGGGGGCTGCACCCACAGACGCCCTGGGTACTGCACCCACAGACGCCCTGGGTACTGCACCCACAGATGCAACAGGTAAGATCCTTGACCAAAGTCCACATCAATCCTTTGAAGTCAGTAGTTAGGCCTATAAGCTATGGAGGATCCAAGGAGATGACAAAGGATCATGATTTTAAGATGGGCTTTTTACTGCTCCTATTAAAATGATAGGAACATAATATTGATAGAAGTAGAGACTTTGTATAGCTCTGGATAATGACTATAGGGTAGAGTAATGAGTATAATACCTTTCCATTAACCAATGGTCAATCATCTATAAGTGAATTACATTCCACCCATTCGTAATGCATTTAATGACATTTATAACCTCAGCAGAGCTACTAGGCCTAGTGCTCAGAGTTCTAACGATCACACTGCTCTGCCGGTTTAGGAGTCGCAGCCCACGCAGACGACACTCAAGGTACTGATGTTTATTATTATTTTATCTGATAGTCCTCTTACTTTTTGTTCTTCATTTCCTTCTCTATTTAAAGAACATCGAACTAGATACAAATTGTGTTGACAAAGAAAGATGTCGCTAAAACCGAACACAACTCGTCCCCAATAACAGTCTTCCTCCTAAATGAACTTCAATCCACTTGACCATTCGTTTGGTCACCTCCCTTTCACAACTGTCGGTTTGTTATTATACGTTGTCCTGTCCACCTGTCCAGTAAGTTCGTCTCTACCAGTACCTGTTGCATGTTTGTTTGTTTACTTCTTCCCTTCCATTGTCTTCCATCAGGTGACTGGGTTAGGATAGGTCAAAAACTAGGGTTGTGATGGGGCATGTGGATGGGATTGTGAGGATTGTGAGGTGCTAAAGGGATTGTGAGGATTCCGGAGGGTGGTCAAGGGGACTGGGTATTCAGAACGGTATGTTTTCAATTTTAAAAAACGTTTTAAAAAAACAGGTACTGATGCCACCATCGAACCCCAAGCCCCTGTAGACGACAAGGCCACTACTGTCGCTAACTCCACAGCTGACAACACTTCTGGGACCAGTACTCCAGTACCAGACCAGGACACTACCTTCACTCCAGTACCAGACCAGGACACTGCCTTCACCTCCATGGTGCCAGATCATGACCCCTTAGCCACAGGTGACACCTCTGGCACCACAGCTGGACCTGGTGTCGACACACAGGGCACTGAAGCTACTGATGACCCGGGCGCACCTGTTGTGCATCAGGCCCCTGTTTTTGTTCTTGTGAGTAATACCCAACTACATCATGGTGGGGAATGCCTACAATGCATTTAGATGCTGTATCATATTAACGTGCTAAAAGAAGGCTCAAGACAGTACATTTCTTTCAAATTTCCTGTATCATAATTCAATGTAAAGGGGATGCTGCCAATATACATAGACTTGAAATCACTGGCCACTTTAATAAATGGAACACTAGTCTCTTTAATAATGTTTACGTATCTTGCATTACTCATCTCTTATGTACTGTATATACAGTATTCTATACTATTCTACTGTATCTTAGTCTATGCCACTCTGACATTGCTCAGATATACCATATATTTATATATTCTTAATTTCATTCCATTGTGTGTATTGGGTGAATGTTGTGAAATTGTTAGATATTACTGCACTGTCGCAGCTAGAAACACAAGCACTTCGCTACACCCAATAACGTCTGCTAAACACCTGTGACCAATCAAATTTGATTTGATTTGAGGGAATGTAGCAGATGATTAGTGAATGGAGAGATACGTTTACAAAACTGATGTCAATTACTGAGTTGAAAGCTGCCGTCTCTGTTTCTGCAGCCCACTGTTGAGTGTGTGGACAAGGAGGCAGTGAAGGACAAAGATACAGTCAAGGTGGAGCTTTCTTCAGAAACTAGCTGTGTGAGTATCGACATGTTTTACTGTTGTTATGAAATACATCCTTATGGGCTTTTCACATGCCCTATTAGCCTCTGTGGTGTACCACATGACCAGGTCTCATCTGTTACAGTACAGTATAGTCTAAGCCATTAACAAGGGTATCTCTGGTACAGTTACCCTCCCCCGTCCTCTACCAGTGTATACTGTGCTGTACTCTTTTCCCAACCACAACACTAACAGAGATATCAACCTGTACCAACCAGCTACCCGTGAGACCGACATACAGACAGAGATACAGACAGGAGGAAAAAGTTGTGGCCCCTTACCCCTCAATCCTGGTGCCCCATTCCTTTATACCCTGGCCCTTATCTGGCTCCCAGCACCTTGGCCCGGGAGGAAGTCTCTGTTTCATTCCACTTAGCCACGGGAAGATTAATACGTCTCAAACTGCTCGTTGGAAATATGGGGCCTGATAAAGGCAGATGTTTTCTCAGATATTCTTTAGGAGTTCTAAATCATCCGTCCATCTGTCGTCATGGGAGATAAATGAGGAGGAGGACTGATGTCTCCTCCCTGGACGCCTCTGTGGGCTTTAGGGGTCTAAGGTCAGTGGAAGAATAGTAGGGGTGTAGCATGAGTCGCTGGCAACTCCCCTTTCCCTTTCCATTAAACGAGATCCATTCCAAAGAAGAGGAAAATCTCTCAATGAGAAAAGTCATGTAATGTAGTCTCAAAACAATGTGCCCTGTAAATTCCCATGAGAAGCAGTCCCTTTTTCTGAAGAACCAGTCAACACTCCCTATAAATAGCAGCACCTAATAATAACACAATTGTTATGAAGAACAGACACATTAGTCTCACTCAAATGTCAATAGAAAACAGCACTCTGGCAGACCTAGAAATAGAAATGCAGACATGGAGTCGTGGTTTAAGAGTGAGGCGCGACGGAGAAGGGTGACATCTTTTGAGTTCCTACCCGACTTTGCTATTTAGTGACTTTTTTGTGTTTTATCTATACTTTTTTTGTACAGAAAGTTCATACTATTATTACATATGTCAAAGCACTTCTTCTAGACATCAGATTACCAACCTCGATTTCGGCTTCAAATCAGACTTCAACTTCTACTAAGCTGTTCCCTTGTTCATGTATGGCCTTAGCCCAAATGACAGGTGATTGGCTAAAGAGTATGGATGACAGGAAATTAGTGGGTACAGTGTTGTTAGACGTTAGTGTTTCTTTCGCTGTAATTGATCATGTGCTATTGACAGGTAAACTCAAGTGTTATGGATTCACATCCACTTCTCTATCCTGGATGGAAAGCTATCTACCCAGAAGAACACAGATTTCTATTAATGGAAGTTTCTCATACAGTATACACCTAAGCTGTGGGATTCCGCAAGACAGCTGTCTAGGCCCCTTCTGCTACATTTTTACAAATTATTTACCATTTGTAATTTAAAAAGCAAGTGTGGTAATTTATGCTGATGACTACTATGTATAGACAAGAAAATGCATTTACTTTGTCAGGTGATTCAATCTTTGGTCCTGTCACACCTAGAGTAGTGTCCATTAATATGGTCATCTGCAGTAAATATATATCCAGTACCAGTCAAAAGTTTGGACACACCTACTCATTGGTTTTTTCTTTATTTTTAATATTTTCTACATTGTAGAATAATAGTGAAGACATCAAAACTATAAAATAACACATATGGAATCATATTTCAGTACTATTATACATATTTATTACCCTTGTGTTACTATTTTTAGTATACATTTTTTACTCTGCCTTGTTGGGAAGGGTTCGTAAGCAGGCATTTCACAGTAAAGTCTACACCCGTTGTATTCGGCGCATGTGACAAATAACATTTTATTTGAGAGGCCCACTGTGATGAACATAGAGATCCGGAACCCTGCTTTAAAAAGTCACTGGTGAATGAGTGAGTCTCCTCCATTACGCAAAGGCATATGGCGTGGTGAACGCACGGACATAACAGCCTACTGTAATGAACATAGAGATCCGGAACCCTGCTTTAAAAAGTCACTGGTGAATGAGTGAGTCTCCTCCATTACGCAAAGGCATATGGCGTGGTGAACGCACGGACATAACAGCCTACTGTAATGAACATAGAGATCCGGAACCCTGCTTTAAAAAGTCACTGGTGAATGAGTGAGTCTCTTCCATTACGCAAAGGCATATGGCGTGGTGAACGCACGGACATAACAGCCTACTGTAATGAACATAGAGATCCGGAACCCTGCTTTAAAAAGTCACTGGTGAATGAGTGAGTCTCCTCCATTACGCAAAGGCATATGGCGTGGTGAACGCACGGACATAACAGCCTACTGTAATGAACATAGAGATCCGGAACCCTGCTTTAAAAAGTCACTGGTGAATGAGTGAGTCTCTTCCATTACGCAAAGGCATATGGCGTGGTGAACGCACGGACATAACAGCCTACTGTAATGAACACGATGGAAGACAGAGAGCTAGTTTCAAGTGCAGGGCGCAGCAGGTGTTTATTGTAAAGGACCACAGGAGGAGGCAGGTAGCTGGGCAGAAGGTCATATACAGGGATCCAAAAAGACAACAGTACAGGCAGGGAAAAGGCTAGTAATGTCGTCCAGGAGATCAGGCAGGAGGTCAATAACAGGAAATACAGGCAAAAGGCATCGTTAGTGAGGCAGGCAAAAACTATTATACATGGGTGTAAATGACAGGAAACCCAGGGCTCCGAATAGAAGTGTGTCACAAAACAAACAATACCTCACAATGACGGGGTGCAAAGAACTGAACTAAATAGTGTGTGATAATGACATACAGGTGTGTGAACAGGTGATCAGAATTCAGGCGATTGGGATCTGGAGAGTGAGCTGCGTTCAGGGGATCTATGTGTTTGAGAGTGTGAGCTGTAAGGTGGGTTGGAAAGTGAGCTGCGTTCAGGAGATCTACGTATTTGAGAGTGTGAGTTGGAAGCAGACGTTACACCTACAGTAACCTTTAACACGCTGCAAGTCTACTGTGAAGCACCTGGGAGGTATCAACACTACAGAGAGGGAGAGAATCCCGAGAGAGAGCATAGTGTACATTTGTGGGAAAGCAGCAGACGGCTCAAATACAGGCGTCATTGTGTGTTTGGTGTGGTGATGTTCAGATGAGGATTGACATGCCCTGCTTAGGACACCACCAACACAGTCTGAGCAGCCAAGTTCCTTATACTCACTGTACAACAGGGCATGCCAAAAGACTGTAGGGAACCCCGCCTGTCTGTGAGAACAAACAGATTAGAAATCAGTGTTGGGGTTTTAACACATTATAAATAATTGTATGTTTTATAGTTCAAATAGTGAGCAAAACGATATGATCGTTAATCTGAAATGTTTTTCCCATAGTCAGTGACCAAGAGAATCATGGAGGATTCAGCCTGGTGCACAGGAGACTGCAACCTTAAACTGTTCCAGGAGGAGAACTCTAACACACTGGTTTTGACACGCTCTAATGGTAGATTTACCTGTATTGTCTGTCGTACTATAATGTGTTCAATTCATTTTTTTATTTTTTTTTGGGGGGGGGGCTTTGAATATTTGAATGATGAGACTATTTGATTATTGGAAATTGAAAGGTGCCTTTTTCACAACTGCCATTTGTCTCTCCCCTAACAGGTGGAGTCAAAGATTTGTCAGAGAGCCTGAACAGCCAGGACATCAAGGGCCAGGTATGATCCCTGTTAGCACTAGAGATGGAGTGTTCAATACTGTATTTATTCATGTTATACTATGTTTTCTATACGACTCTGAATGTACTGTGACACGAGTGCCATGACGGCTTTAGTTAGTTGTTTCATAGCAACCGCGATAGCAATTTGTTTATAGGAGAGACACAGCGAGTATAAAGAACCAAACGGGGAAGGGAAACACAAGGCCCGACTTACAAATCACTTGGATTTAATATAAAACCCGGGAGTGAACAGTCCCGTTACCAGGGTGAGGAATCTCCCCCAGCTTCCCAGAGTCCCCTTCACCCCAATGAGGCCTCTACCAACTGACACAGCTCTGTGACCACAACGCTGGCGAGAGTCCCTCCTCCCCACCATCTCTCTGTGATGTTGTCTTGGTCCCCTCCTAGATACAGTTATTGAGCCCATTCACTTTAATCACTTGAACAGCCATATTGAACTGTGCCTGAACTAATCATGTCAACCTCTTGCCACTCATTGTCATGCCAATGAGTGAGGCTAAGGTTAAGACGGTTGGTGCTATCATTATTGTCATGCCATGTTTCCAATTGGCTCATTCATCCCCCCTTCTCTCCCCTGTAACTATTTCCCAGGTCGTTGCTGTGAATGAGAATGTGTTCAGTCAACTTACCTGGTAAAATAAGGGTTAAAAAATAATACAATCAGCAATGGAGTTCAATTGGCAATAGATCTGGTGGGATCTAGGTTAGCACATTGGCTAGCAAGCAATCCTAGATTCATGAGCAGAGTAGCTAGCTGCATGTCTTTTATTTTTGGAATGTATTTGCTGCATTGCCACTGGCAAGCAAGGTCACCAATTAATTGCCACTGGCTAGCAAGGTCACCAATTCATTGCCACTGGCTAGCAAGGTCACCAATTTGAAAACTGTCAATGTCATAATTGACAATTAGTTTAGCTTTACATATACACTGCTGATGACAAGATTGTGTACGAAGCTAACGTCTCTGCAAGCCAGCAAAAAATCTACCGTCTATGTCGTAAATGTCTCCTTCTTTGACTGCTTTCAGCATCTGTCATCTGCCAAGCTTTTTTAGTTAGCTAGCTAACCTTTTGGTGGCACATTTTGCCCATTTCTGGTCCATCTACCCACCACTCTATGAAAGGCAACTTTCCCTGCGAAATCCAATATGTCTGCCAACTGATGAAAGCCTTTTCATCTGTTTAGATGTTCTGTGTTTTTTGTATGTTTGAAAGTCTAATTGCCTGAGAAATGTTAAATATAACATATTTGCAGTAGGGTCACTATGATTATATAACTCAGTATTAACCAGTCATCTCTGTCTCTCTATTTATTTATTTATCGTTTGTTCATTCTCTCTTTCTCTCAATGTATTTTTTGCTCTGTAGCTGGGTGTGGTGAATGCAGCTCCTCAGTGGGGTAAACACTCTTCCACCGTGCTGGTGTCTCTGCTCATCAGTGGCCTGCTGCTGGCTGCTGCCCTCATCGGAGGCTACTGTCTGAAGAAACACTGCAGACACAACGCCAAGGGCATGAGGCTGGTCAGTCATCGTTGTTAGGCTATTTACTTAGTCAAATCAAATCAAAGTTGTCATGTGTGCCGACTACAACAGGTGTAGGTAGACCTTACAGTGAAATGCTTACTTACAGGCTCTAACCAATAGTGCAAAAAAAGGTGTTAGGTGAACAATAGGTAAGTAAAGAAATAAAATAACAGTAAAAAGACAGGCTATATACAGACACCGGTCAGTCAGGCTGATTGAGTTGACCGTTGTTTCAATGCATCTAGATTCTAGTTGCAATATGTAGGCTACCTAGATCTCATTCGTGTATGACCTTAGGGTGGTACCCATTAATTGTACTGTATTGTATTGCAGCACTGATTAACCTTGAGCATGGGCCAGATGTGCCCTATCCCCTTAGCTGAAGCTCCACCGGGTTAAATGGTCAATGATTTGATTGTAGATGGTACACTGTGCAGCTTAATGGAGTTTTTAGCATTGTGTGATTTCAAACAATGTTTTCACTGACCTGTGTTCCATTAATTCAACATGCAAAGCTCGGTGCTTTCAATAAAATTGTACATTCCCAAAAAATATAATACACATTTTTGCAGGCATACAAATCAAAATGGGAAAATAAAACACTTTATTTTAGAGGAATTGTTGCCAGCCTTGTCATTTGGAAAGTTCTGGCAAACTGTCACAGAGGAACTTTTATTAATTTTTTCATAAAATTTTTTTTTAACCTTGATTTATCTAGGCAAATCAGTTAAGAACAAATTAGCATTTACAATGACGGCCTACACCGGCCAAACCTGGACAATGCTGGGCCAATTGTGTGCTGCTCTGTGGGACTTCCAACCACAGCCGGTTGTGATAGAGCCTGGATTCAAACCAGGGTGTCTGTAGTGACTCCTTTAGCACTAAGATGCAGTGTCTTAGACCAATGCACCACTCGGGAGAACTTACAGTAACACTGTGAGTTCCAGCAGCACACACCCTATATAATGAGATCTACACAGCTGTGTGTGTGCGTGTAACGGTTTCATCTCCTTTCCAAAGAGCTACAGCTGTTTTTTTTCTAAGACCACTGAGGTCACATGATGAAAACCCTCACCAGGTATGTGCCTTAGAGAGAAACCCAGAGAGTAGAGCCATATTGCGGACGTCACTGCTTTAGTTCAGTCACTACTGTAGCTCAAACCCAACTGCAGCTCAACTCCTCGAAGGGTTTTTGATACTTTCAATCGATTCCAGTGATTATTAGATTCTAACATTCCAAATCGGTGGTGTGTACTGTATACAGTAGAACATTCTTAAATATATCCATTCACGTTTGTTTCTAATAGTCCAGCAGCATGTTGATGTTATGTTGATCGTGTTTGTGTTTGCCCAGGCTGAAGATGCGTACCCAGTGGATGAGGAGAACCAGGGGAACACCCTGGTGTCTGTGGCGCCTCTCAACCCCCTTGAGACCCGGGAGAAGCCCGCTAACGGGGATTCCCAAGAGGCCGCCAAGACCCAGCCCCCTCCCACCAACGGCCACTCCACCGCCAACTTGGCAGACACAGAGCTGTGAAGACCCCACTAGAACCCCTGGAGAAGAATGAAACTTACCCCTCTATCCCTCCAACACCAACTCTTCCCCTCAGAACACAGCAGAACTCCAGCGACCCCCATCCTACAGTGGACATCAAGGACAAAAACTGCCCCTCATAACCCCCACATAAACACTCCTTCAGACTCTCCATGTCCCCCACTTCGGCTACATACAACTCCATGGTAAAGACAGATAAGATTGATGATAAGGCTTGATACTAATGTGAATGATGATGATGATAATAATAATAATGAGGCAGAGGGCTGTATCCCTGTCCCTTGGATGCTTTCGTCATTCAGGCCTGGAGGTTGGGCCGAGGCAGGACTGGGTGGGGAGGGTTTTACGTTGTTAATCACCACTGGCTCCAAGACGGCGGCTGGGGTCCCATCAACCACGCCATGTGTCCTGCCTGCACGTCATCAGGTTTAAAGCTTCCTTCCAAAAGTCCGTTAACCATAAATAGAAGCAAAGCTTCACGTTCAATTCAAATTGGTCCTTAGACCTTAGTTGATCGCAAAAAAAATAACATCCTTAAATCTGTTTACAAAGTTCTGAGTGGAATAAAGGAACGCTCTGAGCTTGTTTGTTCATCTTTGTGCATGCTTGTGTGTTTGTGCTTGTTTTTTTATGTATGGGTGTGTATTTGAGCTAGCAATTTTGTGTGTGCAAGACTGTCTGCGTGCCTGTTTTTGCGTGTGTACACCAGCTATACATTTTTTTTTCTTCTCAATTTTGTAAAATGAGTAGACAAGGTGATGGCTTAGGGAGTTAGGTCCCCAGTAGTGGTGAGGAGAGGGGTCCTCTTTTGGCGCTTAATCTCACTGCCAAACTGTAGGAGACTAAGCAGGAAATAGTCTCCCCTTCATTACTGCAAGCTGAACCCAGATCAGCCAATGGTCTGACAGGAGGTAGAAAAAGAAGATCCACACCGTGTCACCATGGCAACTGCTGAAAACCACCCCAGACTGATTTGTATAATGTCTGGGTCACAGTGTAGTGTGTATATAAAGAGGTCAGGTGTGCCAATCCTTTCAAATAAGTCAGTATTATGATATTTTCAATACCTTTTGTAATGGTATCGAATTAGACACTTACTACATACAGTATTATATTGAACAATGTTATATAATATGTTTCTGTTTTATGTTTTTGTGACTCTTGTGTACTCACACTTGCTTTGTTCTAAGCCATAGAACTCATTTTCACCAGCTTGCCATGCAGACATTCTGTATAGGAAGGAGTGATCATACACAGAAATCATTTTCACCAGCTTGCCATGCAGACATTCTGTATAGGAAGGAGTGATCATACACAGAAATCATTTTCGCCATGCAGACATTCTGTATAGGAAGGAGTGATCATACACAAATCATTTTCACCAGCTTGCCATGCAGACATTCTGTATAGGAAGGAGTGATCCTACACAGAAATCATTTTCACCAGCTTGCCATGCAGACATTCTGTATAGGAAGGAGTGACCATACACAGAAATCATTTTCACCAGCTTGCCATGCAGACATTCTGTATAGGAAGGAGTGACCATACACAGAAATCATTTTCACCAGCTTGCCATGCAGACATTCTGTATAGGAAGGAATGATCATACACAGAAATCATTTTCACCAGCTTGCCATGCAGACATTCTGTATAGGACGGAGTGATCATACACAGAAATCATTTTCACCAGCTTGCCATGCAGACATTCTGTATAGGAAGGAGTGATCATACACAGAAATCATTTTCACCAGCTTGCCATGCAGACATTCTGTATAGGAAGGAGTGATCATACACAGAAATCATTTTCACCAGCTTGCCATGCAGACATTCTGTATAGGAAGGAATGATCATACACAGAAAGTACTTGTAGCTTCTTTTTGTTTTTCATTATATTTTAGGTTAAGGTATTGTTTGGGTCTCTTTTAATGTGTCTAAAACATGTCTTTAGCCTAGTTGCCCATATACGCAGGTAGCCTAGTGATGAGAGTGTTGGACGAGTAACCGAAAGTTTGCTAGATCGAATCCCCGAGCTGACAAGGTAAAAAAATATGTTGTTCTGCCCCTGAACAAGGGAGTTTAGCCACTGTTCCTTGGCAGTCATTGTAAATAAGACATTTGTTCTTAACCGAGTTGCCTAGTTAAAAAATATACATGTTGCGCAAATGCTTGGCAATACATTTTAGCAGAACTGCATTTAAAACACAATCTATTGTTCAAAAGTACACTCGGCATGCATAGCAGGGTGATTTCTTGTGTATAGACCTCTACAAGTAGATGAATTCATATAGTCTACCCTTAAAATCAGGAAATAAGAGGAATGTTACAATTTCCATTATGCATAACATTACATCACTGTTTTTGTTTTATCTAACTGGAGGAATTTGCCATTTAAAAAAACAAACATTTGAGCACATAAGTGTTACCTTACTTTCATTTCTACTTTTCAGAAATGTTCTATATTTTTAACATCCCAAAATTACTGTTAATTCTACTAGCATCATACATTTCAAGAATGGAAATTGCAAAATAAAAGAATGTTTTTATAAAGTTGACATTTTGATCTTAATTCCCAGTGTAAAGAAAAGTTGTAGGCCTCTTAACCATAACTACATGTATCCACTGGTTACCCCCAGTTGCCTTCACTCGGTCTGTCGTCTGCAGTGTTGGAGGGAATCTTGTCGTCTGCAGTGTTGGAGGGAATGTTGTCGTCTGCAGTGTTGGAGGGAATGTTGTCGTCTGCAGTGTCGGAGGGAATCTTGTCGTCTGCAGTGTTGGAGGGAATGTTGTCGTCTGCAGTGTTGGAGGGAATGTTGTCGTCTGCAGTGTTGGAGGGAATGTTGTCGTCTGCAGTGTCGGAGGGAATGTTGTCGTCTGCAGTGTCGGAGGGAATGTTGTCGTCTCCTGTGTCGGAGGGAATGTTGTCGTCTCCTGTGTCGGAGGGAATGTTGTCGTCTCCTGTGTCGGAGGGAATGTTGTCGTCTCCTGTGTCGGAGGGAATGTTGTCGTCTGCTGTGTTGGAGGGAATGTTGTCGTCTGCAGTGTCGGAGGGAATGTTGTCGTCTCCTGTGTCGGAGGGAATGTTGTCGTCTCCTGTGTCGGAGGGAATGTTGTCGTCTCCTGTGTCGGAGGGAATGTTGTCGTCTGCTGTGTCGGAGGGAATGTTGTCGTCTGCTGTGTCGGAGGGAATGTTGCCGTCTGCTGTGTCGAAGTGAATATACAGTCGTGGCCAAAAGTTTTGAGAATGACAAATATTAATAATGACAAACTGCTGCCTCAGTTTGTATGATGGCTATTTACATATAGTCCAGAATATTATGAAGAGTGATCAGATGAATTGCAATTAATTTCAGTCCCTCTTTGCCATGCAAATGAACTAAATCCCCCAAAAAACATTTCCACTGCATTTCAGCCCTGCCACAAAAAGGACCAGCTGACATGTCAGTGATTCTCTCGTTAAAACACAGGTGTGAGTGTTGACGAGGACAAGGCTGGAGATCACACTGCCATGTTGATTGAGTTTGAATAACAGACTGGAAGCTTCAAAAGGAGGGTGGTGCTTGGAATCATTGTTCTTCCTCTGTCAACCATGGTTACATGCAAGGAAACACGTGCCGTCATCATTGCTTTGCACAAAAAGGGCTTCACAGGCAAGGATATTGCTGTCGGAGGGATTGCACCTAAATCAACCATTTATCGGATCATCAAGAACTTCAAGGAGAGCGGTTCAATTGTTGTGAAGAAGGCTTCACGGCCCCCAAGAAAGTCCAGAAACCGCCAGGACCGTCTCCTAAAGTTGATTCAGCTGCAGGATCGGGGCACCACCAGTACAGAGCTTGCTCAGGAATGGCAGCAGGCAGGTGTGAGGGCATCTGCACGCACAGCGAGGCGGAGACTTTGAGGATGGCCTGGTGTCAAGAAGGGCAGCCAAGAAGCCACTTCTCTCCAGGAAAAACATCAGGGAATGACTGATATCCTGCAAAAGGTACAGGGATTGGACTGCTGAGGACTGGGGTAAAGTCATTTTCTCTGATGAATCCCCTTTCCAATTGTTTGGGGCATTCGGAAAAAAGCTTGTCCGGAGAAGACAAGGTGAGCGCTACCATCAGTCCTGTGTCATGCCAATAGTAAAGCATCCTGAGACCATTCATGTGTGGGGTTGCTTTTCAGCCAAGGGAGTGGGCTCACTCACTTCATTTTTTGCCTAAGAACACAGCCATGAATAAAGAATGGTACCAACACATCCTCCGAGAACAACTTCTTCCAACCATCCAGGAACAGTTTGGTGATGAACGATGCCTTTTCCAGCATGATGGAGCAACTTGCCATAAGGCAAAAGTGATAACTAAGTGGCTCGTGGAACAAAACATTGATATTTTGGGTTCAAGGCCAGGAAACTCCCCAGACCTTAATCCCATTGAGAACCTGTGGTCAAACCTCAAGAGGCAGGTGAACAAACAAAAACCCACAAATTCTGACAAGCTCCAAGCATTGATTATGCAAGAATGGGCTGCCATCAGTGTGGCCCAGAAGCTAATTGAAAGCATGAAAAAGAAGGGTCAACACTGCAAATATTGACTCTTTGCATCAAATTAATGTAATGTCAATAAAAGCCTTTGACACTTATGAAATGCTTGTAATTATACTTCAGTATTCCATAGTAACATCTGACAAAAAAAATCTAAAGACCCTGAGGCAGCAGACTTTGTGAAAATTTATATTTGTGTCATTCTCAAAACTTTTGGCCACGACTGTACACAGACAAGGTTATGGCTGGGGGATTATTTATTTTTTAAAGCTCAACACCGCTGTAAATCCCATACAGCCAATAAGGTCACACAGCTGGTTTGCATAAGCAGTAGTAATGACATCACTTTCACTGTTTGGGTGGGGCAAAGAAAGCATCCCACAGCTGTCTCTCTGTGTTGGTTGTGATAACCAAGTGCCCGACAGGTTAAGATTGATAGGGAAACCGACAAGTTTATTATTTGCTGTCTCTTTATAGACAGTTTGTAAGATAAGAGAGTAAAATATTGCTCAGCCCACCGTGATATCTACACACCCAAGCTATATTCAGCCTGTACTTTTGGATATAGCACTTTCTGTCAATTTATCTAAACGGTTGGTCAACAGATATCTGCCACCATTTACACACCCCTCCCAGTAATCACAAGACACCCATGTGACCCCCCCCCCCAACGGGAAAATATTCATCCAAGGCCGTTAGTAAGATTATGAATGTGCCCTCATACCAAGAGCCAATGTGTCACAGACACTAGACAAAAGCAAGGCAATGCCTGGGGACAGTCTAATCAACAACTCTGACTTTATACAGATATGCTTTTGTCCAGAAGAGGAGTATAAACAGTATATGACAGTAAAGAGGCAGTATTACAATCACAGTACAGCCATTATTAGAATGACAGTATTCTCAGGCACCATAGCTTAGAACACATAAAAGCATGAACATTCTGTCTGTAAATCCGTCTCTCTACTGTTATCTTTTGTATCATCAATAATATTGTCAGGAAAGTAATATTGTCAGGAATCTTGCTCCATATTGAGAAATTGCTGCATGATTTAAACGTGATTTCACCAGGTCATTTTTCTGTAGAGGTGAGGCAACGTTCGGAGAGAAGCCATCTATATTTTACCGGACAGAGGTGTCTGGGCTGGGGTGGAGCTGAGTTTTGTATTTATTGTGTGGGAGGACCAGAGGAACCCACCCATGTGAGACAAATGAACGACTGCCCCCTCTCGGAAGTTCAAGGCCGACCGCGGTACTGCAGGCATTGTTAACAGAAACCAGTAAATGGGAAAAAAAATTCGATCTTCATTGTTCATCTTCGTGTAAATAAATAAAACATTCAAAGACAATCGTGTTACCAATAGTTATTTCTAATAAACCAGATGTATGTCCTTGAACCGATTATTTTAAAATCGCACACATACGTAGTTATAAGGATAATTTAGTTGCTAATGGCAGCCTGCAGTACCCCGGTATGCCTTCAACGTGAGTTAACCAATGAGAGGCAGCAGCACTGAGTTAGCCTGCAACGTTACGGCCACTTCAAGCCATTCCCCTTTATACCACTCCATCCCTCTAACCCGGCCCTGTGTGTGACTAGGGTAGTCAGAGATTATGAACACATCTCAACTGGCTGTTTTCATGGCGGGCGGGTCTCCGTTGGTGTAGACACAGCTGTGCGGCACGTCATGTTTTTCCTCTTCCTGCCAAGACGCGCCCCTGACACCCCATCTCCCCTCACTGATGGTAAAATAATATCCGTCAGGAATGGAGGGAGAGGGGAGAGGACAGGCCCGTAGCAGGTAAATCTGTCCCATAGGATTAGTGTCGCCAACACGTAATGGCAGAGAAGACTAATGATTCAAACTGTCAAGTAAAAATGAACTAAATCATTCCCGAATCCCACTGATATTTTTTTAGGACTATGTAATGTTATGGTAGTTACATACTACACACAGACTAAGGCATAGTTTCTCAGGGAATAGTGTGGCAGCACAAGTATGTCTCGTCCGTTCAATACTCACCAGTAGTCATTGAAGGTGGAGTCATGGCAACAACAACTGAAAATAATCAAAAGAGCTCCTATTTTAGATACGGGTGTGGTCGTAAATGCAATCTAGAGTGCCAGAGTGCGCTCTGGGCATGCGTAAAATCAGAGCTTTGTCAGATTGTCCATTCATAAATGCAGAGCGTTGTTCAGAGCACACACTGGATGCTGTGGCGGAGGAGTAGGGTTGATCCTCACAACGGCAGTCAAGCACCCAACGCTAACGTGGGCTAGCTTGCTAGCTACTTCCATACACAATTTGTACTCGCCCTTGCAGAGCTGGTTAGGGTGTTTTCATGTTATCTAGCGCGGTTGGTGACTGTAACTGCTGCTGGCAACAATTTAATTACGCCTTTTGCCGACTTCACTGACACCGGCCATTTTCAATTGGTGTTGAGCGTTCGTAAATGAATCAGTTATCCTGCGCTCTGAAATCGGAGTAGATAGCCAGAGTGAATTTACGAAAGCACCCTACTTCTTGAAATTTATCTCAGCATCAAACACCCTCTTCATGTGCCGGACGTATTACGTTCCATCCCGTGCTTATTTTTGAGCCGGATCCACCTCTCAGGTTTGGAATGTTTCGTTCCGGAACCTATTTGCCATATCCGGTATGTCTCCTGACATGAAACATAATTTTCACTGTTTCTAATCCGAGTTGCCTCCTCTGTAATTCTGATACCCCTTAAAAATATGTAGACTAATGTGAAAACGTTAATTTTCAGCCTGCGCCTGATATTCTAAGAATTGTTATATTTTGGGCCAGCCCAGGTTTATGATTTGCGCAACATTGGAGCCTAGAGACCAACTCGCGGCAGTTGCTGTTGTGTGAGAGAGAAGCCTGCCTGTATCACTCAAAATAACCAGAATGAGATTAACTTTCTATGATCTCTCTCCCTTTATCTACTCTGATAGACATGAACCTGCAACTCTCATCTCTCCAGCGTTGCACTTCATCAGTTATTTCATTGTAAAATCATAGCAATGGAAAGAGTACTTCATCAGTTATTTTGTTGTAGAATCATAGCAATGGAAAGAGTACTTCATCAGTTATTTTGTTGTAGAATCATAGCAATGGAAAGAGTACTTCATCAGTTATTCCATTGTAGAATCATAGCCATGAGAAGGGTACTTCATCAGTTATTTCATTGTAGAATCATAGCAATGTGAAGGGTACTTCATCAGTTATTTTGTTGTAGAATCATAGCAATGTGAAGGGTACTTCATCAGTTATTTCATTGTAGAATCATAGCCATGAGAAGGGTACTTCATCAGTTATTTCATTGTAGAATCATAGCAATGTGAAGGGTACTTCATCAGTTATTTCATTGTAGAATCATAGCCATGGGAAGGGTACTTCATCAGTTATTTCATTGTAGAATCATAGCCATGAGAAGGGTACTTCATCAGTTATTTCATTGTAGAATCATAAACATGACAAGGGTACTTCATCAGTTATTTCGTTGTAGAATCATAGCCATGAGAAGGGTACTTCATCAGTTATTTCATTGTAGAATCATAGCCATGTGAAGAGTACTTCATCAGTTATTTCGTTGTAGAATCATAGCCATGAGAAGGGTACTTCATCAGTTATTTCATTGTAGAATCATAGCCATGAGAAGGGTACTTCATCAGTTATTTCATTGTAGAATCATAGCCATGGGAAGGGTACTTCATCAGTTATTTCGTTGTAGAATCATAGCAATGTGAAGGGTACTTCAACAGTTATTTCATTGTAGAATCATAGCCATGAGAAGGGTACTTCATCAGTTATTTCATTGTAGAATCATAGCCATGAGAAGGGTACTTCATCAGTTATTTCGTTGTAGAATCATAGCCATGGGAAGGGTACTTCATCAGTTATTTCATTGTAGAATCATAGCCATGTGAAGGGTGCTGGACAAGTGCTGCAGCACCCCTGATAAATTGGAATACATTTGCCAAAGTTCAAATCAAAATCAAATAACATTTTATTGGTCACATACACATGTTTAGCAGAAGTTATTGCGGGTGTAGCGAAATTCTTGTGTTTCTAGCTCCAACAGTGCAACAATATCAAACAAGTAATATCTAACAATTTCACAACAATACACACAACACACACACAATTTTAAAGTAAAGGAATGGATACAGAATATATAAATATTTGGACTAGCAATGTCAGAGCGGCATAGACTAAAATAGAGTAGGATAGAATAGAATACAGTATATACATATGAGATGAGTAGTGCAAAATATGTAAACATTATTAAAGTGAGCTTGGAGGGTACTATGGTGTTGAATGCTGAGTAATAGTCAAAAGGTGACTAGTGTTCCATTATTACAGTGGCCAGTGATTTCATGTCTATGTATATAGGCAGCAGCCTCTAAGGTGCTTGAGATAGAAGCTGTTTTTCAGTCTCTCGGTCCCAGCTTTGATGCATCTGTACTGACCTTGCATTCTGGATGATAGCGGTGTGAACAGGCAGTGGCTCAGGTGGTTGATGTCCTTGATGAAAATGTTGGCCTTCCTATGACATCGGATGCTGTAGGTGTCCTGGAGGGCAGGTAGTTTCCCCCCTTTGATGTGTTGGGCAGACCACACCACCCTCTGGAGATATGCATTTGCGGGCGGTGCAGTTGCCGTACCAGGCGGTGATACAGCCCGACAGGATGCTCTCAATTGTGTATCTGTAAAAGTTTGTGACTATTTCAGGTGCCAAGACAAATTTATTCTGCCTCCTGAGGTTGAAGAGGTGCTGTTGCACCACCTTCACCACACTGTCTGTGTTGGTGGACCATTTCAGTTTGTCATTGATATGTATGCAGAGGAACTTGAACTTTCCACCTTCTCCACTGTGGTCCCGTCGATGTACTCCCTCTGCTGTTTCCTGAAGTCCACGATCATCTCCTTCATTTTGTTGGCATTGGGTGAGAGGTTATTTTCCTGGCATCACACTCCCAGGGCCCTCACCTCCTCCCTGTAGGCTGTCTCGTCATTGTTGGTAATCAGGCCTACTACTTTTGTGTCATCTGCAAACTTGGTCATTGAGTTGGAGGCGTGCGTGGCCACGAAGTCATGGGTGAACAAGGAGTACAGGAAGGGGCTGAACACGCACCCTTGTGGGGCCCCCCATGTTGAGGGTCAGCAAAGTTGAGGTGTTGTTTCCTACATTCACCACCTGGGGGTCGGCCCATCAGGATGTCTAGGACCCAGTTGCACAGGGCAGGGTTCAGACCCTGGGCCCCAAGCTTAATGATGAGCTTGGAGGGTACTATGGTGTTGAATGCTGAGTTATAGTCAATGAACAGCATTCTTCCATGGGTATTCCTCTTGTTCAGATGGAATAGGGCAGCATGATGGCAATTGCATTGTCTGTGGACCTATTTAAAAAAAAAAGTATTTTCTATTGAACCTTTATTTAACTAGGCAAGTCAGTTAAGAACAAATTCTTACTTACAATGATGGCCTAGGAACAGTAGAGAAGGAGAAGGAGAGACCACAGTCCTTGGTAGCTGGCCGCATAGCACAGTGTTATCCTCAAAGCGAGTGAAAACGATGTTTAGCTTATCTGGGAGCAAGACGTCGGTGTCCGCGACGTGTCAGGTTTTCCCTTTGTAGTCCATGATGGTCTGTAGTCCCTGCCACATAAGTCTGGTCTCTGAGCCGTTGAATTGCTACTCCACTTTGTCTCTGTAATGACGTCTTGCCTGTTTGATTGCCTTACGGAGAGAATAACTACACTGTTTGTATTCTGCCATATTCCTAGTCACCTTGCCATGGTAAATGTGGTGGTTCGCACTTTCAGTTTTGCGCAAATCCTGCCATCTATCCACGGTTTATGAATTGGGTATGTTTCAATATTCACAGTGGGTACAACATCTCCTATACATTTCCTGATAAACTCAGTCACCTGTATCTGTGTATTTGTCGATATTATTGTCAGAGGTTACCCGGAACATGTCCCAATCCGCATGATCAAAACAATCTTGAAGCATGGATTCTGATTGGTGTTATAGAATTACTGCCGTATGTTCATAAATAAATGAAATAATTCAGAGTAAAACATCAGGGGTAGATCTATAATTTACCCGAAGAGGATCAATAGTCTATTTGTTCTAAAATAGCCTAGCTATGGATTGTGTGTAGACCAATCACAAGGCATTCCCTACAGTCGGGAACACTTGGAAAACCTGTCAGTGAACAAACAGCATGCGGCCAAAATGACATGGAATTGCATGAAATGCGTTGATTAAAGCGCCTCTACTCTAATGCGCTAGTCTAGACCCCTATTCACATGGGACAATATGCATGCAATGCTTTAATATGAAGGGGATTTTCCGGTCCCTCAGAGTTCCCAGGTCACCCCCCTCTCGCGCTCACTCTTTGTTCTGGCACCTCCAGATTTACAAATTAAGTACTGTTTACATCATGGCCACCCATGCTCAGGAGTGTCCCATTAGGAAGGAATGTTTACCAACTTCCTGTTTCTCTGGGACGGTGTTCCCTGTTGGCCTGTTGATGTTGACTCAGAGCTTATCTCTCGGCAGTGTAGACTCAACATCTGGCCTGACAGAGCAGGGCAGGATAACCTCTGTCAAGAACCCTTTCCACGGCTACAGAACAGATGTCCACATAGTGTCTATCTGAGACCCTCCCCTGGTACCCTGTATGGAAATGGGAGAGGGATTTATTTTTACCTAGGAGTTGATGGAGATCTTGAAATTCTTTCTAGAGGAAATTGGCATTTGGCTGGTTTTTGGATAGTGGTAATGTAGTACAACAGATAAGGATATGTTTTATCCTTTATGAACATTTTAGTTGATACATGGCACTGCTTTATGATAATAACGATTGGCTCAGGAGACAAAGATGAAATCATTTAAATGGCAATGTCATTCCCTCCCTTGACTATACAATAACAGTCACCATATGGACACATCTGAACCTTTAATGACAGTAGAGATGCATATAATGATTGAAATCAATGGGGAAATCCATAGAGTTCTCTCAAGCTCCAAAAAATGTTACACTGTAGTCATGAGGCCAAACAATACGGAGTAGAACAGAATCCCAATGGGCCAATCTCAATGAGGCGGGAACAATGGCTGCTAACGTGCAGGCGGGATATCTGCAGAGTCAGGGGATTCTAGAACGGTCTGGCTGTGTTCTCACTCTGTTTAGCCCTGAGAAAGCAACCTCTCAGACCCTCAGTCTGTTTCAACAAATCTGTAGTTGCAGTGTGGAGGGCGGAGAAGAGAACAGATTATAAAAGAGTTCTTTCATCAGGAACACAATATAGGCTGTCAGTTTGCTAGCCTAGGATCAGGTGCTTTTATAACCGAAGGAAATGTCTCATTTTGACAGGGCCTTTCTTTTTTGGGGAAATACCATTCCAAATTGGCACAGAGAGTTTTACTGTAATGAGCTACAATATGAATCAACATCAGCATAGAGCTGTAAGAACGCTTGTATCAGCTGGCCATTGAGAAGAGAAAAGCACGTCAAGGTCTCATTTCAGAGGGGGGAAAGTAGACATACATTTTTAGGCAAGTCAGTTAAGAACAAATTCTTATTTTCAAGGACAGCCTAGGAGCAGTGGGTTAACTGCCTTGATCAGGGGCAGAACAACAGATTCTTACCTTGTCAGCTCAGGGATTTGATCTCGTAACCTTTCAGTTATTAGTCCAACACTCTAACCACTAGGCTACCTGCTGCCCCTACATCTTAACCAGAAGGTCAGCTAAGGACAAAATAACGGCAAATAGATGTCTGATTATACACGGTGTGATGCCATGATGCCTAATATATGTGGAACTTAATCTGACCGCTACCCTGACATGGTTAACCTTTAGTTGGGAATGGGTATCAATGTGTCCAACCCAGCCCCCACCGCCTGCACCCAGCCAGACATTGGACAGTTATTTTGCAGATGTTATCACAGGTGCAGCAAAATGCTTTTGTTTCTAGCTCCAATAGTACAGTAATACCTAACAACACAAAACAATACACATTAATCCCCAAAATATAAAGAGTCCGGAATAGAAATATACTCTTGAGTGTATAAAACATTAGAAACACCTTCCTAATATCGAGTTGCACCCCTTTTCCCGCTCAGAACAGCCTCAGTTCATCGGGACATGGAATCTACAAGGTGTCGAAAAGCGATCCACAGGGACGCTGGCCCATGTTGACGCCAATGCTTCCCACAGTTGTGTCAAGTTGGCTGGGTGTCCTTTGGGTGGTGGACTATTCTTGATACACACGGGAAACCGTTGAGTGTGAAAACCTCAGCAGCGTTGCAATTCTTGACACCCTCAAACCCGTGTGCTGGGCACCTACTACCGTACCCCGTTCAAAGGCACTTAAATCTTTTGTCTTGCCCATTCACCCTCCGAATGGCACACAATCCATGTCTCTATTGTCTCAAGGCTTAAAAATCCTTCACTTTACCTACACTGATTGAGGTGGATTTAACAAGTAATAGCAAGAAAGGATCATAGCTTTCATTTGGATTCACCTTGTCGGTGGTGAAAAGAGCAGGTGTTCCTAATGTTTGTACACTCAGAATACATGTACATGATGGCGTGTATAGACAGTATATGAATAGAAAAGGTGTGTGCAGCAGTAGTTAGGATGAGCCTTGACTAGATACAGTATATGCATAGAAAAGGTGTGTGCGGCAGTAGTTAGGATGAGCCTTGACTAGATACAGTATATGCATAGAAACGGTGTGTGCAGCAGTAGTTAGGATGAGCCTTGACTAGATACAGTATATGCATAGAAAAGGTGTGTGCAGCAGTAGTTAGGATGAGCCTTGACTAGATACAGTATATGCATAGAAAAGGTGTGTGCAGCAGTAGTTAGGATGAGCCTTGACTAGATACAGTATATGCATAGAAAAGGTGTGTGCAGCAGTAGTTAGGATGAGCCTTGACTAGATACAGTATATGCATAGAAAAGGTGTGTGCAGCAGTAGTGAGGATGAGCCTTGACTAGATACAGGATATGCATAGAAAAGGTGTGTGCAGCAGTAGTTAGGATGAGCCTTGACTAGATACAGTATATGCAGTGCCTTCAGAAAGGATTTATTTAGTCCACATTTTGTTGTGTTACAACTTGAATAATAAGACGTGCATTACTGAACTATACACACACAACACCCCATAATGTCAAAGGGATTTCACCACGAGGCCAATGGTTACAGAGTTGAATGGTTGTGATATGAGAAAACTGAGGATGCATAGACAACATTGACCACATTGACGTGTGTACAGTATTTTCCGGATAGTAGCTCATATCCCGTTTAAGGTCTTATTCTGGATAAGCAGTTTACATGCACCTTTTATATCCTTCTCATGAGTATCATTGTATCCATGAATAAACAGAATATTCCTAATGTAATTATGGATTAAATGGAACAGTAATGGAAATATAGACAATGACAGTAGGCCTATAACTTCTCACATGTAGAGTAATATAATACTAACTCCTGCAGAATTAGGCTATGTATTTCCTGCAGTGAAATGATAAAATAATTGCTATTTTTGTCTCAGTAACAGTAATGGAGAAATATGATTGATTTATTTCCGCGTGCGAATGAGTGTGTAATGTGTTGTCTTTGACACTGTTATGCAAGCAGACAGTATTTCAACCACATAAATTACAGTATGTACCTAAGACCAACTGAAGTCTTATCGGAAACGCCTTTGGTTTTCTCAACTTTCATTTCCTTAAAACGGGTCAAACTGATGACATTTGGACATTTTGCACAGGACCAACCTTTCCACTGTTTTGGAGTTTTCTCCCCGGTCTTAAACGAAACAGACAACGTTACCATTGCTAACTAGATTACTAATGCATTCATTCTATCCATGATGACATTATTCTGGTGAGCACTACTTAATTTATGCTTCTAGGTTAATTAACAAGTTATGACAGAAGAGAAGCTGCATGTATCAAACTATAGTGGACAAACAAATGGCCAGTAGTAAATGATAGTAAATTCATTATAGTCGACTAAATCATTATGGAATTATTGTGGTGGAGCGAACTGCAAATCAAATAAATCAAATCAAATATATTTATATAGCCCTTCGTACATCAGCTGATATCTCAAAGTGCTGTACAGAAACCCAGCCTAAATCCCCAAACAGCAAGCAATGCAGGTGTAGAAGAAATAGACATTATGGGGTGTTGTGTGTATAGTTCAGTAATACATGTTTTATTCAAGTTGTAACACAACATGTATCCTACTTTATGAAGTGATTTGCTTGACAACCAGATGAAAACATCATCACACAACAAACATGGTATGTGAAACAGTCTGTGCAGACCACAAAAACAACAGTAAACAGGATAAGATGTTTCATGCCACAGTATCCCATCTTAGATCAGCTTATCCCAAGGACCTTATCCGGGTTCCTCATAACCGGGATACAAGCTATTTTGGGTTATTGTAAACAGGATATGATGTGTATATGCGTCAAATCAAAAACAGAATACTTATCCTGAAGTATAGTATCCTGAATAATAACGGTATATTGGGGTGCATGTAAACGTGGTCTTTGTAGTTACTCCGCAATACTAATCTAAATGAAAAGAAGAAAGCCTGTACAGAATCAAAAATATTATTAAAAAATGCATCCTGTTTGCAACAAGGCACTTAAGTAAAAAATGTGGCAAAGTAATTACATTTTTGTCCTGAATAGAAAGTGTGATGTTTGGGGCAAAACCAACACAACATATTACTGAGTACCACTCTTCATATTTTCAAGCATGGTGGTGGCTGCATCATGTTATGGGTATGCTTGTCAACGGCAAGGACAAGGGAGTTTTTTAGGATAAAAAGAAACGGAATACAGCTATAAACAAAGGCAAAATCCTAGAGGAAAATCTGGTTCAGTCTGCTTTCCAACAGACATTGGGAGACGAATTCACATTTCAGCAATAACCTAAAACATAGAATCAAATCTACACTGGAGTTGCTAACCAAGACGACGTTGAATATTCCTGAGTGGCCTAGTTGCAGTTTTGACTTAAATCACCTTGAAATTCTATGGAAATACTTGACAATTTATGTTTAACAATGATCAACAATCAACTTGACTGAGCTTGAAGAATTTATGAAAGACTAATGGGCAAATATTGAACTATCCAGGTGTGCAAAGCTCTAAGAGACTTACCCAAAAAGTACTCACATCTGTAATTGCAGCCAAAGGTGCTTCTTATATAAATGAGACATTTCTGTATTTCCTTTTCAATGAATATACAAACATTTCTAAAAACATGTTTTCACTTTGTCATTATTGTGAGTAGATGGGCGAGAAAAAAATAGATTCAATCCATTTTTAATTCAGGCTGTAACACAACAAAATATGGCATAAGTCAAGGGGTATGAATAGTTTCTCAAGGCACTGTACATATAAAGTGTGTCACGCCCTGGCCATAGAGAGGCTTTTTATTCTCTATTTTGGTTAGGGCAGTGTGTGACTAAGGAGTAGGAAAACCTGGTGGACGCGGAGGACGGCTGTGATCTCCTGATCAAAGCTAAGATCCAGCTGGAGGCCAGGGTCAAAGAAATGATGGAGAGGCTGGAGGACGAGGAGGGGATGAACGCCTGCGTGCTCGCCAAGAAACACAAGCTAGAGGACGAGTGTGCTGAGCTGAAGAAAGACATTGATGACATAGAGATCACCATGACCAAGGTGGGAAGTTTACTTTGTTTAGGGCGTTTATTGTTTTGTTCCGCGTCTTTTTAAATAAAGAGAAAATGTACGCTCATCACGCTGCACCTTGGTCTAGGTCTTTCGACGGCCTTGACAGAACTTCCCACCACCAAGGGACCAAGCAGCGTGGTAAGGAGGAGCAGCATGTTCAGGACTCCTGGACATGGGAAGAGATCCTGGACGGGAAAGGACCCTGGAGGCAGGCTGGGGAGTATCGGCGTCCACGGGAGGAACTGGAAGCAGCCAAAGCTGAGAGGCGACGTTATGAGGGACCACGGCGGGCAAGGAAGCCTGAGAGGCAGCCCCCCAAAAAATGGGGAGATGGGGAGTGTGGCAGAGTCAGGTTGGAGACCTGAGCCAACTCCCCGTGCTTACCGTGGCGGGTGTCGTACTGGTCAGGCACCGTGTTATGTGGTGGAGCGCGAGGTGTCTCCAGTACGCGTTCTTAGCCTGGTGCGCTACATCCCAGCTCCCCACATCTGCCGGGCTCGGGTGAGCATCCAGCCAGGACGGATTGTGCCAGCCCTGCTCTCCAGACCTCCAGTACGTCTCTACGGCCCAGGATATCCTGCGCCGCCTCTGCGCACTGTGTCTCCAGTGCGTCTGCACAGCCCAGTGCTTCCTGTGCCTGCGCCCCGCATGTGCCAGACCAAAGTCACCATCCAGCCAGGACGGGTTGTGCAGGCTCTTAGCTCGAGACCTCCAGTGCGCCTCCACGGCCCAGTGTATCCGGTGCCTTGGCCAAGGACAAGGCCTCCTGTATGTCTCCCCAGCCTGGTGAGTCCTGTGCCTGCTCCCAGAGCCAGGCCTCCTATGTGTCTCTCCACTCCAGTGATGATCCATGGCAAGAAGCCTACAGTGATGACCCATGGCACGAAGCCTCCAGTGATGATCCATGGCAAGAAGCCTCCAGTGATGATCCATGGCACGAAGCCTCCAGTGATGATCCATGGCACGAAGCCTCCAGTGATGATCCATGGCAAGAAGCCTCCAGTGATGATCCATGGCACGAAGCCTCCAGTGATGATCCATGGCAAGAAGCCTCCAGTGATGATCCATGGCAAGAAGCCTCCAGTGATGATCCATGGCAAGAAGCCTCCAGTGATGATCCATGGCAAGAAGCCTCCAGTGATGATCCATGGCAAGAAGCCTCCACTGATGATCCATGGCAAGAAGCCTCCAGTGATGATCCATGGCAAGAAGCCTCCAGTGGTGAGACATGGCACGAAGTCTCCAGTGAGGAGTCATGGCACGAAGTCTCCAGTGAGGAGTCATGGCACGAAGCCTCCAGAGACGGCCTCCAGTCCTGGACCCGCAACGAAGGTCCCCAGTCCGGGGCCCGCAACGAGGGTGCCCAGTCCAGGGTCGGCGGCGAGTGTCCCCGCACCAGAGGCGCCACAAAAGTGAGGGGAGCCAGAGGCGGAGGGGGGTTTACGTCCCGCACCAGGGCCGCCGCCGTAAAGGAAGCCCACCCAGACCCTCCCCTTTAGAGTCAGGTTTTGCGGCCGGAGTCTGCACCTTGTTCTAGTTCTTTCGATGGCCGTGACAAAGTGTGTAAAACAGTATGTAAACATTATTTAAGTGACCAATGTTCAATGGCTATGTACATAGGGCAGCAGTCTCTAAGGTGCAGAGTAGAGTACCGGGTGGTGGCCAGCTAGTAACAGTGACTAAGTTCAGGGCAGGGTACTGGGCGGAGGCCACAATCAGCTCCTTGGTTTTGTTGATGTTGAGAGAGAGGTCTGTCCTGGCACAACCACCAGGGCCCTCACCTCCTCCTTGTAGGCTGCCTTGTCGTTGTTGTTAATCAGGCCTACCACTGTTGTTGTCGTCTGCAAACTTGATGACTGATATGGAGATGTGAATGGTCATACAGTCATGGGTGAACAGGGAGTACAGGAGGGGGCAGAGCACGCACCCTTGTGGGGCCCTGTTGAGGATCAGAGTAGTGTAGGTGTTGTTGCTACCTGGGGTCGACCCGTCAGGATCTCCAGGACCCAGTTACACAGGGTGGCGTTCAGACCCGGGGCCCGAGCTTAGTGATGAACTTGGTGTTGAAGGCTGAGCTGTCGTCGATGAACATCATTCTTACATTGGTATTCCTTTTGTCCCGATGAGATGGGGAGTGTGCAGTGCTATGGCGATTGCGTCATCCGTCGATCTGTTGGGGCGGTATGCAAATTGTAGTTGGCCTAGGGTGTTGGGTAAGGTGGAGGTGATATGATCCTAAACTAGCCTCTCAAAGCATTTCATGATGACAGAAGTGAGTGCTTTGGGGTGATAGTCATTTAGTTCAGTTACCTTCGCTTTCTTGGGTATAGGACGTCTTGAAGCATATGGGGACAACAGACTGGGATAGGGAGAGATTGAATATCTCCAGCCAGCTGGTCTGCACATGCTCTGAGGACGCGGCTAGGGATGCTGTCTTGGCCAGCTGCCCTGCGAGGGTTAATACGTTTAAATGTCTAACTCACGTCTGTCACAAAGAAGGAGAGCTCACAGTCCTCGTGAGCGGCGGTGGCCAGCGTCGGCGGCACTGTGTTTACCTCGAAGAGGGCGAAGAAGGTGTTTAGCTTGACCAGGAGCAAGGCATTGGTGCCCACGACGTGGCTGCTTTTCCCTTTATAATCCTTGATTCTCTGGAGTCCCTGCCACATACGTCTCATTAGTACCGTTAGTGGTCGTTTTTGCAAGGAGATGCCAGTAGTGGAGCATGCTCTGGAAAGCTTGATCCAAAGATCTAGGCAGAGACTACTTAAGGTACAGTAAATCTTTAATACAAGCAGCTGTAGGGGAGATCTGTCTCTCTGATCACAGATCAGGGAAGGACTCGGAGGGGAGATGGTTGGATGTCCCTCATATAGAGGGAGGTGATAATACAATCATATCGGTTACACAACAGTTATTTCATACAAGCACCAGTTCCAGAACCCAATGGCCTTGTGTTAGGGTGCAACAGTCTATGAAATGCAGTTCGTCACAGTTCACCACAGCACAGAGCATAAACCTTGAGAAGTTACAACAGCTCACCCCAAATTCCGCCACCACAATGCCTTTCCAAACCTGAGAGGGTTAATGAAATGGAGAGATACGCTGTAGCTAGCTGGCTCACATTCACATCATTTGACCCCTGTGACAGGGCTGGAATGTCCCACTGTACATCATACACATACTGTGTATGGTTAAAACACACAGGCACACCTCACACATAAATACATATACACACACATGCACACTTACACACACTCAACAATATCCAACAGAAACACAGCTGTGACATAGTAAGATATCTGCCAAACTAAACGCAGCATGGCAGATTTTCTCAAGAGATATCCACCCCCCAATGGTGAGGATGAGATCCATTAAAAGGGTGGGAGCGACATAAAGAAGCCAGTCTGGGTCCCCAGTGACTGGTCTGAGCACATGAGGGACGGGCAACAGACACATCCACCCCAACCCCAGCCAAACACTGTCCTATCCTGTCAACTCTTCTCTCTAACCCCAGCCAAACACTGTCCTATCCTGTCAACTCTTCTCTCTCTCTCTCTCTCTCTCTCTCTCTCTCTCTCTCTCTCTCTCTCTCTCTCTCTCTCTCTCTCTCTCTCTCTCTCTCTCTCTCTCTCTCTCTCTCTCTCTCTCTCTCTCTCTCTCTCTCTCTCTCTCTCTCACACATACATACACGGGGTGCAACATTAATCTGTTAATGTGTTTAATGTGAAACTATCTATTTGACCTAGACCGTTTGTGCATATGTATTGATATGTTGGCTATGTGTGCCTTTTGTAAAAAAAAAAACATAAATGTATGTAGTTCTGTCTTTGACCTGTTCTGTATTATGTAATGTTTAATGTTTTGTTTCATGTTTTGTGTGGAGTAGCTGCTGTTATTGCAACAGCTAATGGGGATCCTAATAAAATACCAAACACCAAAATAGTGGCTGTTGGTTTTATTAGTAACACAGAGAGAGATTTTACACAAGGAGCTCTCTCTCCACATACCACTGGAGGCCACGGTGAGGGGCGGGATAACTGGACAAACAGTTTTCACGAGTTCGGTTTCGGAAAGGGTAGTAGTTGGTATTCACTAACATTGGACCTTCTGATCTTTCTACCATTTTACCCGCCTTCACATAGGAGACAGACTGAACTGCCCTGGTTTTGGCAACCTCCATCTCTTTCACCATATTTGGACATTACAAGGATGTTGCCTCATGCTCTCCACCACAGTTACATCACTTTATTAATTTGCCACTCTCTTCTGTTGAACAGTCTCCATCATGGTGACTTTCCCCGACACATCCCACCTCGGCTCCTGTCTGTAGACACTTTCTACATGTCCAAACATTTGACATCGCTTACACTGCAAAGTCCTGGATACGAAGGGTCTGAAAGGATAGTACACGTACCCCAGCTGCAGTAGGGTTGGTAGGGACTCAAAAAACACAAGGACAGACAAACTCTTCTCCTTCTTTCCATTAAGCTCAAAGCACAACACCTCATAATCTCCAAGTCGAGTGCGTTCCAAACCCCCGATCGTCAGAAACAAGCCCACTTCTCGTCATTCTCACAGATTTTACTTTAACCAACGCTTTCTCTGCCACTGTGGATGTTTCCACTGGGATCACAAAGTGGGGCGTACATAATCCCAGAAAACGTACCCCTTCCAGATACGATGGGGAATTATAAACAGTAGCCATTTTCTTTCTCAGATAAGATGACAATGAGCTATGTAGCATAAATATCCGGTGCAATGTTTGTTGTACACTGTCCCTGTCAAGTTAAAATACATGTAATTGTATTGTTTGCATTAGACATCACATCCAAGTGATGAGTGTTGGGTTGCATAAGTGATACAAACATATGTTTCACACAAAGCAGAAGTCCTCTGATGTGAATGAAAATCTATGAGGAAGCTCCCTGTTAAAGCACATCTGTTGTGAGGAACAAGAAATCATCTGGAAAACGTTGTCTCTTTCTCTCCACTGTGATTCAATGTTACACTCAACCAAGTTAATTTCCTTTAGCCCTTTAGTCAAACACTGGTCCATGATACACTGTCTGAGGCGCCACACATTCATTTATCTCCACATTTCATTTCTGCCTAATTGTTGTAATGTAGCCTAATATTGACATGAATTTTTAAGAAGTATTTTCTTAGACACTACCTTCACCACGTCAATCAAGTAAAACTGTGAAAGACTGCGTCAGCGCATTAGTATAGGCCAAAAGCCACGAAAGATATGGCAACACAGCGAGAGAGAACAGCACTGTTCACTGTTCCACAAGCAATAGAATGTCCTTCAAACCAGGATTTCTATCCTTGGGAGAGTACGCCCCCTTCTGTACTAATGGCCGTTCTACCTTTTTGTAAGGGTTTCAATAGGTTATTATTGAAAGGGAAAACTGAAAGAAACGAGTTAAATTCATTAGCATAATGGCACATTGTAATTATTATTTAATCAGAGGTGTAGTTTATGGACAGGTAGAACTATTGTTTTATTGGGCAGTAGGCCTAGGCCTATGATAGGCTACTACTCTAATTGCGCTTCACCATCATCGTACAAATAAATAAAAAACACCGTGTACAGTACAGACTGGTAAAATGGCTACATTTTAACGTGTGACAGTTCCAAACGTATTTAAACATGCGTCAAAAGCATGTGATTATAGACGACGCGCCATTACGTTTTTGTACAGCAGCCAATCCAAAAGCAGGGGTGTGTGAGAGGGCGTGGTTTGAATGGGGCGCTCTGGAAAATTCGATGGATTAACTGGTTTTAAAAGAAAACGTCTTGAAATAAAGGATCCAGGGACCAATGCCAGGATCATGTAATGTTGTCCAGAATGTCTACAGGACTTGCTATATGTGCGACATAGGTGAGTCCTTTCTGGCCAAGAGGGATGAAGCATGGATCATCATCACACACCGCCATGGCTGCAGCCGACTGTCATTGTCAACGTCCCAGGTTATCACAGGTGACATTTTTTAAAATGTTTACATGTAGATAATCAGGAAATAATTGCTCACATTTGTATTGCGCACTCCAAAATGTCTGGGTAACTCTTCTATGGTCTTCAAGCAGTTCCTGTTTGTAATATTTTATTCATGTTCATATAGACGAGTCAGTCTTGACGTGTAGGCTATGGGGTTATGAAACAGTTGTTACGAAATATTTTTACAGTACGAATAAGCTACTGCGTACAAATGTATGATCGCATAGTAAACATGTGCGTTTTTACAAGGTACTAGTTCAATAAACGAATTGAAGACAGGATGGTGGGGAGGGTACCGTAACAGTAAAAAAAAAGGATGCTGCGAGAGAAGGGATAAGGGCTTGGCGCCTTGGAGAATGTTGCGTAGTTCTATTTACCTGCATGGTCCGTATTTCTTTGAGCATCTTATGATGCTGCTTCTCAATGCTGAGTGGCATAGCAAGTTGCGTTATATTTTGGATTGAGGTCAATTTACACTGTTTATATTATAAGGAATGTATACTATATAAAGAGATCTGCAGAACTTCAAAACAGATGTAGATATTAATAATGTCATCCAGTAAATGGCCTAAAATACGTCATTCTGTTTTCTTTGACTCTGCTAATGTTTACCAAAGTAGGCCTTTTGATAAATGACATGTTCATTGAAAGTACGTGAGATGCGCACTTATTATTTCTGATGTAAACAACAACACAAACATTACTCTTCTTGGACGATGGGTGTCGCTGTTCTGCAGCTTAGATGAACATACATAATCATTATTTTTTTCAATACTGAAACGTGGACAATGAACGGTATCGACTCATCATCAATGTATCTGATTTTTCCACTTTAAATTGTTTTACCTTTACATGGAAATCGCTTGACTAGTGAAACATTTACAGCAGTATTTCAATTGGAGTTCAATAAAATCAGTGATATTCCTTTTCCCCCCAGAGCAGGGTTTCCCAAACATGGTCCTGGGGCCTTCCAGGGGTGCATGTTTTGGTTTTTGCACAGCTGATTCAAATGATCAAAGCTTGATGATGAGTTGATTATTTGAATCAGCTGTGTAGGGCTAGGGAAAAATCCAAAATGCAGGCCTCAGGGCTGAGTTTGGGAAACCCTGGTCCAGAGGTCAGGTTTATGAGGCTGGCTGGCACATCCATCTGCTGTGTGTGCGGGTGTGTGTGCGCACGCTCACATGTGTGGGAAATAATGACGACAGCCCTCGTGACATCAAGGCCTCAAATCCTCAAGAGTAAAAAGTGACGTCAGTGGATGCCAGCCCACGCAATGTTGATCTTATTATCTCCGCTATACAGAGATCTCTTTTTAATGGTGTGCAGATGTGGGTGGATTAAATCAATTACCTTTATCAAAGTCAGGATCTGAGTCAGGATTCAATGGATTAAAATAACGGCTGTGATGATCATGCTATCAAAACACTGATATGGATACAAAGGGGGTCGAAAAGGTAACAAGCGTAGCACCAAGTATCATCGCTATGTAGGCATGGGCTAGATCATCAATCTACTCCTGTTATTATCGGATGCATGGGGTAGCACAGTTTACTGTACAAGAATGTACACGTGTATAGAGCTGCATAGGCCATATCCTGATATGAAGTGTTGAATACAGTTTCATTGCGTACATATTCATCCACATACCATTACATTTCTTATCTTTCAGTAGGCCAAAGGTGGCACGGCGTGGGCAGTCCAAATGATAGGTAAGTGTACACACAACATGATAATAATAAATACCAGTTTTCTGAGTGTGCCAACTGCTGAGCCATATGATGTTATATTTCAGGGATGGATGGCGAAGGCTGTTTCCCATACAGCAACTACAACAGCAGCCATCCAGACCAGGGCACGTACCTTCCCTGAGAGGGAGATTAGGGTTTAGGAAGTGGAGCAGGCCTTTGAGACGACATGGCTAAAATGAACCCCGTGCCTAGTGAATGCGTGGTATAAATAGCTGACGGGAAGATCTCCAGGTTGCATGCATCATTAGTGACTGCACGTCACTATAAACACTGTCAACAAACATTGCCCGGCCATTGTAAACATGACACAGATTGGGATTTTTCTTGATATGATGACTAGTAGTGGTGTACTAGTCAACTATGTCATGCTTACTGGGCTTTCGATGTACACAAAGATTTACAGTAAAGGCAACAATATGAAGCATATTTGATAGGATTGGTCTTATTGATATTTTTGAAACAGTATTTATGTCTACTGAAGTGTTGATCTTGGTATAGTATCTTGTAGCACATGTATCAGGGGCGGATCCTGGCTTTAACCCAGTCCACTGGTAAACCCTCACACCATGAGCCTACTGCTTCTGTTCCACATTTCTTATGTTGTGCTGGGTTGTTTAGTCTGGGGATCTACTGACTGAGAGGAGACCAGATCGCCACCTCTCTCGTCAATGCTCCTGCATGTACCATGTCTCCTCAGAGAACACACGCTTTAATCAGACAGATCCCTTACAACTCCTTGCTGCTGGCAGAGAGAGAAGCGGTGCGGAGATAAACGCTGATTATTTTACCGATAAGACTCCTTCCCTTCCCACCATGGTAAGATGAACCCAAGGAGTGAATGCTGAAGTGAACACTCTCCCTCTCTTTCTCTCTATCTGAACCTGAAATGGGTCAATGCAAACATACTGTCCTTACAATATGTAATTGACTGTATCGTTAAACTGTTCCTTAAGCTGTTCCTTGACATCCATTTTATTATCACGTTATTACGGTATCGTCTTCATCCAAGTCAAAAAGTTGCCTATTCAATGCTCAGTCCAGTTGTGTCGGATGGGGTCAAACGGGAAAGAAATCAAGTTACTTTACACTTAGTGGTCTCTAAAACAAACGCTTCCTTTACAGCCCAGATAACAAAAGTTAGTTTCTAGTCCGCGAGAGCTGTAGACAGACATGTTGTGGTAAGCCTTGTGGTGTGTAGCTAAACCTAACGACGGTTCTCCAGCGCTGCCTATGTCTGCTGGTTAGGGCTCCTCATTGTAATTCTCCAGCCATAGCTAACACCAGACACTTCCCACAATAACAGAAAGTGCGATCGTCACCACAGGCGAAATTGGACGATGATTACAGGACTTTCTTTAAAACGGTACACGTTGAACATCACATTTCCCAGGTCCTCGGTCGTCTTCTGCTGCACAAATTGATCCCGTGATGGCATTAGGTCTGTTTTTGAATATTGATGTTATAATATCTTGGATGGTTCCTTGTCCCCCCCACTCCTAAAAACAAGATGCTCCTGTATTTAAGAGGCTTTTATGTACCTCTCTGTTCTTTTTTTTTTTTTTGCTTGATGTGCCTTTTAAAACAAGTGGCTAGTCAGGTGACCAAGGAGAGGAGGCTCGTCTCTGTCAGCTTAGCTCTCAGCTGAGAGAGAGAGAGAGAGAGAGAGACCCAAATTGAAAGGGGACACGGGGGAAAATGGGGACACAGGACACAGGATCCGTTACAGTCAGAGAGAAATGGGTGGATAGAGTGGGAGGTGGCAACAAGGTCTCTTTAACTGCAGCCACAGCTAGCTGTGCTCAGCTGTCTGCTTGGCAGTCAGCAGTGTGCTGCTGGGTTGAGTTCTTCAAGAAGCTGCTGCCTGCGTTGGTGCGTGTAGCCACAATAGTAGCAGCCGAGAAAGCCCTGAAAATGAGTGCTGCGTCACACCGATCAAGGAAGAGAAATAGAGAGTGATTGTAAACCGGTGTGGCGTGCTGTTTGTGTGTGTGGTCTGATCTGTTGGTGTATATCTGTGTCTGTGCAAAACTAGCTGTCGGGAAGAGCAATTCTGCTGTTGCAACAAGATGAAAATAGAGTGCGTGTGTGTCTGAGGGAGGCAGGGAGAGAGGGCTGAAGAGAGGGGGGAAGAGAGGGAGGGACTGGGGGGAGTCAGAGAGCGAGAGATTTTGGATTAGTTGCTACGTCACTTTTTCACGTCGAGGGGGGAATCAGAAGCTAAGATAATTAGAAGCCCGCAGTCATCCAGTTTTCTACCTGAGAGTTGGACGCAATGGTTACGGCGAGAACCCCTGCCTCCTCAGCCTCATCCGTAGTGCTTGTTACCAGCTTCTCCCTCAGCCACTACATCTGTGTAGTAGTTAGGCAGGGATCGTCAGAGAAGACTTCCAACATGGATGCTGAAGATGTGACAGTTAGTTTGTGTGGGTGTTTGGTGTTTTGATGGCATTGTGAGGTCGGAGTAGGGGGTGGGAAGGGGTGAGGCGCAGGGGTTATCGAAAGAACGTTCTGGAAGGTTCGTAATGTCAAGACGACGCACGTTGGGGAGCATGTTCAGAGAATTATCGAGGTAATCGAATATTGCTATTATATGATTACATATATACCAATACATGATTACATAAATTATTACGTAGATATAGATATGTGTGATGTGTTGTCTGCCCTTATACAAAACAACATAGTAACCGGTATGGAGCTAATCTGCAGTCATTTTCTTCCATAGTACCTCCTATAAGGTGCGAACCAGGCGATACAGTTTGTTTGTATTGCTATTCAGCATATTTGTGTGTTTTTACCTTCAACTTGTTGTGATTAACTATTCATAGGGTCGAAGGCAGGAAGGAGGATGAGTGACCCGGGATCGTGTAAACCCGGAATCAAGTAAACCTGGGCTTATTTTGTTATTAGGGAATCCAACAGGAGACCTATTTGGAGCCTTTATTTTGTGGCAGACCAGTATTTTCTTGTGATTTGTTTTCAGTCTCTAGGGCCACTGGCTGGGATTTAGTGGAAACCCTCCCTGAGGCATTTGTTTCTGCGTAGTTAGTGGAGACCGAAACAGAGGTGGTGACGCAGTCCTCCACTGAGCTGTACCTCTATGACAGCATGGCTGGACTTGTATTTTTCTCTCTCCCATGTAGCTCTCCCTCTTGTTCTTTCTCTCTCTCTCTCTCCCTCTTGTTCTCTCTATCTCTGGGAGGGAGTGAGAGCAGCAAATAGGGTCTAAATGTCATGGCTCGAGTTCAGAGAGAGAGAGAAAGAGAGGGAGAGAAAGAAGGAGGGAGACAGAGACAGTGAGAAGGAGAAATGTTTTACCTTGCTCTCTTGGTAACTCTGCACTGGCAGCTCTCCAGTTCACATTGACTAGACTTCCTGAAGCTGCTGCATCACAGGCCCCAGTGCCAGAGCTGGCCTCCCATTGGGTGGGAGGAGCTCCCTAGACACTGCTGGTAGCACAATGTTATTGGACGGGCACAAGGGAGCAGGTGGAGGACAGCTTCTGATTGATGGAGAAGTAGTGTTATTGTGTACGGAGTTTTCTTTCTTTTTTTAAAAGATGTTGTACAAGTTCTATAGGGGTTCTAATGAAATGTGTACAGTTATAGTATATGGTTTTGTTTTTACATTATTGTTTCTTTTCGACGGCACATGTGGCTGTATTGTTTGTTCTATTCTGAAAGGAGTGGAAACATTATGTGCACTGTAGGTACACACATGAGTGTGTATCTGTTTGCTAGTTTCCAGTAATGTCTTGTGTAATCTGTTCTCACAGTCTGATTGGTTTGTGTTCTGTGTTGCTGACATTGATCAGCTCCTGTCTGTTTCCTGTGACACTGGGGGCCAACCACAGTCAACTTCCTGCTCTGTCCAGCTTCCCCTTCCCTTCCCAGATGAGCCAGCTTCTCAAGTCTCTTAATAGTGTTTGGTTTGGTTGCTGTAGTACGGTTACGGTCCCTGAGACCGAGGGTTCTCTGAGCTGGCATTCTGTGATGTCACAAACCTGCCACATTGGCCATTTCTAAATTGATGGAAGAACAACTGTTTGCCAAGGGTCTGCATTGCAGCTGCTGCTGCTGCAGTTGGCACCACTCTTTCGCTCTCAGGAACACTCAAGCGTGCACACACACAAGGTTTTTACGAAACGAAGGCAATACACACGCTCAAACACACACACTGAGTCTGTCTTACGCAGACGGCCCTCATCTCAGAGGTTGAGGGTGCTACATCCCGGTGGCACCCCATGGGGAATCATTTCTGATGAATGAGGATGCAACAGGAGAGGGTTAGCCTGCCAGTGTGTGATAGGGGCACACACAGAAAGTAATTAGAAGGGCACAGGGAGGACACCCATACTTGTGCGTGTCCCCAGCACACGCTGGCGTGTGTGTGTGTGTGTGTGTGTGTGTGTGTGTGTGTGTGTGTGTGTGTGTGTGTGTGTGTGTGTGTGTGTGTGTGTGTGTGTGTGTGTGTGTGTGTGTGTGTGTGTGTGTGTGTGTGTGTGTGTGTACATGCGTGGCACTTTCTTTTCACATTAATAGGTAACGTGATGCTTATTTTTTAATAGATATCTATTATCACTTAGTCATGGTATAATGATTTGATTCTGAATGGGTTAATAGTCACTTCAGGGTGTAATATTATATTACTCCTACGCATGTGTTCAAACCCCCTGTAATGGGCTGTTTGGATTGGGTCTACACAGATTAAGACCACCTTAGTGAGAAAATAATAACATTGGTTTAGGCTTTAGGCTATATTCTGTACATCTGGCTTATACTTTGGGTTTAATTTAGTTTTGATGGGTGTTTCTTGATCAGGGTGAACTGGCTAGATTGATTATATTGAATATAATGCTGTTGAAAATGTATTTAAGCAAATATACCCCCCCAAAAGAGTCAAGTCCATCTAGGCAGGCCAGTGCTGTCTGTGTTGTTTTGGACTGCACATGGAAAGGCTCCTGTCCCTTTAACTCGTTTATGAACATTACACAACAGGTCCAGGGAACACAGGCAACAAACAACCCAAAAAAAGAAATCTGCCTGCCAGGGTAGGGTTGAGCCAGGGAGGAACCAGACACCCTGACCTGTCACCGTGGCCAATGAAAATAAACACTGAGTTCCCTTGACTCACTTGACTCTCCAGTCTGTCTATAGGTCAGGTTGATAAGAGCTCTAGGGTGCCAGGGTCTTTGCTCTTCCTCTCATTGTGGAAATCAAAGTAAATATGCATATTTGAAATCGAAAGAAAAAAACAGGTAGGGAATATTTTGGCAGGAGCCTTACATCCCTGACCCTCTTTTAATCAGATAAAGTACAAGGAGTGTTTGTGGGGGGAAAATAAGGGGGGTAGGACGGAGGAGGGATGAAAACGAGGGAAAATAAAAACAGATTAAGATGGGGGGTAGGACGGAGGTGTGATGATGGAGCTGAGAGAATAGAACAGAGAGTTAGACGTTGAATTACATAGAGGGTTGAAGGGGATTTTGGGAGAGAGGTTAGGCAGTTTTGTATTTCGCCGAGCTAATCATTTGGCACCACTGTAAGTCAGTGAGTTGGCCACTGCCTAATACCACGCCCTTACATTGTGCCTGCGTCATGGTTCTCTCCCTGACCGAATCTACCTGAACACTTCCTCAGTGTTCTCCATAATGGCAGTAGTAGAGGGCTGTGAGTGTGAATACCACACCACTGTGAGGAAAGGCGAGGGGACCGAAGTCAAACGTCCAGCCAGCATCTGTCTCTGTCTTCAGGGCTGCAGGTAAAACTGTAGATTTAAAAAATATATACATCTGTTGACTTGGCATGTGTTGTGGAGTGTTGCTCCGCTCCAAGCATGACTGCTTTGTTTGGATCAAGTTTCAGGTTTGCTAGGAGGGAGTATGTGTGGTGTTCTCGCAATGGTTTTACATGTCTCTCTCTCTTTCTATCTGTTAGTGATGGGAGAAAAAAATCGACACAGTTTCATATCGGAATATTGTTTTTGACCATACTGTATTCCGTATCGTTTTGACAATATCGCATTATTATTTTTGCGCTAGTTGGCTGCACCTGCACCAAAACTCCAGTATTTTTCCTTCTTCACTTGTTCTCCATCTTCTTTTTAAATAGGAGCAAATTCGTTATCAGCACTTTTATTTCCATGATCAAAAAAAATGTGTTTTCTCGTGGCTCTCTCTTGTCCCTCTGCAGCAGATATATGGTGAGCAATATGAGCAATGTTTGGAACATCAAATCACAATAAAATCACAGTATCGAATTGCAATACGTATAGAATTAGTAGGTGTGCCCAAACCTTTGACTGGTACTATATATAGTATATATATATACTGCTCAAAAAAATAAAGGGAACACTAAAATAACACATTCTAGATCTGAATGAATGAATGAAATATTCTTATGAAATACTTTTTTCTTTATATAGTTGAATGTGCTGACAACAAAATCACACAAAAATTATCAATGGAAATCAAATTTATCAACCCATGGAGGTCTGGATTTGGAGTCACACTCACAATTAAGGTGGAAAACCACACTACAGGCTGGTCCAACTTTGATGTAATATCCTTAAAACAAGTCAAAATGAGGCTCAGTAGTGTGTAAGGGCCTCCACGTGCCTGTATGACCTCCCTACAACGCCTGGGCATGCTCCTGATGAGGTGGCGGATGGTCTCCTGAGGGATCTCCTCCCAGACCTGGACTAAAGCATCCGCCAACTCCTGGACAGTCTGTGGTGCAATGTGGTGTTGGTGGATTGAGTGAGACATGATGTCCCAGATGTGCTCAATTGGATTCAGGTCTGGGGAACGGGCGGGCCAGTCCATAGCATCAATGCCTTCCTCTTGCAGGAACTGCTGACACACTCCAGCCACATGAGGTCTAGCATTGTCTTGCATTAGGAGGAACCCAGGGCCAACTGCACCAGCATATGGTCTCACAAGGGGTCTGAGGATCTCATCTCGGTGCCTAATGGCAGTCAGGCTACCTCCAAAGAAATGCCACCCCACACCATGACTGACCCACCGCCAAACCGGTCATGCTAGAGGATGTTGCAGGCAGCAGAACGTTCTCCACGGCGTCTCCAGACTCTGTCACGTCTATCACGTGCTCAGTGTGAACCTGCTTTCATCTGTGAAGAGCACAGGGCGCCAGTGGCGAATTTGCAATCTTGGTGTTCTCTGGCAAATGCCAAACGTCCTGCATGGTGTTGGGGTGTAAGCACAACCCCCATCTGTGGACGTCGGGCCCTCATACCACCCTCATGGAGTCTGTTTCTGGCCGTTTGAGCAGACACATGCACATTTGTGGCCTGTTGGAGGTCATTTTGCAGGGCTCTGGCAGTGCTCCTCCTTGCACAAAGGCGGAGGTAGCGATCCTGCTGCTGGGTTGTTGCCCTCCTACGGCCTCTTCCACGTCTCCTGATGTACTGGCCTGTCTCCTGGTAGCGCTTCCATGCTCTGGACACTACGCTGACAGACACAGCAAACCTTCTTGCCACAGCTCGCATTGATGTTCCATCCTGGATGAGCTGCACTACCTGAGCCACTTGTGTGGGTTGTAGACTCCGTCTCATGCTACCACTAGAGTGAAAGCACCACCAGCATTCAAAAGTGACCAAAACATCAGCCAGGAAGCATAGGAACTGAGAAGTGGTCTGTGGTCCCCACCTGCAGAACCACTCCTTTATTGGGGGTGTCTTGCTAATTGCCTATAATTTCCACCTGTTGTCTATTCCATTTGCACAACAGCATGTGAAATGTATTGTCAATCAGTGTTGCTTCCTAAGTGGACAGTTTGATTTCACAGAAGTGTGATTGACTTGGAGTTACATTGTGTTGTTTAAGAGTTCCCTTTATTTTTTTGAGCAGTGTATTATACCGTGTTTTTCTTTATTTTTACTGTTTTCTACATTGTAGAATAATAGTGAAGACATCCAAACTATGAAATAACACATATGGAATCATGTAGCAACCAAAAAAGTGTTAAACGAATCAAAATACATTTTATATTTGAGATTCTTCAAAGTAGCCACCCTTTGCCTTGATGACAGCTTTGCACACTCTCTCAACATTATTCACCTGGAATTTGGCATTATCTCAACCAGCTTCACCTGGAATGCTTTTCCGAAAGTCTTGAAGGAGTTCCCACATATGCTGAACACTGCTTTTCCTTCCCAAACCATCTCATTTGGGTTGAGGTCAGGTGATTGTGGAGGCCAGGTCATCTGATGCAGCGCTCCATCACTCTCCTTGGTCAAATAACCCTTACACAGCCTGGAGGTGTGTTGGGTCTTTGTCCTGTTGAAAAACAAATGATAGTCCCACTAAGCGCAAACCAGATGGGATGGCATATCACTGCAGAATGCTGTGGTGGCCATGCTGGTTAAGTGTGCCTTGAATTCTAAATAAATCACAGTGTCACCAGCAAAGCACCCCCACAGCATCACACCTCCTCCTCCATGCTTCACGGTGGGAACCACACATGCGGAGATCATTTGTTCACCTACTTTGCATCTCACAAAGACACAGCGGTTGGTACCAAAAATCGCAAATTTAGACTCATCATACCAAAGGACAGATTTCCACCGATCTAATGTCCATTGCTCGTGTTTCTTGGCCCAAACAAGACTCTTCTTCTTATTGGTGTCCTTTAGTAATGTTTTTTTTGCAGCAATTTGACCATGAAGGCCTGATTCACGCAGTCTCCTCTGAACAGTTGAGATGTGTCTGTTACTTGAAATCTGTGACGCATTTATTTGGGCTGCAATTTCTGGGGCTGGTAACTCTAATGAACTTATCCTCTGCGGCAGAGGTAACTCTGGGTCTTCCTTTCCTGTGACGGTCCTCATGAGAGCCAGTTTCATCACAGCGCTTGATGGTTTTTGTGACTGCACTGGAAGAAACTTTAAAAGTTCTTGAAATTTTCCAGATTGACTGACCTTCATGTTTTTAAAAGTAATGATGGACTGTCGTTTCCCTTTGCTTATTTGAGCTGTTCTTGTCATAATATGGTCTTTTACCAAATAGGGCAATCTTCTGTATACCACCCCTACCTTTTCACAACAAAACTGATGGGCTCAAACGCATTAAGAAGGAAAGAAATTCCACAAATTAACTTTTAACAAGGCACACCTGTTAATTGAAATGCATTCCAGGTGACTACCTCATTAAGCTGGTTGAGAAAATGCCAAGACTATGCAAAGCTGCCATCAAGGCAAAGGGTGGCTACTTTGAAGAACCTCACAAATGAAATGTATTGTGATTTGTTTAAAACTTTTTGGGTTATTTCATAGTTTTGATGTTTTTACTATTATTCTGCAATGTATAAAATACTCAAAGTAAAGAAAATCCCTGAAATGAGTAGGTGTGCAAACTTTTGACTGGCACTGTTTATATATATTATTGCCAAAAGTATGTGGACATGCCTTCAGCTTTTATCCCATCCCATTCCCAGTGGGTCAGAAGATTACATACACTCAATTAGTATTTGGTAGAATTGCCTTTAAATTGTTTAACTTGGGTCAAACGTTTTGGGTATGTTTCGGTTAGCCTTCCACAAGCTTCCCACAATAATTTGGGTGAATTTTGGCCTATTTCTCCTGACAGAGCTGGTGTAACTGAGTCAGGTTTGTAGGCCTCCTTGCTCGCACACGCCTTTTCAGTTCTGCCCACAAATTGTCTATAGGATTGAGGTCAGGGCTTTGTGATGGCGACTCCAATACTTTGACTTTGTTGTCCTTAAGCCAGTTTGCCTTCTTTCCTTCTTCATGATGTCATGTATTTTGGGAAGTGCACCAGTCCTTCCTGCAGCAAAGCACCACCACAACTTTCTGCCACCCCTGTGCTTCACAGTTGGGATGATGTTCTTCGGCTTGCAAGCCGCCCCTATTTTTCCTCCAAACATAACGATGGTCATTATGGCCAAACAGTTCTATTTTTGTTTCATCAGACCAGAGGACATTTCTCTCAAAAGTACGATCTTTGTCCCCATGTGCAGTTGCAAACCGTAGTCTGGCTTTTTTATGGCGGTTTTGAAGCAGTGGCTTCTTCCTTGCTGAGCGGCCTTTTAGGTTATTATTATTTTAGGCTCAAAGAGATTACAAATTGGAAGGACAGGTTGGAATTCACGGATATTTGGAGCCTTCAAAAACCTGGATATCCAGCTAGTCGTATATATTTTTTTATGTTTTATTTTTTTATTTTCTATGGTACCAAAAGTGAAAGTATGGATTGAGGATCGAATGCGATCAGACCATCAGTTTATAGCCCTCCATGTAATTATAACAGACTTTCCACGAGGGTGGGGATATTGGAAATTTAACCAGGATTTATTGACTGACACTACTTTCTTTACAAAAACTAGGGAATTCAGAACAGGCTTTTTTTTGCACAAAATCTCACGAAAGAAGGATTTGAATGAGGAGGTAAAATACTGTATGTTCTCTGGTCAAGTTCCTCCAAGCTCACTGGACGATAAGTTTTGTGATATCCTTCTCCCAAAACATCATGTTAAACTATCTGTGACACAAAAAATGATTGTGAAGGCCTAAATTACACATGGCAAACTATGGTTGGCGTTGATTCCTTTCCATTCCAATATAGATATGTCAAACTTTATGAACTCCTGAAAGATCCATTACTGTCATGTTTGAATTACTCATATTAATGGCAATCTGTCATACACACAAAAATACAGACTGATCTTTCTTCTACTGAAGCAGAAGCCAGGTGGCAATACAAAGACCCAGTCTCTTAAAAAAATTAGAGGCCCCTCACAAAATATTTGCAAAATGTATTGCTGAGAACATTGAATTGTCAAGAGACATAAAACAAGGTTGCCCTCTGTCACCATACCTATTTCTTAGGGGCAAAACATGAAGGGATTAGAGACAGAAGTATCAATGTATGCCGATAATTTAAATTCTCTTGAGTCTTCAATCTTCAACCTTGAATGGCCTCATTGAGGACCTGGATAATTTCTCCAGTTTATCTGGATTAAAACTCAAACTCAGAAAAAAAAGAAACATCCCTTTTTCAGGACCCTGCCTTTCAAAGATAATTAATACAAATCCAAGTAACTTCTCAGATCTTCATTGTAAAGGGTTTAAAACACTGTTTCCAATGCTTGTTCAATGAACCACAAACAATGAATGAACATGCACCTGTGGAACGGTTACGGTAGGCAATTAAGGTCACAGTTATGAAAACGTAGGACACTAAAGAGGCCTTTCTACTGACTCAGAAAAACACCAAAAGGAAAATGCCCAGGGTCGCTGCTCATCTGTGTGAACGTGCCTTAGGCATGCTGCAAGGCGGCATTTTTGACTGCAGATGTGGCCAGGGCAATAAATTGCAATGTCCGTACTGTCAGACGCCTAAGACAGCCTACAGGGAGACAGGACGCACAGCTGATCGTCCTCGCAGTGGCAGATCACGTGTAACAACACCTGCACAGGATCGGTACATCCAAACATCACACCTGCGGGACAGGTACAGGATGGCAACAACAACCCCCCGAGTTATACCAGGAACACACAATCCCTCCATCAGTGCTCAGACTGTCCGCAATAGGCTGAGAGAGGCTGGACTGGCTTGTAGGCCTATTGTAAGGCAGGTCCTCACTAGACATCACCGGCAACAACGTCGCCTATGGGCACAAACCCACTGACGAGTCGCGATTTTATCTCACCAGGGGTGGTGTTCGGATTCACGTTTATCGTCAAAGGAATGAGCTTTACACCGAGGCCTGTACTCTGGAGCGGGATCGATTTGGAGGTGGAGGGTCCGTCATGGTCTGGGGCGGTGTGTCACAGCATCATCGGACTGAGCTTGTTGTCATTGCAGGCAATCTCAACTCTGTGTGTTACAGGGAAGACATCCTCCTCCCTCATGTGGTACCCTTCCTGCAGGCTCATCCTGACATGACTCTCCAGCATGACAATGCCACCAGCCATACTGCTCGTTCTGTGAGTGATTTCCTGCAAGACAGGAATGTCAGTGTTCTGCCATGGCCAGCGAAGACCCCGGATCTCAATCCCATTGAGCACGTCCGGGACCTGTTGGACCGGAAAGTGAGGGTTAGGGCCATTCCCCCCAGAAATGTCCGGGAACTTGCAGGTGCCTTGGTGGAAGAGTGGGGTAACATCTCACAGCAAGAGAAAATCTGGTGAGGTCCATGAGGAGGAGATGCACTGCAGTACTTAATGCAGCTGGTGGAATGGTAAACCAAACAAGCATATTTATATAGCGAACATGAGTTTGGAGTGTTAAATATGATTAAACATCTCTCTTAAAGCCTCCATTGGACCGAAATCGTGTCTAAATCCAAAGAATTTTTCTAGCAAGGTACTAGGAGAGGCCCATCCTATGCTTAAGAGTGGGCTCTTTGCGTTTTTGCAGATTAAAACCTTACATTTTCGGTGGATTGACAATAGATCCCTGTTTAAAGTATGCTCCTTTTTAAATGAAGTCATGCAGAGTTGGCTACAATTTCAATTTCATCCTCCAGAAAAGGCCAATCTGATATTACAGCAAATAATGGCTAAACTCCAATGTACTGATAGAGGAATATATATATATATATATATATATACAGTGCCTTGCGAAAGTATTCGTCCCCCTTGAACTTTGCCACATTTTGCCACATTTCAGGCTTCAAACATAAAGATATAAAACTGTATTTTGTTGTGAAGAATCAACAACAAGTGGGACACAATCATGAAGTGGAAGACATTTATTGGATATTTCAAACTTTTTTAACAAATCAAAAACTGAAAAATTGGGCGTGCAAAATTAATTTACTTTCAGTGCTTTCAGTGCAGCAAACTCTCTCCAGAAGTTCAGTGAGGATCTCTGAATGATCCAAGAATAATAAAATGGAATAATCAAATAAGCTCAATGGAATAAAAATAGTTATTTGCAGGAATGTTTATACAGGGAAAACACTCAAATAAATGTAAACATGCCAGGAGGGAGAATGGGAAGAAAATGTGTTGTTCAATAAGTGGGCTTGACGTGATTTACAGCACGGAATAAAGTGGTACCATACTATTACTATGTTATTACCAATGTATTCTGTGCTGTAATGCAAAGTGCTAATGAATGTTTCGTGTGTATCAGAGGTATCAATCGTGTTAAATCAGACACACCTCCCAAGCTGTTTGGTAGCTTGACATCCTGCAAACCTTTGTATCGTACATTGCCAGCCTTGGTTACATCATACATGTTGACATGGATGAACTCTGCCAGTTTCTCTGCTAGCTAGGTGCCATCTAACCTGATTTAACGCTTGTCAAACACCCATCAACTCCGCAAAACGTGTGAGAATTTGACTTATGTGCAGCACATGACTCCATGAGCTCTAACGTGTATCCTGACACTTGCAATGATGAATCATTTTGTAACCCAAGATGAATACTAACCATGTCACATTTTGTGTTCTAATGTCCGGCAGGTTCAGTGTGTCGTTAGTTTCATCAGTTAAGGTTGGCGTGATCTAACAATGCTCCTCTTGGAAGCTGGTTTCAGGTGGTGGCTTAGAGTGTTGTAGTCATTATCTAGCACCATTTGAAATCAGTGTTCTTGGGGTGGGAAGTAGCAACGTCTTCGCTGTGCCTCGGACCATCAACACCTAACCAAACACGCCTGGAATGACTGGAGTTGACGGACAAGCAGCCGAGTGAGAAAAAGATACTTCATATTGAGTGGGGGGAAACACTAAGGCCGAGATTCAAACTTTAACCGGCGATAGCCGACACCTGCATAGCTGATGTTTTGGTGGTGTTGGGGCTGTCAAATCGGTGAGGAGCTGCTCTTGTGATCATTGTCATGGAAGCCACACCAGTCCCACTCCCGTTAGAAGTTCAGAACGAGAATGTGTGGGCTATATAGAAATAATAACGCTCAATTTGAAAATCATTCAAACAGAATCACGATTTCTACCAGCCTTATTGAGGTGTAGATCACCGCTCACATTCCAGTGTTCTAACTTGTAAACAAGGCTGCATGGGATTTCTCATTATGTGACTCCATGCAGCCGATGGCAATGTCTCCTTCGGGTATAATGCCGGCAGCCGCTTGTGGATTTAACAGCTCTAACGCAGTTCCACCTCCGACACATCAAAACATCAGCTATGTGGATGTCGGCTAAAGCGTATCTGATTAAATTGGTCCCTAAGTGCCATTGACTATATCCCTCAGTGGTGTAATGGCCTCTAGTCATCACGAATGTCACAGCAGAGACAGACAGACACCTACGGCTAGTTGTCCTATCACCAAGGGTGACCGATTTCTTTTGGTGTTCAGAGTCTTGTTGTGTTTCTAGCACCATTTGAAATCGGTTACAATAAAGGACAAAGTCAACTGGACAGACGCAGGGGAAATGACTGCATTGAGTGAAGAACCGGACTTCTGAGGGACTCTTGCTGCATCCCAGATTATGGGGTACATTAGTTTAAAATGGACCATGCATTTGTAAAACATTGCACACTGAATCACTTCACTTTAATGAGTAATAAGGTATTAGAGTCTGGTCAAAGGTAAATAACAATGCAATGAACATAAATGAATCAGACATTGCCTCTTTCTTTGCAGTGTTCACACCAGCCAGGAAATCTGATGTAATTTGCTATTTAGTCCACCAGGTGGCAATGATCACATGAACACAGTCTCTCAGTGTCCTTCTCACAGTGGGAATTTGTCATCGCCCATAGTTTTCCTGACCATGTCACCTGACTCAGAAAGTATATATATATTTATTTTTATACATGCATATTTATTTTGGTAAATACAGTAATGGAAAAATAGAGGTGCAACATTTTCAAAGATTTTACTGAGATACAGTTCTTAAGGAAATCAGTTAATTTAAATAAATAAATGAGGCCCTAATCTATGGATTTCACATGACTGGGAATACAGATATGCACCAGTCAGTATCTGGTGTGACCACCATTTGCCTCATGCAGCGCGTCACATCTCCTTCGCATAGAGTTGATGAGGCAGTTGATTGTGGTCTGTGGAATGTTGTCCCACTCCTCTTCAAAGGCTGTGCGATGTTTCTGGATATTGGCTGAAACTGGAACACTCTGTCATACACGTCGATCTAGAGCATCCCAAACATGCTAAACGGGTGACATGTCTGGTGAGTGCAGGCCATGGAGGAACGTTGACATTTTCAGCTTCCAGGAATTGTGTACAGATCATGGGGTGATGGCAGCGGATGAATAGTATGACAATGGGCATCAGGATCACGTCACAGTATCTCTGTGCATTCACATCGATAAAATGCAATTGTGTTCATTGTCCGTAGCTTATGCCTGGCCATACCATAACCCCAGCGCCACCATGGGGCACTCTGTTCACAACATTGACATCAGCAAACTGCTCGTCCACACGACGTCATACACGTGGTCGGCAGTTGTGAGGCCGGTTGGACATACTGCCAAATTCTCGAAAACAACGTTGGTGGCGGCTTATGGTAGAGAAATTAACATTTAATTCTCTGGCAACAGCTCTGGTGGATATTCCTGCAGTCTCAAACTCAAAAAGGTCTGGGACACTGTAAAGTCCATGGAGAATAAGAGCACCTCCTCCCAGCTGCCCACTGCACTGAGGCTAGGAAACACTGTCACCACTGATAAATCCTCGATAATTGAGAATTTCAATAAGCATTTTCACAGCTGGCCATGCTTTCCACCTGGCTACCCCTACCCCGGTCAATCGGCTTCCTATTTTGCAACAAAGCATCCTTCACTCATGCTGCCTAACATACCCTCGTAAACTATCCTACCGATCCTTGACTTCAGCGATATTAATTACAAAATAGCTTTAAACACTCTACTCAGCAAATTGGATGCAAGCTATGACAGTGCCTTTCTTTTTAGTCACCAAAGCCCCATATACTACCCACCACTGCGACCTGCTCTCGTTGGCTGACCCTCCGCTTCATATTCATCGCCGAAAACCCACTGGCACTAGGTCATCTATAAGTCTTTGCTAGGTAAAGCCCCACCTTATTTCAACTCACTGGTCACCAGACGTGCTCAATGGGATTGAGATCCGGGGTCTTCGCTGGCCATGGCAGGACACTGACATTCCTGTCTTGCAGGTAATCAGACACAGAACGAGCGGTATGACTGGGGGCATTGTCATGCTGGAGGGTCATGTCAGGATGTCCTCCGATACACAAGTCAAGTCCCGATCGAACATCTCTGGAGAGACCTGAAAATAGCTGCGCAGCGACGCTCCCCATCCAACTTGACAGAGCTTGAGAGGATCTGCAGAGAAGAATTGGAGAAACTCCACAAATACAGGTGTGCCATGCTTGTAGCGTCCTACCCAAGAAGACTCTAGGCTGTAATCGCTGCCAAAGGCGCTTCAACAATGTACTGAATAAAGTGTCTGAATACTTACGTAAATGTGATAGTTTTTGCTTTGTCATTATGGAGTATTGTGTGTAGATTGATGTAGGGGGGGAAACGATTGAATCCATTTTAGAATCGGGTTGTAACGTAACAAAATGTGAAGAAAGTCAAGGGGTCTGAACATTTTCCGGAATACTTTTCCCCCTACATCAAGTAATCAGGGTTTGGATTAAATGCGGAAGACACATTTCAGTTGTACAGCCGACTAGGTTCCCCCCTTTCCTCTTTTATTGTTGTGTTTATTCATGGTGTTATTATTTTTCTCTCTGCATTGTGGGGAAGATCTGAAGTAGCACTCACAAGCAAAAACATTTCCCTGAAAATGACACGTTTGTACACCACATCATTGCTCTCTCCTGCTCTGCTGTGGGTGCATCATGTTCATCTTGCTAGCTGTCACTGATATGGCGAGTGGCTGAAGCTCATTGGTTGAACTTGAATTGGTAAGGGGCTGGCTCACGTGGAGGAAAATGCACATCTTCCAGAAAAACTGTTGCTTTCAAAACTAGGGATTTCTTGGATAATTGAGGTAAAACAGTAATTCTGCTCATAGATTATGCATGTATGAACTACACATCGACACATCCAGTCCAAAGCAGGAAGTTTTAAAAAAATACTTAGTAGTCGCCAAAGTTCCGGAGCATATCTTTAACACACAAATGAATTTGTCCAAATACTTATGACACCTTGAAATGGGGGGACTAGATAGATCAAATCCAAGTTTATTGGTCGCATACACAGTTTAGCAGATGTTATCGCAGGTACATCGAAATGCTTGTAAAAAAATGTCAAGCAAGTACACAAATAAGAACAAATTTGAAACAAGAAATCACAAATGACATCCAGTTAACAACCCAAATAACACGAATCAGTAATCCAAATTCAATCTGTGTATATAAACCAATATATATATACACACACTAAGAATGATATGTACAGCAGTAGATTTATTACAGTGAACTATGTCAAGAATTCAGTTGATAAATACAGGCAGTGTGCAAAACAGTGTAGCAAAAATGCAACGCACAGTAGATCTATTAGAATGAGCAATGTGAAGAATACAGTATATGGACACACAGGGTTCACACATTCAACACCGCTTTGCACACTCTTGCCTGCATCTAGCTGATCTAGGATGTGATCATTAGTCCAACAGTTGCAAAATAGTTTATATTGAACAAATTCAGGTATGTTTATTCCCACTTTGTTCAGTTTGCTTCCGTCGTAGAATTTTTTTTAAACAGAATTGTCGGAATGAATAGACCTGATCACACGCAAACAGTTGATTTTCATAGCCGCCACATACAAACAGCACGAACCCTTTGATTATTATCATCATCTCGCATCTACGCTCCTCCTCTCACCTTTTCCCTTCACGTGTGGACATCAATCACAACCAGGCAAACCGTCATATCATAAATGGAAGTCAATGTACCCAGAGGACAGAAAGCAGTTGTCCTCAGTCTACACCATTGTGTTGTTGGGGCTTCTGTAGACCTTCAGTGCAAAACAGTGTGTGAATATATTTAGTATAGTTTTATCTAAAGAGGATGACCTCTAATGTCTCTATTTGAAAAATAATCCATTCACTAAGGATGGTCCTCCCCTTCCTCCTCTGAGGAGGCTCCACTGGTATGTATGTGTATATATGTGAGTATGGCGACTACGTGTATGAGCTTGTGGGTGTTTTCTTTGTCTCTTACTTACTCCAGGAGTACTACTTACTACTCTAACTACAGGAGATGGTTGTTGGCTGATCAGGAGTCTGATAGCCGTAGGCTACAAGCTGTTTTTCAGTACAGAGCCAAGTTTTAGCTTCACTATCCAAATAAATAATTATTATTATTATTATTATTAAATACACAGGGGAATCTTGGACATTTTAATAAATATGATTTCCTTCAAATTCTTTATTTCAAAGGGTGTAAAACTGGCTTTGTGATGCAGGGTTGCCCTAAAGGGGAGAATTGTAACTAAGAATGTTGGCAATGAGATAAAGCAGGCTTAGATAGAGATATTTGTGAAGTACACTGGAAACAAATAGTTTTTGAATAATCAGGTTTGGCCACTCATTAAGCACAAGCTTCCAAATGAGAGTGAACCAATTCATTCTTCATCATGAGGTTTCTAAACAATCACGTAATAGAACTTCCTTTGAAAGGATATGAACCCGGTGTTTGGGAGGGGCTGGTGCATTCATAAGCAGGAGGGGAGTGCATTAAATCACAGCAGCATGTTCACTGTGACTCCCTTCTCAAGGATACAAGAGGAGACTAAAGCAAATCAGAAGACTTGGTACTGAAAAAGAAAACAAAAAAAATACAGTTAAGACAACCCCAGAAAATACATTTCACATTTATTTCCACACATTCTCTGTGTGGATGGGTGGACCTGTGGAACATAAACGGGATAAATCTGTTGGACTTTGACACATACAATATATATTGAAAAGTATGTGGACACCCCTTCAAATTAGAGGATTTGGCTATTTCAGCCACACCCGTTGCGGACAGGTGTATAAAATCGCAGTCATGCAATCTCCATAGACAAACATTGGTAGTACAATGTCCTTACTGAAGAGCTCAGCGATGCTCACCCATCAAAATAAAAACATTTAGCATTTCACTGCTAAACCATACTCAATCACATCACCCATATTTTTTTTTATTCCATCTTATTTTAATACAAAGCGAGGTCCATACAAAAATGGCTTGTTGAGATCGGTGTGGAAGAACTTGACTGGCCTGCACAGAGCCCTGACTTCAACCCCATCGAACACCTTTGGGATGAATTGGAACGCCGACGTCTTATTATATAAAATTAAATAAAAACGGTGAGCTCAGAAGTCCATCTTCTTACCGTGGCCAAGGGTGCTACAACTCTCTGTCTTCAGAGTTACTAGTGGCCACATTTCCAACTCGAGAGCTGTAAACACAGAAGTCGAGCACTGGTCACCATGTCTGTATTTCTGTGTGACCAGGAGGCCAAACCTAGCGTGGAACTCAGACATGCTTTGTGCAAACAAGCCAGTCCTTGCCACATGTCATATGCCAAACGGTTTGCTATATGGCACGGAGTGGTGAGTGGAATGTTACGGATACCAGACTAGGCCAAACCCATTGGTCTCATCAATCTGCCACCCTTGCCTGCCATGTGTGTGACAACCCCTCTGGACCTCTTCAACAACAGACACACCAACTAGCTCAATGTTTAAGAACACTAGCAGATTGCTGGGACAAAATGGCCATTGCGTTTACTTTGCAGCTCCACTACTGTGGCTGGTGTGTGTATATTGATGTTAAACACCAGAAAGCTTTGCAAATATAAAGCATGCAGCATTTAGCTGAAGCAGCATAGGTGGCTATGACAGCAGTAAGAACTCAAAAGAACACATGAAACTGTACAACAGTTGTTTTAGTGAGCGCAAAGAAAAGAGGGAGGAGCCATGACAGGAAACAAGCCTCAATTGGATGTTAGTTAATGAAATAAGAATTTCTTACCGTGCTTTATATTTGTAGATTATAAATACTATAATACAACCAACGACTAGAAAGAAAAAGGAGACGTTTATAAGGTATTATTTTGTTTAACATATGAAGTAGTTCATTTTTACTTGTATAGAGTTTAAAACCACAATATTCCTTCTCCTTACTGTGAACATTAATAAATAATGGGATGTCAACAGAAAGCGGTATTGTTATAGGTTTGTATACCAGTAACAATAGGAAAGTATTACAAATAACTTCATGTCTGTCCTGCAAGAAAAGGCTTGAACAGAATACTACCTCGGTAATAAAAATACATTGGTGAGCATATGCTGGAAAATAAATGATTGGGTCAACATTGTTGCATGATGACTAGATTTGAAAATGTTCAACATAAAACCAAACAAATACTGCTTATCCCGTTCGTCTTTATAACATGGAATATAGTATAATTCTTGGAACTTGTTTTGGAGAAGATGGTATGACTTGATTTAACAGGTCACCATATTGTACTGTTACTGTCATAATCCACTGCAACTTACCAAGTACGCCTAGGACACTCCCTAATATTTTCCATGTGTGGTCTGTAAGAGAAACAAACAAACGAGGGAAGGAAGATGCCATCATGAATTTGCAGTGAAGATGAATCATCACTAAATAGCCTAAACACTGCTTGAACCATCAAAGAGATCATACACTGTACAACATGTACGGATGAGAGCAAACTGTTGTAACATCATACACTGTACAACATATACGGATGAGAGCTAACATCATACACTGTACAACATGTACGGATGAGAGCTAACATCATACACTGTACAACATGTACGGATGAGAGCTAACATCATACACTGTACAACATGTACGGATGAGAGCTAACATCATACACTGTACAACATGTACGGATGAGAGCTAACATCATACACTGTACAACATGTACGGATGAGAGCTAACTGTTGTAACATCATACACTGTACAACATGTACGGATGAGAGCTAACTGTTGTAACATCATACACTGTACAACATGTACGGATGAGAGCTAACTGTTCTAACATCAATAGGTAAAAGCTGGGTGACCGCTTACTTTTAGCATCAGGGGGACCAGGTACGCGATCTATAACACAAAGAAGAGATATTAAGGTTTGCGCGCGCACACACACACACACACACTCACACACACAATAAATACTTTATTTGAATCCAACAATCAAATGTACAAAAAAAAAAGCATCCAAACACTTCAAAAGGTCCCTGTATGCATGGCACTCAAGGGTACAGGAAAAGCACCTTCTCCAAACTGCTGGGCTTCCCACGACAGCTGAAACAGCTGCTTTGCCCTAGTTCAGGCTCGCAATCTGGAGGCTATGCACTGCAAGCCTGTGTATGTGGCAGAGACTGCCAAATATCAACGCCACCAGCTTTCACCTACACCCATTTCCATTCATGTTGCGACAGTTGAGGTTCATACTCAGAAGTACGGCCAGGTATCCCCGCCCACTACATGGACTGGGGATGGGTCGTGAATGCTCCATTGATGCTGGTAGACTCGGCCATTGAGTAGAACTTGTTTGAAAGCTGATTTTAGTGTTGTAACAAGCAACAACAAAAAAATTGTCCAAAATATCATCCAACCTTTACTGCATTAACAGTGGCAGTTGTTATGCTAGTAAATAATCATGTTTTACCACAGAGCTGCAGCACTCATGTCTGGTCCTGGCGAGCACGCACACACACAGTCTTGCACAGCTAACATTATGGGGATATACAATTCAGTCCCATTGAAAATCCTATTTTCCCCAACCTGTACCCTTAACCCTATCTCCTAATCCTAAACCCCCTACAAATAGCATTTGACCTTTTGGGAACCAACTGTCCTCAGTTGGTCAAAACATTTTTAGTTTACTATTCTTGTGGGGACTTCTGGTCCACACACACACACACACACACACACACACACACACACACACACACACACACACACACACACACACACACAGTAGAATGGCCTAACTGAAGAGCTCAGTGACCTTCAACGTGGCACAGTCATAGGATGCCACCTTTCCAACAAAGCAGTTTGTCAAATCTCTGCCCTGATAGAGCTGCCCCATTCAACTGTAAGTGCTGTTATTGTGAAGTGGGAACGTCTAGGAGCAACAACACACAAAGTGGTAGGCCACACAAGCTCACAGAACGGGACCTCAGAGTGCTGAAGCGCGTAAAACCATCTGATACCACGAAATTGGGGGTAAAACAAAAAAATATTCTTATTTACAATAAATGTGACTCCAAAATGACACAATACATTATTTACCATTCATTTCTATGACACTGTATCACGTCAAATCGAAAACAACAAAAATGTTCACTATCCCAATACTTTTGTAGCTCACTGGAAAATTAGATTAGGATTGTGCCAAGCAGTATCAAAAAAGACTGTACCTTCGTTTGTGGTTTTCTTTGAAGCAGTGGTAGTAGCTGTTGTGGTAGTAGTAGTAGTAGTAGTAGTAGTAGTAGTAGTAGTAGTAGTAGTAGTAGGGGCTTTGTTGTCGTCGGAAGGGCTATAAAGGCATGCAATGCAATTAGGCCAATAACTATTCTTGTCCAGTCTGTCACATCAATGTACTGTTGTTATCCCTCCACATACCATATTGTCTTATCAAAATATTCTCTATATGTTTATATGAGATCAATTCAATTCAGAAAGTCAGTTTGCTGACACATTGGTCATCTGGCACTAAATACCAAATGACGCACAAAATATCTGATCCAAAATACAGGATAAAGTATGTTAAGTAACGCACTGAAACAAGTCTTACCTTTGCATGTGGGAATAGAAGCTGACCAGCCTTCTATTTCACATGTCAGACTGGCCTCTCCCATCATCTTATATCCATCGTTGCACTTATACGTCACAAAAGACTTGTGCTGGTAGGGGGGCAGACGACCTTGAATCCTAACGCCATTCTCAACAACAGGAGCAGGACATGAAACCACTGCAGATGTAAACAAAGAGATGTTTATTCTCTATGGTTGTGAAGGTGGCCCAAGTCTCTTATTTTTTGGTTTTAGGCTACTTGAAGCAATATAAAACACAATGTTGTTATAACCACCTATTTATGTATATTATGCAACTAATCTTTTCAATAAATAGGCTATATTTTTGTAACTAATTTCCCCTGAGCTCAATGTTGCATCATGGTTTTAAGTGTATAGTACACATTAGGGCAGGGCTGCACATACCTCTTCCTGGAGATCTACTGTCCTGTAAGTCTTCAGTCCAACCCTAATTTAGCAGATCTGATTCAGCTAGTTAAGATCTTGTTGCGAAGATAATAAGTAGAATCAGGTCTGTTAAATTAGGGTTGGACTGAAAACCCACAGGACTGTAGAGCTCCAGGAAGAGGGTTGGGCAGCCCTGCATTAGGGGGTGCACTGTTCAGACCGCTCCTTAGGCTGTCTCATGTACATCTGTATTATCAGGCTAGATACTGTGATATTTATACACTTATTTTATCATCTGGACCGTGACCTTGCTCATGATTGTGTAGTGGACAGGATTGGGTAGGTTCATTTCTAAATATAATCCGTTACCTGTCCAAAATTGTAATCAGTTACATAACCTTTGGCGTACTCAAACGCAGTAATGTAATCTGATTACTTTTCCCTTAAAAGGCAGAAGTAGACAAAGGATCCATCAAACGCATTTGGGGTGTCATCATAGTGGTCTCTGACTTATGGTCAGACTCGCTCTGGTGGAACAAACTTAAAACTTGCGCTGTTTTTCAAAGCTGAATTGAATGTTATTGAGAAAACAGAAAGGTGTTGAATCTAGAGGTCGACCAATTATGGTTTTTCAACACGATGCCGATTATTGGAGGACAAAAAAAGCCGATACCGATCAGTCGGCCAATTTTTAAAATGTATTTTTAATAATGACAATTACAACAATACTGAATGAACACTTATATAATACATCAATAAAATCAATTTAGCCTCAAATAAATAATGAAACATGTTCAATTTGGTTTAAATAATGGAAAAAAAACAAAGTGTTGGAGAACAAAGTAAAAGTGCAATATGTGCAATGTAAGAAAGCTAATGTTTAAGTTCCCTGCTCAGAACATGAGAACATGTGAAAGCTGTTGGTTCCTTTTAACATGAGTCTTCAATATTCCCAGGTAAGAAGTTTTAGGTTGTAGTTATTATAGGAATTATAGGACTATTTCTCTCTATACCATTTGTATTTCATATACCTTTGACTATTGGATGTTCTTATAGGCACTTTAGTACTGCCAGTGTAACAGTAAAGCTTCCGTCCCTCTCCTCGCTCCTGCCTGGGCTCGAACCAGGAACACAACGACAGACACCCTCAAAGCAGCGTTACCCATGCAGAGCAAGGGGAACAACTACTCAAAGTCTCAGAGCGAGTGACGTTTGAAACGCTATTAGCGCGCACCCCGCTAACTAGCTAGCCATTTCACAACGTTACACCAGCCTAATCTCGGGAGTTGATAGGCTTGAAGTAATAAACAGCAGAGCTGCTGGCAAAACTCACGAAAGTGCTGTTTGAATGAATGCTTAGGAGTCTGCTGGTGCCTACCGTCGCTCAGTCAGACTGCTCTATCAAATCATTGACTAATTATACCATAATATCACACAGAAATGCGAGCCTTTGGTCCTTAATATGGTCGAATCCGGAAACTATCATCTCGAAAACAAGACTTTTATCCGTATTTTATCTAACGGGTGGCATCCATCAGTCTAAATATTCCTGTTACATTGCACAACCTTCAATGTTGTCATAATTACGTAAAATTCTGGCAAATTAGTTCGCAATGAGCCAGGCGGCCCAAACTGTTGCACACACCCTGACTCTGTGTGCAATGAACATAAGAGAAGTGACACAATTTCACCTGGTTAATATTGCCTGCTAACCTGGATTTCTTTTAGCTAATTATGCAGGTTTAAAAATATATACTACTGTGTATTGATTTGAAGAAAAGCATTGGTGTTTATGGTTAGGTACACGTTAGAGCAACAACAGTCCTTTTTCGCGAATGCGCACAGCATCGATTATATGCAACAGGACACGCTAGATAAACTAGTAATATCGCCAACCATGTTTAGTTATAACTAGTGATTACCTTGGCTTCTTACTGCATTCGCGTAACAGGCCGGCTCCTCGTGAGGAAGGTGGTTAGAGCGTTGGACTAGTTAACCGTAACGTTGCAAGATTGAATCACTGAGCTGACAAGGTAAAAATCTGTCGTTCTGCCCCTGAACAAGGCAGTTACCACCGTTCCTAGGCCGTCATTGAAAATAAGAATGTGTTATTAACCGACTTGCCTAGTTAAATAAAGATTAAATAAAAGGTGTAAAAAATAAATAAATAAAAGATTAAAAGATTTATTTTTTTTATTTTAATCGGCGTCCAAAATTACCGATTGTTATGAAAACTTGAAATCGGCCCTATTTAACCGGGCATTCCGATTAATCGGTCGACCTCTAGTTGAATACTTTCTGAAGTCAAATAATGCAAGAAGTAATCTAGTTTTCAAAAGTATATGTAATCTGATTAAAATATCTTATCAGTGTGAACAGTTCATACGAACAGTTCTGTCTTGTCAACAACCATAATTATGATTGTTTAAAACAGAAGGGGGGAAAAAGGCAAGCTTTCAACGTACTTTTACACTCCGGTGGAGCTGGCTGGAATACTCCGTCCTTTTCACAGACTATGGATTTAGTTCCAACCAGAGTGAATTCCTTCTCACAGCTATATTCCACAACACTTCTATAGTGGTACTCTTCATCGGGTGGGATAACAAGTCCACCGTTGACAATGGTGGGGGGCTTTCCACACTTCACCACTGCAGAGTAGAACACAACAGCAGTTATGAACAGTTTTGATCTTGGCACAGGCATAGAACTGTTTAAGATAGTTATTTTCACTTGACTAACCTTGACATACAGGAACTCTGCCATCCCAGCCATCGACCAAACAGTTCCTTACACCGCTGCCCACAAGCATATAGCTGAAAAAGAGAAATATTAGACAGTATTTGGAGTACTGCTTTAAGGATAGCAAGGATTACAACAGAGACGGCTCTGACCTTAAGCAAGATAGCAAAGGAAGATCATAGGCTAAACATGAAACATTTCCTTCAGCTTTTAGGGAGGTGAAATTTGATTAAGGCCGATCTGGAAATCATAAAATTAGGCCTACAAATGGACAGTTGACATGTTAAACCACTCAGTTCAGCCCATGAAGATAGACTCATCATGGCCAATAAGGGCTTAAAGCATTTTAAAATAGCCAACTGGGTGGGGATTCCTGAGTTGGGAGCCCAGTGAAGAATAATACAAATGGACAACTTTAAAAAGTAGTGGTCACAGATGCTATAATGGCACAGATACAAAGATGAGTGCTCTCTCTATGGTTCAGCCCTATGAGAGACATAGAGAAAGAGACAGAGATATGAGGCAAATAGCCTTGCACTGACCCAGTGTCACAGAAAGCAACAGCCCTGGCGCCAAACAGAACCCCTGAGAGATTATATCGGCCGTTCATCACTTCTCCTGGTGAGCCACACGGCCTTACTGAAACAACCATAAAGAAAAAGAGTCATGTACGGAGGAAATGTAGGCTAGCCTGACCTGTTTTGTGCCAACATTCCACTCCTTGCCACTCTGTGTCATATGCCAAACATGACATGGAGTGGCAAAGAGTGGAATGTTGAAAGAAAACAGGTCCAGATTCCAGGTTAGCCTACTTTTTCAGTGAGTTTTATGAATGGGCAATGAATATATCAAGTTGTGAGTGGGTGGGTAAAAACTGTTTAGTGAAAAGCATGAGCTGGTGCATACCCAAAAGAGTTAGGAGGTGCAGACTAACGACGAGTAAACTATAGGCTATAAAAATAAATAAAAGAGTTGCAAACTGTATACACAAGCTCCCAGCAATTTATTGGGTAAACCAACATTTCTAGATCACTGTGCCTTCTTCAGGGTAATATCATGAATGCTTGAACAGGTTATATAAACAACCAGTGCAATTAATGCAACCAATGACTAGTGAGGGGTATGTCATAGTAATTAGGGTGCTGAGGATGAAAAAATTACTTTTAAAAGACAATAGTTTACAGCATGTTAAATATATTAGGCTATTGTTTTCATCATATTACAACATGGTTAGATATTGTACATAGTTTTAACATGAAAATGCATTTTACTATTTCATATATAGATTTAATTGTTTCCAATTAATTTCAAGCGCAATGCATAATAAGCATCTCTACCAGGGAACATCTTGGGTGCACGCTGATAAGCTGTGGAAAGAATACATTCATTTAGCAGACCTGGTCATAAAAAGGGGGGGGACTTGTTTATTAAAAAGGGCCCGAGGTCCAAGTCAACATTCAGACCACTGGTATTTTTTGTATAGGAGATCCAGTAGGCCTCCCTCTGTAGTAGTAGGGTCTCAATGTTACCTCCTCTCCTTGGTAGGGGAACATGCTCGATACCTCTTGTATTTGAGGGAAGAAATAGGATGGTTAGCTCAAACAAAGTGAGCTGCTACTGGGTAGTCAGTGTTCTTGCACCTGATTGAGCTGCGGTGTCCAGCTATGCGTTGTTTTAACCCCCCCCCTACATGGGTTTTCCCACATGGACAGGTGAGGTGATAGATTCCTCCATGTGTCTTGCATGAGATGACACCACTAACAGGGATTTTTAGATTATGACACACCTCACTATTGTCATTGGTTGCACAAACTGTTTGTCTATATAGTCTGAGGTGCGCTCAGTTCGCTTGAACGGTTGCTACATTGCAGAACGATTTGTGCTGAACGACACGTTTCCCCAAATCGCTCTTGAACAGAGGTACATTTGCTCCTGTGTGGCGAGGTGTGGCTTGAAGCAATGAGTGACGTATTTAAAAAAAGGACAGAGCCACGATGACAAGGCTCCCCAACCCCTCCACGTTTTTCAACAGGTCGTTCCATACAGCAGTTTCCGTTTAATTGAACGCTCCAGAAAGTAAACATTTACTGAGCGAAGCCCTGGTTCAAGCATTACCTTATATTACCCTGAAGAAGGCACTAAATTACTGGGAGCATATATAGAGTGGGCGACTATTTATTTTTAGAACTAAAAACATTTACAGGAATATGGCCTAACTTCTTAGCACAATAAAAAATACAATTATTGGAATTACATTCGCATGTCAGTGTCACTGTACTCCACACGCCAGCAGTACAGATGACTGATCGAGACCCTCCTGCACGGATATATCCAGTTGAACACTCAAAACTTGCTTTTGTTCCATCTCCAAATGTCTCTTGAGTTGATGTCAAAACCATGCTTGACCCTTCTAACGGTACGGGTTTGGAGCAGTTTTGACCTGAAAACAAAGGAGACAAAATTGAATGACCAAGGTGGACAAATACTGGAGACAACACCTTCAAAACCCACATTGTCATGTCAGATGGGGTCATTGTAACCCGACACGTAGTTGCCAGGAGTCATGTGTCCAACTAAACGTGGAACTCATGGTGCTTTCAAGACAACTCATACACTCGAAGGGTTAACATTTACGTACGTGTTTTGCGTAGAGCTTCCTATTGGTCGATTATTCCAAGTAGGAAGCTCGGAGCTCATTTTTCTACAGTGGGTTTCCAAGTCAAAAATGTTAGTTTTGAGCTGTCTTGAAAGCCACATCTCCTATATTGAGATTTTGCTCATTTTCCAAACACTAGTTCTTAGTTTTGAAAATCACGCAGATGTAACACACTGGTTACCAGAGACGGAAGTGGAAGACACCCCACTGTTTTTTTTCTGGTTCAATTAAAGGCAAATTAACTAAGTAGATCAGACTCAGTTACTATTGCATTGGTGTCTATAGGAGACCCACCCCGTTAAGTAGACCAGAATGTCTTTCTTTGCTGGCTCCTACAGAAAGACATGCTTGATCAGCTCCTCTTGCCCCAGTTAGCAACCTTGTGCTAGCTTGTTTGAATGGCCATTACGGTAGCTAGTTTGCCAGCTTGTTGATGAAGTTGTATGCCACTAAAGATACGGGACTGTTCTTAGAAATCATCATGCATCCGACTGACAACTGGCACTGTCTCACTGCTTTGTAACGTTTGGCCAACGCGATGATGTCGCAGCTAGAACCGTTATCTGTGCTGCAGAATTCGGCACACTAATCAGAACATTAACTATAACAAAAACGAATTTGTGTTATTAGATAGAATTTCAGTACACTATCAGTGCAGACGGCCGTCACGCAATCTGACGTGAGACAATGATTCAAACCATAGACGGTATAAGCAAAGACAGTATGAAGATATCCAGGCTGCATCACAACTGGCCGGGATTGGGAGTTCCATAGGGCGGCGCACAATTGGCCCAGCGTCGTCCGTCATTGTAAATTGTTAATTAACTTGCCTAGTTAAATAAAAGGTTAAAAAAAATAATAATTGAAGCAATGTCATGGCAAAGTTAGCTAGCATAGCTCACGCGAAGAAACGCCTCGTCAGGTCTACCAGTGCAGGCCGTCAAATGAAAAGGCACTGCTATTCCATATAAAGTTGTTCTTAACAAAAATGTTAACGTGTCAGTGTCACTTTCACACGGTTGTAGTTAATGACAGGCTCAGCTATATAAAGACATTGGCTCGAATCTAGGTTGCCTTTCGAATTTTTCACTTCACAGACTTGCCAAATTTCTAACCCGGTCGAGAAGGGCGTAATTGCGGCTCGTAATTAGAGGAGTTCCTGCATTGGGGATCTCTGTACGGAACTCCTCTTTATACTTCTATTGGGGGTGCTCCAGTACATAACGTTGGATGCCAACCACTGATAAACCCTGCAGAAGAAGCTAGCTAGGACACCAGTCTTCTTTTCACAGAGGTAAAGTTGGTTTTATAAATTGCACATTCGGACATTCAACAGATCTTCTCCAAAAGCCATTTGAAAATCAATAACTAATTCACCGTTTGTCACAAAATCAAACCAGATATGACTTATTCTATAAATGTCTAGCATAGGTTTACCTTTTTTTTGTAGAAATTCCAGTTGACTTGATAGAAATACATAACTATGGCATCTATAAAATGCCATTTAAACAGTATAAATCAATAGCGTTTTCACTGACATAATCAAACTAGGTATGATTTATTTTATAAATGTCTAGTGTACTTTTACAACCTTTGCTTAGAGTAGAAATTCCAGTTTTGATAAATACATAAAATCTCAAATATTGCATTTAAAGACAGAAAAAAATATCAATAACTAATTCAGTGATTTCACAGAAAAGTGAAAATATGCACATTCTGTGGCAGTCCGCCAATAGAGTCTTATAGTCCCCGCGATATGCAACTGTTCAGGGAAGTCAGGAACCAATACACGCAGTCAGTGAGGAAAGCAAAGGCTAGCTTTTTCAAGCAGAAATTCACATCCTGTAGCTCTAACTGCAAAAAGTTTTGGGACACTAAAGTCCATGGAGAACAAGAGCACCTCCTCCCAGCTGCCCACTGCACTGAGGCTAGGTAACACGGCCACCACTGATAAATCCATGATAATCGAACATTTCAATAAGCATTTCTCAACGGCTGGCCATGCCTTCCTCCTGGCTACTCCAACCCCGGCGAACAGGTTCTGAGTTACAAAAGACCATCGGACTGTGCTGTCATTTTGCACATTCTACAGTTCTAACAAACAGTAACATAATACCTGAATAATTCTCTGCATGCTTTAGTGTCTAGCAAGCCAAGACCACGGGACTTGGTGTACGTAGGAGCAATTTATTATTGTGAATAGGGTGGTGAACCTAGTAAAGTGGCGAGTCTAGATATCACAGACAACTCCTTTTGAGCAGTGTCTGTCTGTTATACGTTTGATCAATGGGTATAATGGTAAATCTGATCCCCAAGGGCTCACTTGGATATTTAGAGTTGGAGGTAAAGAAAAAATATATAAAACTAGGACATTAAAACGCTGGCAGAATTCTTTCATCCACATAAAGTATGTCTTTCAAAAAGTATAAATACCTTTCTAAGACCACTGTCTTTCTGGATGTTTTAAAAGGTTTGCAAATAGTTCTTTCTGCAAGGAATGTGAATTGAAAGGGATACCCACTAGTATAATGGGTATAATTGTGTGGTAGTTGCACACCTCCCTGCTGAATTATGTAGTGCTGATTTGGGCCAGTAGATTATTTTTTTTGGTCAGTTTGCACTGTTCTGTGAAGGGAGTAGTACACAGCGTTGTACGAGATCTTCAGTTTCTTGGCAATTTCTCGCATGGAATAGACTTCATTTCCCAGAACAAGAATAGACTGACGAGTTTCAGAAGTGCTTTGTTTCTGGCCATTTTGAGCCTGTAATCGAACCCACAAAAGCTGACGCTCCAGATACTCAACTAGTCTGAAGAAGGCCAGTTTTATTGCTTCTTTAAAATCAGAACAGTTTAACTGTGCTAACATAATTGCAAAGGGTTTTCTCATGATCAATGAGCCTTTTAAAATGGTCAACTTGGGTTAGCTAACAACATGCCATTGGAACACAGGAGTGATGGTTGCTGATAACGGGCCTCTGTACGCCTATGTAGACATTCCATTAAAACTCAGCTGTATCCAGCTACAATAGTCATTTACAACATTAACAATGTCTACACTGTATTTCTGATCAATTTGATGTTATTTTAAGGGACATTCTTTTTTGCTTTTCTTTCACAAAAAAGGACATTTCTAAGTGACCCTAAACTTTTGAACTGTAGTGCATGTTATGGTTCACTCTTAGTTTTCGTTATCTCCACTGTGGAATGTCCATGTTGATCCGATTGGTCCTCCAACCGGTCTTCTTTGATGACCCCTTCATCCTGTAGATTTTTTTTCCTGTAATCGAATTTGATTTAAGATGCACATTTTATGCCAGGCCCCTTCTCATAGGGTATAACAGACTCGTTAGAACTTTGACCACATGCCCTCTAGACGGAATACATGCCCTCTATCAAAAAATTTAATGTTTACACGAAACAAAGGTTGTAAAAGTATGCTAAACCTTTCTAGAATAAATCATACGTAGTTTGATGTTTGTGACAAACGGTGAATTAGTTAATGATTTATGCAGCTTTAAATATCATTTTAAAGATTTACATTTACAACAAATCAAAACTGGAATTCATATTCAAAACAGGTTGTAAAAAGTAATTTATGGAATAAACCATGTCTATTTTTATGTTTGTGACAATCAATGAATTAGTTATTGATTTTTACCATTTTAAAATGGCTTTTGGCTAATGTATGTTGAATGTCTGAATGTCCGAATATAAAACGAACTTTACCTCGGGTCTTTTTATTGGCTCTATTTCCCAAACCATCGGTTGGGATTTTTGACCTGGCTTCATGTACTCCTCCTGAACAACACTGGAGCCTATCGGTATGTTGTGCTATTTATGTACAACACAAATAATCGATGACGACCAAGTTGACGATTTTACAATGGGGGTCAATAAGAAATGAATGTTGGTATTCCCCAACTATTCTCAAACCCTGTTCTATATGAAAAGCGTGAGTGTTGCGCCCCTGGGTTTAGAAACTGTGGTACACGCTTCAAACCAGAGTTTCAAACCAATGGATGAAAACATGCAGTCATTGAAATAGAGTTCTGCTTGTAGATGACCCTACCTTGAACAGTGAGAACCATGACGGCAAGGTGGACCATCCATATTGTCAAGAACCAACAGACGTCTTTAGAGGGCTGCATGACGTCTTCGTTTCCTGTAACGAGCAGCAGCACACAATCTCCTGAATTGGTTGGTTTGCTTGATAATCTGTACTGTAAAGTTTGATCCTCTCTTATACGGATGAATTTCTCAATATCCACTTGTCGTAATCACACTGTGTTCACAATAAAATACAGGCACAACTAAGTTAGCTAGCTGGTACTGGAGACTGCGAGGTAGCTAGCATGGCTAATTAACGTTAGCTAGCTACTGTGTTTGCGTACATCGCACTTTCTTCTATAACAATGTCCAATAATGATCAGTTATAGTATTAGGAAAACTCATAGTCTTACCTTATTGTACAAGTAGTCTAGCTACGACTTCTTCAACTGACAGCTCTGTCTGCCTGTTTCGCAACAGCAAATGAACGTTTATTTTGCGAATTTCCTGGTTGGCGGCAGTCTTGAAGCTCGTGAGAATTGTTGAATTTGCGGTTGGCCTTCAAAATAAAAGTTCCCCATGTAAACTAATCCAAAGAGTGGAATAATGCCATATTTGGACTAAAAAATGCTAAACAGGGTTGTAATGGTGTTACATAAATAAAATACAATTATGATTTATATTTACAATAAATATAAACAGTCGAAATCCCACTGTGGATGTATTAGATCAGGGGTCTCAATTTGTCTATCACTGTGTGTCGCCAATTGATGTGATAACCATCTTGAGGGATGACAGAAATACTTTCCCCGAAACCTTCTCAATTAAACGTTAACTACAAAGTAGGTTTACATGGCAAATGTAGTGTATATCATGAGTAAGTATATTATTTTTAAATATTATTTGTCATTTGAATTATACAAAAATAAAAAAAATCTTTCATCCCCCCATCCCTGAAAAAGGTATTCAGATTTAAGCATTGACATGGACCCTCTGAGCTGGTTTAACCATTATTCTACCAGGTATATTGCCAGAAAATATAGTGCACGACTTTCTATTGTACACTAACTACCTGGGGAAGAGTTACAGGGAAGAGAATAATGTGCCTATTTGAAAGCTAGTTATGTAGCTCACAACATGTAAAAAAAAACAACATATTTTCAGTATCTCATTCCAGAAAAGTTTGGAGACCGCTCTATTAGACATACTGGACTTCATAATTGCTGCATAATTGCATTGGGAGCATACATATGCACCGTTACCCAATTTCCAGTGGTGGAAAAAGTACCCAACTATCATACTCGAGTAAAAGTAAAGATACCTTAATAGAAAATGGCTCAAATAAAAGTAACCCAGTAAAATTATACTTGAGTAAAAGTATAAGGTTTAAAAATAAATAAAAAGATGTCTATGTTTGCTTCAGATTTGGTCCAGTCTGGACCAGCCTTGATTTGGCCCAAACATAGATGCCTATAAATGACATATTTTCAACTTTCATTGAGAAATGAAAATTTAACTGATTTCAATGTCCGGAAAATACATATTTTCACCTTTCATTCAGAACCTAAATCGAACTTCAACGTCTGGAAAAATACATATTTTAGACGTCTTTTCAGCGTAGTTTTTGCTTACTGAGACTATTCTTGTAGGCAGTGGCGGATTTAGGAATAGGCGACGTGGGCACAGGGCGACCGCACAATTAATTTTGTAATGGTGACATTTGCGTGATCTGTTTTCTATCGCTCATTTGCACGTCACGTCAATGATATCATGTCACCATGTGGGACTGTGGGTCAATTAACCTTGTCGGAGTGGGCGCCCTGATTCTAGTTTTTGAGCTAGGCAGGCTACTGCCTGGGATGGTCTCCCATTCAGAAGTATGAGATGGGGAGGGGGGCTGGGGTAGGTTGACCTCAGGTCTCCCCACTGGAAGCCCGAGTCAGGGGGAGCGGGAGAATCTATCAAATAGTGCACCTCTAACTTTGTACAGTACTAATGCAATTAGTAAAATTAGTCACACTACGAAATGCTACCAAATTTACATTTACATTTAAGTCATTTAGCAGACGCTCTTATCCAGAGCGACTTACAAATTGGTGCATTCACCTTATGACATCCAGTGGAACAGTCACTTTACAATAGTGCATCTAAAAATAAACCACAATTCATTCATAATACTGTGAATATTAGTTTCACAGACATATTGTTGCATTTTTTTCTGGTGTGTGCAAAATCGTTAAGAATAATATAAAACCAGTTTGCACACCACCAAGGTGAATTAGTTTAGTCTTGACTTGGTTGACAGTGTTGGGGGGTGGGTAATGTATTGATGCTCGAGTGCCAAATCAACACAAACCCACGTTTTTGTGGGTATGTATATGGTTGTCCTTGTTCGGAAGTCTTTCAGTGATGTTCCTATCAGCTGATTCGTTGCTAAATATATGAACTGACACAGTAAATATCTGGAAGGTAGAAACTATGAAAGATAACACATTTTCGCGCTTGATGACAAAAGTGAGTGAAAAACAGACCATAAAAAAATATGTGCCTTGAGAAGTTCTGATATTAGTGCTTGTTGGTAAACAACACCACCAGGCAAGTTTGTGGGGACGTCCCTCCTACGTAGTGGGGCGGTGGCTGCATGAATGCCTGACTTTGTGACTCACTATGAGCAGACGAATACACAGGAAGTCGAAACTTTCCAATGAAAATACGTCAAATGAAAAGGTGCTCGTTCTAGCTTGTGGTTTGGATAATGTTTATAACGTTTATGACAAACGCAGTGGTAGGAAAAGTATCCAATTTTCATACTTGAGTAAAAGTAAAGATACCTTAATAGAAAATGACTCAAGTTAAAGTGAGTCACCCAGTAAAATCCTACTTGAGTAAAAGTGTAAAAGTATTTGGTTTTAAATATACTTAAGTATCAAAATTAAATGTAATTGCCAAAATATACTAAAGTATCAAAAATAAAAGTATAAATAATTTCAAATTCCTTGAAATGGCACCATTTTATAGTTTTACGGATAGCCAGGGGAACGCTCTCACCCTCAGAGAATTTTCAAATTAAACATGTGTTTAGTGAGTCTGCCAGATAAGAGGCAGTAGGGATGTTCTCTTGATAAGTGTGTGAATTAGACCATTTTCAAAATGTAAGGAGTACTTTTGGGTTTCAGGGAAAATGTATGGAGTACATCACTTTTATTAGAAATGTATTAAAGTAAAAGTATAAAGTTGTCAAAAATATAAATAGTAAAGTACAGATACCTAAAAAAAAACTATTTAAGTAGCACTTTCAAGTATTTTTACTTAAGTACTTTTACATCACTGCAAAAATGTAATGTAGTTAATATAGTAGTGACTATATTCCATGGGAGATTCAGGGTGAAATTCCCTTTTAAAACCAAGATATGGTCACTATGCAGGGTTCTCCCCAAATAAGAGGAGCGTTGCACTACCTTGTCGGCTTGGCTGCGCCACTATGTAAAGATTTCAGAGTAAGTTAAACAGATACTTACCGGTAGTAATGATAGAGTAACTACACAATATATCAAAAATAATGTGGACACCCCTTCAAATTAGTGGATTTGGCTACTTCAGCCACACCTGTTGCTGACCGGTGTATAAAATTGCCATGCAATCTCCACAGACAAACATTGGCAGTAGAATTGCCTTACTGAAGAGCTCACAGAATGGGACCGCCGAGTGCTGAAGCGCGTAGCGCTTCTGGAAGCAACGTCAGCACAATAACTGTTTGTCGGAAACTTCATGAAATGGGTTTCCATGGCCGAGCAGCCACTCACAAGCCTAAGATCACCGATGCCAAGCATCATCTGGAATGGTGTAAAGATTGCCACCATTGAACTCTGGAGCGGTGGAAACATGTTCTCTGGATTAATGAATCACACTTCACCATCTTGCAGTCCGACGGATGAATCTGGGTTTGGCGGATGCCAGGAGAACGCTACCTGCTCCAATGCATAGTGGAGGAGGAATAATGGTCTGGGGCTGTTTTTCATGGTTCGGGCTAGGCCTCTTAACTCTACAGCATACAATTACATTCTAGACGATACTGTGCTACCAACTTTGTGACAAGAGTTTGGGGAAGGCCCTTTCCTGGTTCAGCATGACAATGCCCCCATGCACAAAGCGAGGTCCATACAGAAGTGGCTTGTCGAGATCGGTGTGGAAGAACTTCTGTTCTTGGCCTCCCGAGTGGCGTAGCGGTCTAAAGCACTGCGTCTCAGTGCAAGTGCTTTTGTTCTCCGAGTTATAAATGCAAGCAGAGCAGAAACTGGCTACTCTTTAGTTGAGTGATCTAGCTGGCAAGGTAACTGCTTTTTGACAACAACAAAAATGTGTATTCCCAGTGCTGAGCTAGTAGTGTAACTGACATGTTACATTAGCTAATATTTCATCCCCTTTTGACTTAGGTGAATGACCTGCAGTGGCGATTCTAGCTTGTATGGCTCCCTGGGCGAACCCCGCCACCCCCCTTTAGCCGCCCCCAACAAAAAAAGCACCATTCTGCACTAACTGTAATTTTTATTCCGACATTTGGAACAACACAAATAAATAATCATAACATTTAAAACTATATAAATATATACAAAAATACGACTCATAAATATAAAAAAGAAGTAACAAAGACAAATAGAAACAAATTGTAGTATATAAATACAAATAAAAAAAAGATAATGGAATTATTACACTATTACCCTATTGCTAACAAAAACACACAAATACAACTCAATTGCACAAATCCTATATCACACAAATAGAATAAAACACTTATAAAGAAGAGAACCTGATTAATTACACTATTGCACTTCAAACAAAAAACACACAAACTAAATTGCAAAACTAATTGCATTAGTACTTTACAAAGTAAGAGGTGCGCTATTTGATAGTCATCCACTCCCCTTACCTCAGGCTTCCAGTTGGGAGACCTGAGGTCAACCTACCTGCCCCCTCCACATCTCATACAAAAGTTGGCTAATGTTAACTAGCTAGCTAGTTCACTAACTTAGCTATTGTTTTTTCCTCAATTACACTCGATCTGAACAGTACGATGAAACCAGCGGCCAAACGATTGAAGACCTGTCACACCCTGATCTGTTTCATCCGTCTTTGTGCTTGTCTACACCCCCTCCAGATGTCGCCCATCTTCCCCATTATCCCCATTATCACCTGTGTTGTCTGTTTGTCTGTTGCCAGTTCATTTTGTTCATCAAGCCTACCAGAGTTTTTCCCTTGCACCTGTCTTTTTTTTAGTTCCTGTTTTCTATTTTTCCCAGTTTTGACCATTTCTGCCTGCCGTTCTGTACCTTGTCACACCACCCTGGAATATTGACCTCTGCCTGCCCTGACCCCAAGACTGCCTGCCGTTCTGTACCTTATGGACTCTGATCTGGATTACTGACCTCGGCCTGCCCTTGACCTGTTGTTTTGTCTGCCCCCTGTTCTAGTAATACACTCTGTTACTTCGACACTGTCTGCATCTGGGTCTTCTCCAATATTCTTTTTTTTTCAGTGCAATGTGAGTTTTTATTAGTCAGTATAACAATGTAATGTTATTGATCTGTCAGTTTCCCTAGCTAATTCCATACTTTTCACACTGCCATGGTATAAACAGCTTTACAGGCTTTTAATTGTTTTATTTAACTAGGCAAGTCAGTTAAGAACACATTCTTATTTACAATGACGGCCTAGGAACAGTGGGTTAACTGCCTTGTTCAGGGGCAGAACGACAGATTTTTACCTTGGTTACTGGCCCAACGCTCTAACCAGTAGGCTACCTGCTGCCCCATCCATTTTCACAAGGCTTCACTGTCATGGTGCACAGTCAGTACACAACACTATGCTAATCATGTCTTAGCAGGATCAGATGGTGACAGGGGTCCCAGCAGGGTCAGACAGCCAGGGAAGACCAGTTTCAAAGTTCCATCTTGAGTTGATCGGTAGGCTACAGTCTGAGATCTGGGAATAATAGTCATTTAAATTGTTGAACCATTTATTCTATTCATGGGTAATAGAATGTATAAATGTACACCAATGGAATTATTTGTCGTGACTCATCTGAGCAGGATCAGATGGTGAAAGGGGTCTCATCAGGGTCAGGCAGCCAGGGATGACTAGTCTGACGGAGCTGAGGTGAATTTTTGCAGATACACTTTATTTCTACTATTTACATTCTCTGTGCAGCAAACACTGGACAAGCAAAAAGATTGAAACTATTTTAAGGCAGTCTCTAAAGTTTATTTCCAAACTGTATCAAGGGTTGATAAAGGCTTTTCCCGATGACACAAAACATGTCGAACAATAGTGAGTTTTGTCACCAAAGCCCCATACACTACCCACCACTGCAACCTGTACGCTCTCGTTGGTTGGCCCTCGCTTCATACTCGTCACCAAACGCACTGGCTACAGGTTATCTACAAGTTTCTGTTAGGTAAAGCCCCGCCTTATCTCAGCTCACTGGTCACCATAGCAGCACCCACTCGTAGCACGCGCTCCAGCGGGTATATCTCACTGGTCACCCCCAAAGCCAATTCCTCCTCTGGTCGCCTTTCCTTCCAGTTCTCTGCTGCCAATGGCTGGAACAACTGCAAAAATCACTGAAGCTGGAGACTCACATCTCCCTCACTAGCTTTAAGCACCAGCTGTCAGAGCAGCTTACAGATCACTGCACCTGTACATAGCCCATCTGTAAACAGCTCATCTATCTACCTCATCCCCATACTGCATTTATTTATTTATCTTGCTCCTTTGCACTCCAGTATCTCTACTTGCACATTCATCTTCTGCACATCTACCATTCCAGTGTTTAATTGCTATATTGTAATTACTTCACCACTATGGCCTATTTATTGCCTTAACTCCCTTCCTTATCTCACCTCATTTGCACTCACTGTATATATACTTTTCTTTTCTTTTTTTCTACTGTGTTATTGACTGTATGTTTAGTTTATTCCACGTGCAACTCTGTGTTGTTGTATGTGTCGAATTGTTATGCTTTATCTTGGCCAGGTCGCAGTTGAAAATGAGAACTTATTCTCAACTAGCTTACCTGGCTAAATAAAGGTGAAATAAAATAAAATAAATAAATAGGAAGACCTGGGAGACACTGTTGATGATGATGAATGGATAAAGATATGTTAGAATGCCCAGTCGTGTTCATAGAATCTGACATAAATGACTGCAGTTTAAGCCTATCCATACTATATGCCAGTGAAACTGAATATCATGCACACAGAAATGTAATTATTCTGTTGGAGGTGTAAAACACAAAAGGGGACATATTTGCATATGTTGTGGTCTTGTGATGGCTGGCTGAATTCTGTCAAAGAGTATGTTCTTCTATCTCAGTATGTCTACAGATTCTCCCTTCTCCCTGTTTTTGTTTGCTTGGAAATGTTGATACTGGAGACTTATCAGAAGAAACTGTGTAACCTAGCATTTATAGCAGCTAAGAAATGCATTGCCATTCATTGGAAGGTTGGCTATCCTCCCTGATCTGTTTCACCTGTCTTGGTGATTGTCTCCACCAACCTCCAGGTGTCTCCTGTTTCCCACGTTAATCCCCAGTGTATTTCCTGTCTCTCTGTGCCAGTTTGTCTTGCCAAGTCAACCAGTGTTTCTTCTAGCTCCTAGTTTTCCCATTCTCTGTTTTTTCCTAGCCTTCCTGGTTTTGAACCTTGCCTGTCCTGTTGCCATATCCACCTGCCTGACCACTCTGCCTGTCCTGACCTCGAGCCTGCCTATCCCCTTGTACTGTTTGGACTCTGACCTGGTTTATGAACTCTCTCCTGTCCTGACCTCGAGCCAGCCTATCGCCTGATACTGTTTGGACTCTGACCTGGGTTATGAACTCTCTCCTGTCCCCGACCTCGAGCCTGCCTATCGCCTGATACTGTTTGGACTCTGACCTGGGTTATGAACTCTCTCCTGTCCCCGACCTCGAGCCTGCCTATCGCCTGATACTGTTTGGACTCTGACCTGGTTTATGAACTCTGTCCCCGACCTGCCTTTTGCCTACCCCCTTTGTTGTAATAAATATCGGAGCTCAACCATCTGCCTCCTGTGTCTGCATTTGGGTCTCGCCTTGTGCCCTTACACCCACAATGGATGGAAGAAATGTCACATTATGTATCACTAGATTGTACTTATTACAAGACTAAGGGTATACATTGTACTTATTACAAGACTAAGGGTATACTGTGGAACTTTCATAAGGTCTGGATGCCATATGGAATACAGTCGACAAAAGGAGTCTGTATTGAAAACATGCCCACGTCATGGGAGATACCTATTAGGCAATCCCTAGCTGCTGTGCTGCTCAGTCCTAGTCTTGGGGGTCTGCCGTACTGTTGGTTGACACTCTGGTCTTGGCCTTACACACCTGAAACCAACATTGAATGTTGGTTTGGTGTGTTGGGTTGGTGCGCTGCGTTGGTGTGTTGGGCTGGTGCGCTGCGTTGCGTTGGTGTGTTGGGTTGGTGCGCTGCAGGGACGTAGACCCTTAGGGGCAGGACAATGGGACCCAGCTACATTGTGTGCAAGTAAAAAATATATGAATTATATGGAGGGTGTACTGTTTCTGTGTATTAATGTGCATGTGTTTTTATTGTTAAAAAAACTTTTTTTCCAAACCTTTCCTTGAGAAAAAGATAAAAAGATAAAAGGAAGTTGTGTTGGGGCGTGCAGTCGGCTCGGGCTGGTTTAATAAAGAATCTTTATACTTCATTTGTAAGAGTTGTTCATTTGTTAAGCTATTGGTTAAAGGTGCAACACAATATTGGTTATTTAATTATCATTGATCTAGTTTGGTCTTAACACTTACACATATTTAATAATGATATCTTACCTAGCTTGGGCATTTTTGCTTACTTTATGTTCTAAATAGAGACTGCGAAAGGGCCATGGGTCATATTTAGATTGCGTAGAAATGCAGGAAATGAGCTTCAGATGCCCCCAAAACTGGGAGGTACCACAGACCCCCCCAAGTTACGTCCCCCTCACTTCTTAAACCAAAGTTGCGCCCCTGAAAATATCCATCTACTCTCATACCATTTGTTGATCACACATTCTCAACCGAAGCGCTCAGATGGGCAGCATGTACCAGACAGCACAAAGAAGCGGGGGAAATGTTATTAGCAGTATTTTCACATCCATAAGTGAGAGAAGTGCTTTGATAAAGCAACCAATGGATTACAGAATAAAGATAGGAATTTTCATGCGAGACAGGAGTCAGGAATGTGTGTTTCAGTGAGATTGGGACTGAATAGGAAAATAGCCGCGGGGCCAGACGGATTATCAGGATGTGTACCAACTGGCAAGTATCTTGACTAACATTTTCAACCTCTCACTGACCGAGTCTGTAATACCTACATGTTTCAAGCAGACCACCACAGTCCCTGTGCCCAACGAAGCGAAGGTAACCTGCCTAAATGATTACCGCACCGTAGCACTCAGGTCGGTAGCCATGAAGTGCTTTGAAAGGCTGGTCATGGCTCACATCAACACCATCATCCTGGAAAACCTAGACCCACTCCAATTCACATACCACCCCAACAGATCCACAGACGGCGCAATCTCAATCGCACTTCACACTGCCCTTTCCCACCTGGACAAAAGGAACACCTATGTGAGAATGCAGTTGAGTACAGCTCAGCGTTCAACACCATAGTGCCCTCAAAGCTCATCACTAAGCTAAGGACCTTGGGACTAAACACCTCCCTCTGCAACTGGATCTTGGACTTCCTGACGGGCCGCCCCCAGCTGGTAAGGGTAGGCAACAACATATCTGCCACGCTGATCCTTAACACGGGGGCCCCTCAGGGGTGCGTGCTTAGTCCCCTCCTGTACTCCTTGTTCACCCACGACTGCGTGGCCAAACACGACTCCAACACCATCATTAATTTTGCTGATGACAACGGTGGTAGGCCTAATTCACCAACAACGATGAGACAGCCTATAGGGAGGTCAGAGAGCTGGAAGTGTGGTGCCAGGACAAAAAACTCTCCCTCAATGTGAGCAAGACAGAGGAGCTGATCGTGGACTACAGGAAAATGCGGGCCGAACAGGCCCCCATTGACATCGACGGGGCTGTAGTGGAGCGGGTTGAGAGTTTCAAGTTCCTTGGTGTCCACATCACCAGCAAACTACCATGGTCCAAACACATCAAGACAGTTGTGAAGAGGGCATGACAACACCTTTTCCATAAAAGTTTGTAAAACATGTAAGGAATGTATTTACTGTCATCACTTTAAGAACATGGTTACAGCAGAATTGTCCGCAAGGAAGCTGGGATGATATTGTGTTAACCACAAACACACAAGAATACTTACAGTATCTTACTGCTTAGAAACCATGCATAAAATATGCAGATATCTTGCCCAAGTATTTGGAAGCATATCTACAGCTTTGACAAATATTATGTCAGAGCTGGGAGGAGTGGCAGGAAATTATGAAAGGGTGTGCCGTTTCCTCAGTTACTCTACATGAGTCACACTTAGAATTGTTCTACGTAGCACATTTACATGGAGTGGTTCTGATACTTTAAATACCAAAGTGGTGATTATTTAAAAATAAAAAAGCAATTCCTCCAGCTCAGCGTGCCACTCCTTCAGGGGTGTAATCATTAGTCCAAACAGTTGCAAATGTTCCGTTTCTCAACTAAAATGAGTCTCTACTTGACAAATTCAGGTAGGTCCCTCCCCATTTCGTTCCGTTGGCTTCCATTTAAGAAATGTTTTGCAACAGAAGCGGTGTAATAAATCAAATCATATGTTATTTGTCACACAGTGAAATGCTTACTTATAATCCCCTAACCAACAATGCAGTTTAAGAAAGAGTTAAGAAAATATTTACTATATAATCTAAAGTAAAAAAATAATAAAACTTAACACAATAAAATAACAAAAACAGGGCTAAATACAGGGGGTACCGGTGCCGAGTCAATGTGCAAGGGTACAGGTTAGTCGAGGTAATTTGTACATGTAGGTATGGGTAAAGTGACTATGCATAGATAATAGACGGCACGTAGCAGCAGTGAAAACCAAATGGAGGGGTGTCAATGTAAATAGTCCGGTGGCCATTTGATTAATTGTTCAGCAGTCTTATGGCTTGAGGGTAGAAGCTGTTAAGACTTTTGACTTCTTGGCGCTCTGGTACCTTTTGCAGTGCGGTAGCAGAGAGAATTATTATATATTATAACAGTCTATGACTGGAGTCTTTTGACCATTTTTTGGGCCTTCCTCTGACACCGCCTAGTATATAGGTCCTGTACGGCAGGCAGCTTGGCCCCAGTAATGTACTGGGTTCGGATGCCGAGCAATTTCCATACCAGGCAGTGATGCAACCGGTCAGGATGCTCTCGATGGTGCAGCTGTAGAACTATTTGAGGATCTGGGGACCCATAACAAATATTTTCAGTCTAAGGGGGACACATATCTGATCTCTTACTATACAGTAATCTATCACATATCATGATGGAAAACTTTTATGAGGTTATTAGTTTAAAGGAGGGGCTACAACCGGAAGTGGTTTGTCATTTCTGGACAAGATCTGAAAGGTTTGGCTCTCCATTATGTTGAGTGGCTACAGTGAAAAGTGACTCACGCTGTGCAAAATTGTCTCATTGTATGACAGAGTTCCTGGGAGGGATAGAATAACAATCACCAATAGGTTATAAATGGATCATGAAATCATCTTGTCACACAACTCAGTATTCTCCCCTTCTAACAAACAAAATTTGTGCCACAATGGAATCTTTTATTTATTACAACATACAGACGTTTATTTTTGAACTCTCAACTCCATTTATGTTAAGCTTATTTTTTCCTGTCTCCAACCAAAATCAATAGACAAGACTTGTTATATACAGGGCAATCACAGGAAGAACACACATGAATTCCTGACAAACGCAATGAAAGTCACCGGACTCATTAAGCAACATTTGTTTATTGCATGATATCATTCACTTCCTGTTTTACTGTCACACTAGATCAGGATTAGATTATTAATACACTCAAGAATAGGCCTACAGTAAGTCAGTATTCAGACCCCTTCACTTTTTCAACATGTTACCTTACAGTCTTATTCTAAACTGGAATTTTTAAAATATTTTTTTTAAATGTTAGCAAATTTATTTTTAAAATTAAGAAATGAGTTAGTTGTACATACATTGTTAGTTGTGTGTTCGTGAAACACATACAGTTGGCTCCTAAATAATGATGAATCTGGTACTATCATCTTAATGTTTAAAGGGATACGTCAGGATTTCGGCAATGTAGCCCTTCACCTTCTTCCCCAGGGTCATATGAACTCGTGGATACCATGTGTGTTTTTGCGTGCAGTTTGGAGGTAGTTGCTAACTAGCGTTAGCGCAATGACTGGAAGTCTATGGTAACTGTTAGTAGATACCTTGAACTTCGTCATTGCGAAAATGCTGGTTAGTATTGGCTCGCAAAACTACCTCAAACGCCCTTAATACAAATTTGTTTTTCTCATGAGCTCAGACTCTAAATAAAAAGGGCAGATCATTTCCAAAATCCTTAAGTATTCCTTTAAATTAGATCAGAGGCCCAGAGCAGTTTCGGCAAGATAACAGACCCATCTGAGATGTGTAAATATTAGGTAAAGAACCAAGAACTGCCATGACCCAAACACAGTATACTGTAACAGTAACTATGGATACTAGTTCAGTATCAAAATTAATCAATGGACACACAAATGACACCGGTTCATGTATAAATGAGCGCTGTTTAATTGATTGGTACATTAAATCAAACGTGTAGAAAAAAAACATTCATAATTGGCTGACCACAACTTACTATCTTAAGTTGTTCCACACTGATAATAAAACTGGTAATAGACAGATGTAAAGTAGAGCATTTAGAGTCAGTGGTGAGAGCTACATTATACTTAAACACACATTAATACTTCATTTTATTCATTAAAAGTGCTCCTGTTAGATAGTCATCTTAGATATAATGAAACAACCTTTTGGAACATGCATTTTCATTCCATTTTGAAAACATGCTGTTTTACATTTAACACTGCTCTGTTTATTTAGTAGGGTACATTGATCAGAATAAATTAAAGTCAACCCTACTTTTATATTCACCTAACATTCTGCTCTACTAAATAACAACATGGGTTCATATGAAGCAAACACGTGATTAGATCCCATGAAACATTAGAAATGAAATCGCATTTGCATCAACAACAACAAAAAAATCTGACCTTGACCTTCGGTGGCATGACTTATATTAAGACGTTGCATCAAACACATTCCCCTATGTATTTATTTTGTCAGTGAAGCTAAAACTTAATTAGGCTCTGTACTCCAGCAGTTTAGATCAAATGTTTGATACGAGGCGACAGTACGGAACGCCACATTTGAGGGTATTTTCATACAAATCTGTTTTACTGTTTAGAAATGACAGCACTTTATGGTTCTATACTGAGAGTCTGGCTGGGCATCTTAATGGATATGATTTCCTTTATTTCAGAGCGGGCAAAACAGGCTTTGTCATGCAGGGTTGCCCTAAAGGGCAGCTTCCATACATGAGAATTTTAACTAAGGTGGTTGGCAATGAGAAAGCAGGCTCAGATAAAGAAAGTTATTTGTGAAGTACACTGGAAACATGAATAGTTATTGAATAATCAGGTTAGGCCACTCATTAAGCACAAGCTTCCAAATTGGAATGAACCAATTCATTCTTCATCGTGAGGTTTCTAAAACATCACATGATCAAGCTTCCTTTGAAAGGAAATGAACCCGGTGTTTGGGAGGGGCTGGTGCATTCATAAGCAGGAGGGTAGTGCATTAAATCACAGCAGCCTGTTCACTTTGACTCCCTTATCAACGAAGCAAGAGGAAACTAAGGCAAGTAAGACGACCTGGCACTGAAAAATAAATACCAAAATTGCAGTTAGAAAAAAATCACGAAAATACATTTCACATTTTTTTCTACACCTGTCCTGCTAAAAGAATGAACATAAACATGATACATTTGTCTTCAGAGTTATTAGTGGGCACATTTCCTACGTAGCCAAATCGATAGCTGTAACCCAAAAGTTGAGCAATGTATTTCATGACTGCATTTCTGGATGACCAGGAGGCCAAACCTAGTCTGGAACCCAGACCTGTTTTGTGCCAACAACCCACTCCTTGCCATGTGTCATGGAATGTTAGCAAAAAACAAGTCTGGATCCCAGGCTAGGCCAAACCCGTTGCCCCAACAATCTGTCACCCTTGCCCGACACGTGAGTGGCAACCCGTCTGGACATCATCAATGAGACCCACCAACCAGTTTAATGTTTAAGAACACTAGAAGATTTGACAAAATGGCCATTGCGTTTACTTTGCAGCTCCACTACTGTGGCTGGTGTGTGTATATTGATGTTAAACACCAGAAAGCTTTGCAAATATAAAGCATGCAGCATTTAGCTGAAGCAGCATAGGTGGCTATGACAGCAGTAAGAACTCAAAAGAACACATGAAACTGAACAGTTGTTTTAGTGAGCGCAAAGAAAAGAGGGAGGAGCCATGACAGGAAACAAGCCTTGATTAGATGTTAATGAAATGAGAATGACTTACCGTGCTTTATATTTGTAGACTATAAATCCTATAACACAAACAAAACCTACAAAGAAAAAAAGGAGAAGTTTGAATCCATGAGGTATTATTTAGGTAATTCTTACTTGGCATAGAGTTTAAAACATCAACATTCCTTCTCCTTACTGTGAACAACATTAATTTAAAAATTATGGGATGTCAACAGAAAGGGGTATTGTTATAGGTTTGTATACCAGTAACAATAGAAAAGTATTACAAATAACTTCATGTCTGTCCTGCAAGAAAAGGCTTGAACAGAATACTACCTAGGTAATAAAAAAAATAAAAAAATAAAATAAAAAAACAGCTTACAGACGGTAGGCAATTAAGGTCACAGTTATGAAAACTTAGGCCACTAAAGAGGCCTTTCTACGGACTCTGAAAAGCACCAAAAGAAAGGTGCCCAGGGTCCCTGCTCATCTCCGTGAACGTGCCTTAGGCATGCTGCAAGGAGGCATGAGGACTGCAGATGTGGCCAGGGTAATACATTGCAATGTCCATACTGTGAGACGCATAAGACAGCGCTACAGATTGTCCTCGCAGTGGCAGACCACGTGTAACAACACCTGCACAGGATCGGTACATCCGAACATCACACCTGCGGGACAGGTACAGGATGGCAACAACAACTGCCAAAGTAACACCAGGAATGCTCAATCCTTCCATCAGTGCTCAGACTGTCAGCAATAGACCGAGAGAGGCTGGACTGAGGACTTGTAGGCCTGTTGTCTGGTGAGGACCCGCCTTACATCACCGGCAACAACGTCACCTATGGGCACAAACTCACCGTCGCTGGACCAGACGGGACTGGCAAAAAGTGATCTTCACTGACAAAGGAATGCGCATTACACCGAGGCCTGTACTCTGGAGCGGGATCGATTTGGAGGTGGAGGGTCCGTTGTGGTCTGGGGCGATGTGTCACAGCATCATCGGACTGAGCTTGTTGTCATTGTAGGCAATCAACACTGTACGTTACAGGGAAGACATCCTCCTTTCTCATATGGTACCCTTCCTATAGGCTCATCCTGACATGACGCTCCAGCATGACAATGCCACCAGCCATACTGCTCGTTCTGTGTCTGATTTCCTGCAAGACAGGAATGTCAGTGTTCTGCCATGGCCAGCGAGGACCCCAGATCTCAATACCATTGAGCACATCTGGGACCTGTTGGACCGGAGGGTGAGGGTTAGGGCCATTCCCCCCAGAAATGTCTGGGAACTTGCAGGTGCCTTGGTGGAAGAGTGGGGTAACATCTCACTGCAATAACTGGTAAATCTGGTGCAGTCCATGAGGAGATGCACTGCAGTACTTAAAGCAGCTGGTGGACCCACCAGATACTGACTGTTACTTTTGATTTTGACCCCCCCCCTTTGTTCAGGGACACATTATTCCATTTCTGTTAGTCACATGTCTGGGGAACTTGTTCAGTTTATGTCTCAGTTGTTGAATCTTTTATTGTTCATACACATATTTACACATGTTAAGTTTGCTGAAAATAAACGCAGTTGACAGTGAGAGGACGTTTATTTTTTTGCTGAGTATGTTAAAAGAATCAATTATTGGTACAGCAACATTGTTGCATGATGACTAGATTTGAAAACGTTCAACATAAAACCAAACAAATACTGCTTATCCCGTTCGTCTTTATAACATGGAATATAGTATAATTCTTGTTTTATTTAACAGGTCACCATGTTGGACGGTTACTGTCATTATTCACACAAATTCTATAGCAACTTACCAAGTCCACCAAGAACACCCCCTACTATTTTCCATGTGTGGTCTGTAAGAGAAACAAACGAGGGAAGGAATATGCCATCATGAATTTGCAGTAATAATTAAATCATCACTTAATAGCCTAAATAATGCTTGAACCATCAAAGAGATCATATACAACACCAATAAATAGCTACTGGGAGACAGCTTATTGTTGTAACAACATATACACGGAGTGTACAAAACATTCATATTGAGTTGCCGCTCCCCCCATTTGCCCTCAGAACAGGCTCAATTTCTCAGGGCATAGACTCCACACTCGGGGACTCCAGAGTGACGCAGCGGTCTAAGACACTGTATCTTAGTGCAGTGGTTCAAATCCAGGCTGCATCACATCCGGCCGTGATTGGGAGTCCCATAGGGCGGCGCACAATTGGCCCAGCGTCATCCAGGGTCATTGTAAATAAGAATGTTATTTTTTTCTTTTAAAAAAAAGGGATGCTGGCCCATGTTGACACCAATGCTTCCCTCAGTTGTGTCAAGTTGGCTGGATGTCATTTGGGTGGTGGACCATTCTTGATACATACTAAACTATTGAGCATGTAAAACCCAGCTGCATTGCAGTTCTTGACACAAACCGGTGCGCCTGGCACCATTCCCCGTTCAAAAAGGCACCTACATTTTTTGTCGTGCCTATTCACCCTCTGAATGGCACACATACACAATCCATGTCTCAATCATCTCAAGGCTTAAAAACCCTTCTTTAACCCGTCTCCTCCCCTTCATCTACACTGATTGAATTGGACTTTACAAGTGTTATCAATAAGGAATCATAGCTTTCACCTGGCCAGTCTATGTCATGGAAAGAGCATGTAAAACATCAATAGGTAGCTTACTGTTGGCCGCTGGGGGACTAGTGGGACCAGGATCAGGTGCACCATCTGTTGCTAAAAGAGGTGATATTAGGGTTCACACACACACTTAACACCAACAATTACAGCTTACTGATGTTTGATAAATCAAATAGATAAAAAAGAATTAGATGATGCTAGAGGCATGGCATGCACAAACTAGTGTTCAATTTCAACACAGCCAATACTTTATTTCTGTGTTCGAGGTTGTCTATGTGAAACATAACTCAAGGTAGGGTTCAGCCCTATGTGAATACAGATTGAGGTTTACTTCAAACGTTTTTGATATGGGTTGTATTTCCCCATGACTACTTGATAGGTACATTGTTACATACTGTATATTCAGATCACAAATCAATCCTTTGTCGTCTCAGGTGAAGGAGAAAAGCCACCATAAACTACCACTTGTTGGCGGCCAGGTTCAATTTGAATCTATAATTCAAGTGTCAATTCAAGTTGAGACAAGAATATATCTTTGGACACAAATAAGTAGGGGAATTTAGCGAGCATAATAGGCTGTGTACTTTACAGTACCAATGACGATTCTCCACCTCAGCCAGACTGACATGCAACTTTGTGTAGAGGTCATTTGAAAGCCTCACCACAAACACACCACTGGCTTATTCTATTACCATAAAGGATCAAAGGTTAGGCTAATGAAGTCAGTTGAGGTGTTAGTAGGGCTGTGACGGTCATGTAGCCAAATGACTGCAGGTCACTGTAATAACCATTCAAAATGTTTTTGGGAAACACACATCGCCTAGTAGGGGGCTTTGTTTTAGTCAAAAGGGCTACAAAGTAACGCAATACAATTAAGCCAGTACTTATTATTGTCTAGTCTGTCACAACACTTTCCTGTTGTGATCCCTCAAATGCTTTAGTCAGCCAGTGTGGTCTGAGGAGTAGAATGGTCTTGGAGAAGATGGTTAATCATTCACAAATAAAGTGTTACTCAGCAGACCCTCAATGGAAGGTAAGCAGCTCACTAGATCATGGGATTGTTTTAATGGATCAAAAGGTTGAATTTGAACACCAGTTTGTTTTAAATAGTAACCAACTTTGCTACTAAAAGCATTAGGACTGTTCCGGGAAAAAAAATAAAAATAATAATACTCTTTGTCTGTTCTTTCAACCATTGATTTTAAAAATGTATTTTTCCATATATAACCACACCTTGTGTTTTAATAAAATCAACTATGCATTGAGATTCTGATGCTTTAAACTAGAGGTCGACCGGTTAATCGGAATGGCCGATTAATCACGGCCAATTTCAAGTTCTCATAACAAAATCGGTAATCGGCATTTTTGGACACCGATTATGGCCGATTACATTGCACTCCACGAGGAGAATTTGTGGCAGGTTGACTAACTTATGCGATTGCAGCAAGGAACCAAGGTAAGGTGCAAGCTAGCATTAAATTTATATTATAAAAAAGAAACCAATCTTAACATAATCACTAGTTAAACTAGTAATATCATCAACCGTGTCTAGTTATCTAGCTTGTCCTGCGTTGCATATAATCATTGCGGTGCCTGTTAATTTATCATTGAATCACAGCCTAATTCGCCAAATGGGTGATTTAACAAGCGCATTCGTGAAAAAAAGCACTGTCGTTGCACCAATGTACCTAACCATAAACATCAATGCCTTTCTTAAAATCAATACAAAAATCAATACAGTATATATTTTTAAACCTGCATATTTTGTTAATATTGCCAGCTAACATGCATCTCTTCTGTGTGTTATTATATTAGAATTATGTCTATGATTTGATATTGGATAGAGCAGTCTGACTGAGCGGTGGTAGGCAGCAGCAGGCTCCTCAGCATTCTTTCAAACAGCACTTTCCGGCATTTGCCAGCAGCTCTTTACTGTGCTTCAAGCATTGCGCTGTTTATGACCATCAACTCCTGAGATTAGGCTTGCAATACTATAGTGCCTATAAGAACATCCAAAAGTCAAAAGGTATATGAAATACAAATGGTACAGAGAGAAATAGTCCTATAATAACTACTTCGTACCTGGGAATATTGAAGACTCAGGTTAAAAAGGAACCACCAGCTTTCATATGTTCTGAGCAAGGAACTTAAACGTTAGCTTTTTTACATGGCACATATTGCACTTTTACTTTTTTCTCCAACACTTTGTTTTTGCATTATTTAAACCAAATGTAACATGTTTCATCATTTGAGACCAAATTGATTTTATTGATGTATTATATTAAGTTAAAGTGTTCATTCAGTATTGCTGTAATTGTCATTATTAATTATTTTTTGGGGGGTATTTTTTTTAATTTGGCCGATTAATCGGCATCGGCTTTTTTTTGGTCCTCCCAATAATTGGTATTGAAAAATCATAATCGGTCGGCCTCTACTTTAAACTCACGGTGACGAAAAAACACAAATGACTTAAGAGCGAGCCAGAGAGCAAGATAACCATAAGGGAAAACAGGTAACCTGTCCGATCATTCTCCTTCCACTCCTACTGACATTCAGGAATTCTGCAGTTACTCTCCTGAAGTTGCCAGTAATAGGCTACACGCAGAGTCTGCAAACTTTCGCATGTGGAATTCCAATGGTTTTCATATGCACTTTGCGTGGAACAGTTTAATTTAATTTAATTTATAATAACATCTTCGTATCTCAATCTTTGTCATGTTATTAAACAAAAGTCTATCCAAATAAATTCTACAACCCTAAAAAGTAACATCTATTGCAAACTACGTAAAAGCATTGCAGCCTGTAGGTAGAAAATATCCCGATGAAAAATAAATACCCTATAAATTACATAGGCTAAGCATGGCCAGTCCGCAACAAACTTGAAACATTGTATCAACTATTACTTGGGTCCAGACTGTCATTGTATAAAATATTTTGGGCCCCTCAAGAGTTTGCTGCACCAGTGAGCTCAGGACAGACACAGCTCTAAGGAATTTGCGCAAGGGATAAGAATTATTCAGGTAGGCCTATTTTATGAAATTTCCACTGGATCAGAGCATAACATTTTCCCCTTTCACGCTAAGTGGTTCTCGAAAGGGAGAGAGCTGGAAAGATATTTCAAATACATTGAGGAACTATTGTCATGCTCAATGGATGTAAAAACAGACTTTGTTTTCTTGCTGTTTGAGGTGAAGAGAGAGTTTGCGCATTCTGAAGGGAGACGTGCATTGTGCAGCCACACTCCCCTTCTTGGACTGTGCCATCTCTGCGGCCTCCGCAATAGATTTGTTCACTGAGATGGGCGTGAATAAGACCGGTGTCGTGTGCCGTATAAATAAATACATTTATTTTACTGCTCGACTAAAAAATAAATAAAAATCTTGGTCGACCAACAGCCCATTATTGACCAGACAATCAATCAGTCAAATAATTGGGGTCAGCCCTAAAAACCATGCAGGCGAGTAGCAAGGAATGGACTAGAAGGAAATAATAGATGGAAATCAAAATGACCAAATCCAAACTAATGCATACTGGGAAAATAATTAACTGAAGATGCTATGCAGTCATGCATATGGTGAAAAATAATGATTAGCATGAAGACTAGGCCTACCACACATACCATTTTGTGATATCAAAAGTCTCAATATGTTTACATAAGATAGGGTCAATTCAGAAAGTCAGTTTGCTGACACATTGGTCATCTGGCACTAAATACCAAATGACGCACAAAATATCTGATCCAAAATACAAAGTCTTACCTTTGCATGTGGGAATAGAAGCTGACCAGCCTTCTATTTCACATGTCAGACTGGCCTCTCCCATCATCTTATATCCATCGTTGCACTTATACGTCACAAAAGACTTGTGCTGGTAGGGGGGCAGACGACCTTGAATCCTAACGCCATTCTCAACAACAGGAGCAGGACATGAAACCACTGCAGATGTAAGAGCAAAGAGCAATTTCGTTAGCTACTGTTGTGAACAAGGTGGGCCCAAGTCTCATTAGTTTTAGGCTATTTGAAGGCAATATCACAATTTTGCTATAGCCACTTATTTATGAATTCTGGAACTTGGCCTTCAATAAATAAGCTAGAGTTTTTGTTACACACTTCGTCTGAGCTCAATGTTGCATCCTGGTTTTTAGAGTAGGCCCACAGTACACATAAACCATGTTTTAGACTGCTCTATTAGCCTGTGTTGTATGTTAATACAACGGGTGGGTCTAATCCTGAATGCTGATTGGATAAAACTATGTATTATTAGCTACTGCTCTATTAGCCTGTGTATTTCACAAGATACCACCTGCTAATCTATTTACTATGTTCCATCGCACTGTGCAATCCACTGTCTCATCAACCCTGCCAGGAAATGTATAACTAGTGGCGCGGAAGGAGATGGCTGCCGTTTTAAGATCCCGTAACCAATTGTGCATGTTTTTGTGTTATTTTTAAGTTATTTTGTTGATGATGTTTCTGCCACAGTGTCTTATGACCAAAAAGAGCTTCTAGATATCAGGACAGTGATTACTCACCCCGTACTGGGGGAATACTTTTCTTCAATTTACTTCAGATGCCAGACAAGGCCCTCATCCCTGTAATTCGCAGGTGAAAGAGACAGAGGTATCGTGGACGAAGAGCCGGGTGCCTTGTTAGGATCCGTCGCTGAAAGGGTATTCTACCTTTACAATCGTTCCTATTAGACAACATGCAATCAATCGATAATAAAATAGAGACAAACTACGATCACGTATATCTTACCAACGGGACATTAAAAACTGTAATATCTTACGTTTCACCGAGTTGTGGCTGAACGACGACATTAATAAACATACAGCTGGTGGGTTTGAAGCTTTTTCAGGAGGATTGAACAGCGGCCTCTGATAAGACAAGGGGTGGCGGTCCATGTATATTTGTAAACAACAGCTGATGCACGAAATCTAAAGAAGTCTCAAGGGTTTGCTCGCCTGAGGTAGTCTCCCATAAGCTGTAGGCCACACTATTTGCCAAGAGATTTTGTGTATTTATCAAAGCTGTCTAAATACCACCGCAAACCGATACTGGCACTAAGACCGCACTGAATGAGCTATACATGACCATTAGCAAACAGGAAAACACTCATCCAGAGAAGGCGCTCCTCGTGGCAGGGGACTTTAATGCAGGGAAACTTAAATCCATTTTACCTAATTTCTATCAGCATGTTAAATGTGTAACCAGAGGACTGAATATATATATATATATATATATCTCCTTTACGCCACACACAGAGAAGCGTACAAGCTCTCCCTCGCCCTCCATTTGGCAGGTGATATCTGACCGAAATTCTATCCTCCTGATTCCTGCTTACAAACAAAAAGTAAAGCAGAAAGCACCAGTGACTCAGTCAATAAGGAAGTGGTCAGATGAAGCAGATGCTAAGCTACAGGACTGTTTTGATAGCACAGACTGGAATATGTTCCAGAATTCTTCTGATGGCATTGGGGAGTACACCACATCAGTCACTGGCTTCATCAATAAGTGCATCGATGATGTCATCCCCACAGTGACTGTACGTACATACCCCAACCAGAAGCCATGGATTACAGGCAACATCCGTACTGAACTAAGCGCGAGCATGCGCTGACCAACTGGCAAGTTGCTCCCGAATGGTGCAGTGGCCTAAGGCACTGCATCCCAGTGCTTGAGACGTCACTAGACACCCTGGTTTGAATCCAGGCTGTATCACAACCGGCCGTGATTGAGATAGGGCGGCGCCTAATTTGCCCAGCGTCGTCCGGGTTTGGCCAGTGTAGGCCGTCATTGTAAATAAACATTTGTTCCTAACCGATTTGCCGAGTTAAATAAGTAAGTGTCCTGACATTTTCAACCTATCCCTGACAGAGTCTGTAATACCAACATGTTTCAAGCAGACCACCATAGTCCCTGTGCCCAAGAACACTAAGAACCTGCATAAATGACTACCAACCCATAGCAGTCTGTAGCCATGAAGTGCTCTGAAAAGGCTGATCATGACTCACATCAACAATATCCCAGAAACCCACGCCAATTTGCATACCGCCCCAGCAGATCCACAGACAATGCAATCTCTATTGCACTCCACACTGCCCTTTCCCACCTGGACAAAAGGAACACCTATGTGAGAATGCTATTCATTGACTACAGCTCAGCATTCAGACCTATAGTGCCCTCAAAGCTCATCTCTATGCTAAGGACCTGGGACTAAACACCTCCCTCTGCAACTGGATCCTGGACTTCCTGACAGGACTCCCCCAGGTCGTAAGGGTAGGTAACACCACATCCGCCATGCTGATCCTCAACACAGGGCCCCTCAGGGGTGCGTGCTCAGTCCCCTCCGTACTCCTTGTTCACTCATGACTGCATGGCCAGGCATGACTCAAACACCATCATCAAGTTTGCTGATGACAACCACGATGAGACAGCCTATAGGGAGGAGGTCAGAGACCTGGCTGTGTGGTGCCAGGACAACAACCTCTCCCTCAACGTGATTAAGACCAAGGAGATGATTGTGAACTACAGGAAAAGGAGGACCATGCACGCCCCCATTCTCATCAACGGGGCTGCAGTGGAGCAGGTCGAGAGCTTCAAGTTCCTTGGTGTCCACATCACCAACAAACTAACAGGTTCCAAGCCCACAAAGACAGTCGTGAAGAGGAATAAATAAAGCTAACTAGAAAACAACTTAAAGAAATGCAAATGCAGCTACTTTGCTGTTATTCTGGCTGCACTTTGACGTGACTAAGTTAGCCGTAGTTGGCTAGCTAGCAAGCAACAAGACCATTGCCAGCCAGTATGGCATTTAGAACGAACAACTGGGTCGCGTCCATAGATACAGAACAAAAGACTGAATGACTGGGTTGCGTCTCGAGCAATCCTACATTTGTGTCAGGAATATGTCTTGTGGAAGGATGAAATAGTATGAAGAAATGAATCAAAATAACGTTTATTTTTATATGTCAATCACTATTTGAATATGTTGGTAACTCGTTGTATAAAAGTGATAATGTCCTCGACGCCGGTGTTTGGAGGATATATTGGCACGGTTTGCCGGCACTCGACGAAAACGAACAACATCCGTGCCAATACATTCTTCAAACACCGGCTTCTCGGGCATTATCACTTAAATGTCTCACGCACATCTCTGCTTATGTTATTTCTTTGTATCAGGCTAGATAGTGATATTTTTGTAATTAAAAAAATATGTTCAGATGAGGTCATCTGGACCCTGACAATGCTCATGATTGTGTGGTGGAGGTTCTATGTCTTGTCAATAACCATAATTATGATTGTTTAAAACAGAAGGGGGGAAAAAGGCAAGCTTTCAACGTACTTTTACACTCCGGTGGAGCTGGCTGGAATACTCCGTCCTTTTCACAGACTATGGATTTAGTTCCAACCAGAGTGAATTCCTTCTCACAGCTATATTCCACAACACTTCTATAGTGGTACTCTTCATCAGGTGGGATAACAAGTCCACCGTTGACAATGGTGGGGGGCTTTCCACACTTCACCACTGCAGAGTAGAACACAACAGCAGTTATGAACAGTTTTGATCTTGGCACAGGCATAGAACTGTTTAAGATAGTTATTTTCACTTGACTAACCTTGACATACAGGAACTCTGCCATCCCAGCCTTCGACCATACAGTTCCTTACACCGCTGCCCACAAGCATATAGCTGAAAAAGATGACACAATATGAGACAGTATTTGGACCATTGGTTTTGGGATAGCAAGGGGTTACAACATACTGTTGTTCAGTGATCATGGTATAAGCTTTACAAACATTTCCTTTAGCTTTTAGGGATGAAAAGTATTAGGCCTGCAAATTGTGAACTTTGTGAAACATGACAGTTGACATGTTAAAGTACTCAGTTGAGCCCTATTAAAGAATGAGAGTGCGCACACACAAGAGAGAGAGAGAGAGTGGAGGCAAACAGCCTTGCACTGACCCAGTGTCACAGGTAACAGCAGCTCTGGCACCGAACAGAATGCCTTCATCGAGAATATATTTGCCGTTCATCACTTCTCCTGGGTGGCCACATGACTTTCCTGAAAACCATTAAGAAAACTAGTCAGACTCATGTACAGAGGAAATGTAGGCTAGCTTGGAATATACTTGTTTTGTGCTAACATGCCACTCCATGTCATATGCCAAACATATTGGCATATGATATGGAGTGTCAAGGAGTGGATTTTTTTGCACAAAACAAGTCTGGATTCCAGGCTAGGCTTAGGCTAGTAATTTCACTGAGTTTTATGGATGGGCAATGAATATATCAACTTTTTACCACAACAATAAATACAATTATTGGAATTACTTGTGCATGTCAGTGTCACTGTACTCCACACGCCAGCAGTACATGTGACTGATCGAGACCCTCCTGCACGGACATATCCAGTTTCACACTCAAAACTTGCGATTGTTCCCTCTCCAAATGTCTCTTTGGTGATGAAGGCTTCTGTCAAAACCATGTTGGGCTTTCCTATGGGTTTGGAGCATTCTTGAGCTGAAAGATGTGGAAGAAAGAGTTCATGTTAATGACCAAGGCAGCCAAATGCAGGAGTCAAAACCTTTAAACCATAGACTATAGACAGGGTGAGTTGCATAGAAATATAACTGATTCTAGTTGACCCTACCTTGAACAGGAAGAACCATGAAGGCAAGTTGTACCATCCCTATTATCAAGGACCAACAGACGTTTTTAGAAGGCAGCATGACGTCTTCTTTTCCCGTAACAAGCAGCAACACACGATTTCCTGGATTGGTTTGTTTGTTTGTTCGAGTAAAGTTCCCCACCTAAACGGATGATCTTCTCGCAATATCCACTTTTCGTAATCCGACTGTGTTGACATGGAAAGAGACACCATTATGTTAATGTTAGCTGGGGGTGGGTATAATTTCTGGAACGTTCCAACAGGAATCCGTTCCAAAAACGTCGTAAATAACAAGTTTGCCAACAAACAAAGCATACAAAGTTGTATAGCGGCAGTGTAAAATACCAGGTAGAGAGCGGGCAATTTTGTTGAGTTTTTCACTCACCACGTTTATTCCGAAAAATGTCTGTCCTCACTCTGGTAGCCTGTGGACAAACAATAATAAGCTACGTGGTGAGTTGATGCCTATTCGGCAGCTAGTTAGCTAGGTGAATTGATCATGCTACTTTGTATGCGTTTGTTAGCATCCTTGTTATTCACGAAGATTTTGGAACAGTTTCCTGTTGGAACGTTTCACATTATACCCACCCGTTAGCTGGCACTGGGTGGAACCTGCGAGATATCTAGCCTGGCTAACGTTAACTGGATCAGTTAACTACCGTGTTTGCGTACATGGCACCGTCTATAACAAATAAGTCATAATGCCAAATAGACCGTTGATGTTAGTCTAAAATAAAATGTGAGATTATGTCTAGATGTTTTTTATAGTGGAGAACAAGTTTAGAATTTGCCTGGCAGGGTTGATGATGAGGCATTTTAACGTAGAATAAACACCGTCTGGAATGCGCTTTTAACCAAACAGCATTCAGGATTAGACCCACTCGTTGTATAATATCCAATAATTATCAGCTATGGTATTTGGAAAAGTCTTACCTTTATTGTTCAAAGTCTTTATACTTTCTTAAAAATCCAAATGACAGTCTGTCTAGCAGTAGCAAATGTACGTTTGTGTTGCGCACTTTCTTCTTCTTTGGTGAGGTTTAACGGCGGTTGGCATCCAATATGTTGCATTAACGCCACGAACTGGACTGGAGTAAAAATGTATTATACTTTGCGCTTACAACAACGGAAAAGGAGGGGGAATGCGCTACAACAACGGAAAAGGAGGGGGAATGCGCTACAACAACGGAAAAGGAGGGGGAATGCCCAACCTACTAACCCTACACCCCATTCCACTATTGTGACCCTATTTGATCCTACACCAGGCCACCTGCCTGGGAGGACAGGAGACTACCATTAAATACCCCCTGTGGCTCTTCTGGAGTTAAATCACAGACAGAACAATGAGACAGCTGTACAATGAGACGGCTGTATAAATGTGAAGCAGTGGCCGGCAGTGGGAGATGGAACCAGATGGATTTTGGCCGACATTCTGCTAATTTACTCATCAACTGAACATTTTATTTCAATACAGTTTTTCTCTTCCCAAACCTACAATCTGTTATGAATAGAGTGGACACCTTTTTGTAGACTTTACCCTTTGCCAAAGTTTTAAAAAGTGTTGTTGTTTAGGAGTGCAAAGGAATTGACTTATTGCACACGCTCTCTTCACCGAGAATGCGTCCCCAACGGAAATGCGCCAATAGGAGCTCGTTCTTGGCTCTGCCCACCTTCTTGCTTGTTCTGCCCACAATGACTCATTTGTTCCCAATTGAAAGGACAGACTGTTGTCTAGCTTGGGATTGTTATAAAAAAAATATTCGATTAAATGTTGTAACAGCTATAACAAAAATATTCGATTAAATGTTGTAATAGCAAGTACTTATCTGCAGCTGTCACCACAACACCTATTTTCTGTGACTTAAGGTCCATTCCTACGGTACAGTTGATAACCATGACCGCTTCAAAGCCAACCTTACTGAAGTAAATTTCATTCATTATCTTATCACTCTGTGCAGTTTCACCACGCTCTCCACCGGGGTCAGTGTCGCACCAGACGGCGGGCATCATCGGCCCGGTGAATCTTCCGTTTCACCCCTGCCTTTACACAGGTGATCACTCCTTTCAATGGTGCACTTTTCTTCATCACAAGACCACTTCTTGACCACCACATATATATATTATTATACCTTTATTTAACTAGGCAAGTCAGTTAACAAATTCTTGTTTTCAATGACGGCCTAGGAACAGTGGGTTAACTGCCTTGTTCAGGGGCAGAACGACAGATTTGTACCTTGTCAGCTCAGGATTCGATCTTGCAACCTTTCTGTAACTAGTCAAATGAGGTAAGCGTTTTCATGAAGTGCTTTAAGAGGCTAGTTAAGGATCATATAATCTCCACCTTACCCAACACCCTAGACCAGTTGGGTGGGGGGATACATTTGGGGATAGAAAAATGCATTTTGTGTCAACTTAAACCACTAAAACCGATTTTTAAAATATATATATATTTAGTAATATAATGGACATTTTCCAATAACAGCCCATCATTTTTCAGAATTTACAATCAACACAGTAAAAGCTAGACAATAAGGCCCCCATTGATTTTGTTAAAAGGTTTGAGAATAACACAGCATTTGACATGTCAAAATGCGTAGAAAACTGCCAAATGTTCTCTACCTCAAGGCAAAATGTATAGAATTGCAGAAAATTGGCTTTAACATTTTAAAACTTTATTTCAGCTCCATGGCAGGATGTGTGGAATTTCAGGAGACTAGCTTTGAAACTGCAAAAATGTCTCTTCGCTGCCAAGATAACTTTTTTTACTTATTCTTAGGTCTGAATGTTTTTTCACCACTCAACCCTTATGGTGGGTCGCGACTCAAAATACCCCTCCCCTACACTAATTACAATTTGCATACCGCCCCAAAAGATCCATGGATAATGCAATCGCCATCGCACTGCACACTGCCCTATCCCATCTGGACAAGAAGAATACTTGTGTAAGAATGCTGTTCATCGGCTACAGCTCAGGCTTCTACGCCATAATGCCCTCCAAGCTCATCACTAAGCTTGGGGCTCTTTGTCTGAAACCCGCCCTGTGCAACTGGGTCCTGGACTTGCTGACCCCATATGGTGAAGGTAAGCAACAACACCTCTGCCACACAACACAGGAGCCCCACAACGGGACGTGCTCAGGTCCCTCCTGTACTCAGCATAGAGAGCACACCCCCATCCACATCGATGAGGCCTTAGTGGAGAGGTTGAAAAGCTTCATGTTCCTCGGCATGCACATCCCTGACAATCTGAAATGGTCCATCCACACAGATAGTGTAGTGAAGAAAGCGCAACAGCGGTTGGCCCCTCAGACCCTCACAAACTTCTAAAGATGCACCGTTGAGAGCATCTTGTCAGGCTTTATCGCCGCCTGGTACAGCAATTGTATATTCCTCAACCGTAGGGCTCTCCAGAGGGTGGTGCGGTCAGCCCAACGCATCACTGGGGGGCACACTTCCTACCCACCAGGACATACAGTATACAGCACCCAGTGTCACAGGAAGGCCAAGAAGAGTATCAAGGACCTCCGCCACCGGAGCCACGGCCTGTTCACCACACTAGCATCTAGAAGGCAGAGACAGTACAGGTGCATCAAAGCTTGGACCGAGAGACTGAAAAACAGTTTCTATCCCCAGGTCATCAGACTGTTAAATAGTCAACAATAGCTGTCCTCCGACAAGTCTACTACCCTGAACTTACTCACTGTTACTAGCCGGTTACCACCTGGTACTCAACCCTGCACCTTAGAGACTGCTGTCCTATGTACATAGTCATTGAAAACTGATCACATTAATCATCTTTACATACTTTTTTTACGTACTTCATATGTATATACTGTATTCTAGTTGAGGCTCATCTTATATAACTGCTGCTGTAAACATATTTTCTATTCATATATTGTCCATAATGTCTATACACACCATCATATACAATATGTGTGTATGCGACCAATACATTTGATATGATTTGAATTGAAAACGCACATAATCTAATGCCTGCCTCAGACCACTCGTAGAACAGCTAAGTGCATCGTTTGATGCTTCGTTTTTTTGCCCTCCCTTGTCACTTTATACACGGAAGAGCTCTGTCAAACATAGAATCAATCACATGGTTTATCCACCTCTCTCTGACCTCCAATAACTTCAAAACAAAGTTGCCAATGTCTTTGCAATAGATACAAACCAGCAACTTATAAAATGATGGTTCATGCAAGACAAAGTGAGTTATCAATATCATCACCTGCCCATGTGGGAAAGCCTACATAAGATTAATGACAAGACAATTAAAACACCGCAGCTCAATCAGGTGTAAGAACATTGACTATCCAGTAGCAGCTCACATCCTATCTCTTCCCTCAAATACACAGGTATCGAGCATGTTACCCTACCAAGGAGAGGCGGTAACATTGAGACCCTACTACTACAGAGGGAGGCCTCCTGGTTATCCTAACCAACATTGACCCCTAGTGGTCTGAATATTGCCTTTGATCTCAGGCCCTTCTTATGAACAATTCTCTTTTTTATTAACAAGTCTTATAAATGAATATATTATTTCTACAGCTTATCAGCGTACACCCAATATGTTTCCCCTGTTGATGATGCTTATAATGCATTATGGTTGAACCAAAATGTTACAATTAAATGAAATTGGAAACAATTAAATATATATGTGAAATTAAATTAAACAATAATGTATGTAGATACTAATATTATGTACAATATCTAATTATGTTGACATTTGATAACAATAGCATAGTATATTCAACATGCTGTAAATTACTGTCTTGTAACAGTTTCACTTGATAGCCTTCAATATTGACTGTTCTAGAGAATTTTAAACCGTTTTTTGTAAGAACATAGTATATAGATTGATTTTAAGAAATTTAGTGGAGATTCAGTGAAAATAAAAATCTCATTGATTTGTCAAGACCTGTCCCCATGCATGTCTCAGAGCAGCACGGAACGGTGCTGAAATAGTTGACCACAGTGGGTAGGCTATCGCTTCAAATCCTATTGCTTCTAACTTCAATATGTTTTATAAATAAATAAGACCTTTAACAGCACATTACTCAAAACTAGTGAGACTCATGTCGCCAACAGTATATATATATATATATTTTTTTTCTTCTTAATGATGGGGCAGCAGCGTAGCCTAGTGGTTAGATCGTTGGACTAGTAACCGGAAGGTTGCGAGTTCAAACCCCTGAGCTGACAAGGTACAAATCTGTCGTTCTGCCCCTGAACAGGCAGTTAACCCAGGCCGTCATTGAAAATAAGAATATTAACTGACTTGCCTGGTTAAATAAAGGTCAAATAAATTTTTAAAATGATGTGACTCTTAGCCAATAATTAGGATTGGAGGATTCTAAATTAATATCTAAGTGGCATATCTAAGGGCAAATCTGATCTGTGAGAATATCTTATATAATTATAAATGAATTAATAATAATAATAAATCGCTTTGTTTAAAGAAAAAATATTTTGGACATTTAATTTTCAAATAACCTAATGTGAGCGAGTAAATGGCCATTCTTGAAAATTGTTACTAATTTGTAAATAAAGCCAGTTTACTTATTTATGTTTTTAGAGGGAGAGAGCCCACCGTCAATTCATGAATCTCCCGGTCACGGCCAGCACGGGTATCGAACCAGCATCTGTAGCAACGTCACTGAGAGTGAGTGTCTTAGACCGCAGCTCCACTCGGGAGGTCCCATCCACTAATGTTTAATGCTGATCAATTGCCTTGCACAAAGTATCTATTGTCCTGCTAATAGCCCATAATGGCGCTGTAAATCGTGACTGGTCGGGAGTAGGCTACAGTACTACAGTAAGAGCAAAATAATCCTAACATTTCCACACCCTAATCGTAGATTAACCATTACCCAAATGGAGATTCAGTGAAAATAAAAATCTTATTGATTTATCAAGACCAGACCCCATGCTTGTCTCCCCATGCTTGTCTCCCCATGCTTGACCTCTGAATGCTGAGTATTTTCCAGTAGGCAACAATGTGTTTACCTTCATTAGCCTACTTTTTTCCATTATTTCTGTCATTCAGTGATATTTATTCCCATAGTAATTTGTTATGAATTTCTAAGGAAATTAACATTACATTACATTTAAGTCATTTAGCAGACGCTCTTATCCAGAGCGACTTACAAATTGGTGCATTCACCTTATGACATCCAGTGAAACAGCCACTTTACAATAGTGCATCTAAATCTTTTAAGGGGGGTGAGAAGGATTACTTTATCCTATCCTAGGTATTCCTTAAAGAGGTGGGGTTTCAGGTGTCTCCGGAAGGTGGTGATTGACTCCGCTGTCCTGGCGTCGTGAGGGAGTGTGTTCCACCATTGGGGAGCCAGAGCAGCGAACAGTTTTAACATCTGCATTTTGAAAGAGTATTTTTATAATTCTTTTTTAACTAAAGCACAAAGATGTTGATGAAGAAATATAGTACTGTACTGTACAGTAGATGCTTTATCCGACATTTTTGCGGTTGCATGAGGTCGCCTGCACACACTTTAAACATTTGGATAATAAAGCATTTAAAGCATTTTGAAGATAGAAGCCGCCTGCATTTGTTTATTAGGCTACTGTGCAGTCTGACAAGTACACATCCTTGGAATAGCAGAACAGCATTAACGGTCCAGACGGCCCTTGCTGTGCCTGGTGAGCAGTTGGTCAAGTTCTGTTGTCAGAAGAGGAATGGAAATGTCAGGGTGAACCGACGACCTGACGAACCCGCCAGTTATGTTGACTCTTCCTGTTGGAAGTGGAGTTCCAGAGCTCACAGGTATGCCTGGCATGGATTGTGACAACATCTCATTCCTCGCCCTGTTCAACACGTCATTCTCCACCTGACTCTCCGCCAATGACGTGTGACTCTCCGCCAATGACGTGTGACTCTCCGCCAATGCCGCCTGGTTCTGGACCAATGCATCAGCTGTCGCCCGTATCTCTGCCCTCAGATAATGTTTTTCTTTCTGCTGGTCTGCCTTCAATGACTCGGTCTCGGGTCTTCGAAGTTTGAATCGGAGCCATGTGCATCTTCATCAGATGAGCAGAATGGTACCGCCCTGAGCCCCCATCGATTACAGTGGCCTACGATAGAAATGGTAGATCAATTAAGAATTAAAAGTGACTCCAACACAAATGCTGCATACACATGAAAAATAATAAGACCTTCACCAGTTTTAAAAGCACAATACTCAACACTAGTGAGACTCATGTCGCCTACATTAAGCCTACAGTATATCGAACGACAACAACAAAAATGTCTGATGTGACTCCCCGCCAATAATTACATTTAGAGGATTGGATGATTCTACATTTATATAAGGGGCATTTTATCAATTAGTATATTATGAACCACAATAGTTGTTGTATTATTTGTTCTATCTTTTCTGGTGGATTAAACTGAAATTACAACCAACTTTCTATGGTTTGTTTAAAAAATAACTATATTTTGGAGATGATTTAGTTTCCAATAACCTAAAGTGAGCGAGAAAAAGGCTATTCTTGAACATGGGGTGAGACATACAGTAGTTACTAATTTGTAAATAAAGCCAGTTTGTTATTTAGAATGATTTATTTCTGTTTTTAGAGGGAGAGAAACCAAAAGCCCACCATTCCCTCATGGGTCTCCCTGTTGCAGCCAGCACAGGTACTGAACCAGCATCTGTAGCAACACAGTTTGCAATGCACTGTCTTAGACCACTGCGCCTCACAGGCACTGTACAACATAGTAGAGTAGGCTACAGTACCACAGTACTGTTTCTCTTAGAATAAAAACCTTAGTGGAACAACAGTTTTAGTAGGTAAGTGCACAATTATCAGTTTCTATTTGGTTTATGTTGCCCATTCATTGTCAGTTAGAGACAAAGTAACACTTTTAGAGACAAAGTAGCACCTTTTAAAACATTTTTTTATAACTCTTCGAACATCAGCTGATATTTCAAAGTGCTGTACAGAAACACAGCCTAAAACCCCAAACAGCAAGCAATGCAGGTGTAGAAGCACGGTGGCTAGGAAAAACTGCCTAGAAAAGGCCAAAACCTAGGAAGAAACCTAGAGAGGAACCAGGCTATGAGGGGTGGCCAGTCCTCTTCTGGCTGTCCCAGGTGGAGATTATAACAGAACATGGCCAAGATGTTCAAATATTCATAAATGACCAGCATGGTCAAATAATAATAATCACAGTAGTTGTCGAGAGTGCAGCAAGTCAGCACCTCAGGAGTAAATGTCAGTTGGCTTTTCATAGCCCATCATTAAGAGTAACTATACCACTCCTGCTGTCTCTAGAGAGTTGGAAACAGCAGGTCTGGGACAGGTAGCACGTCCGGTGAACAGGTCAGGATTCCATAGCCGCAGGCAGAACAGTTGAAACTGGAGCAGCAGCACGGCCAGGTGGACTGGGGACAGCAAGGAGTCATCATGCCAGGTAGTCCTGAGGCATGGTCTTAGGGCTCAGGTCCTCCGAGAGAGAGAAAGAAAGAGAGAATTAGAGAGAGCATACTTAAATTCACACAGGACACCGGATAAGACAGGAGAAGTACTCCAGATATAACAAACTGACCCTAGCCCCACATAAAATACTGCAGCATAAATACTGGAGGCTGAGACAGGAGGGGTCAGGAGACACTGTGGCCCCATCCGATGATGCCCCTGAACTGGGCCAAACAGGAAGGACATAACCACACCCACTTTGCCAAACCACAGCCCCACACCACTAGAGGGATATCTTCAACCACCAACTTACCATCCTGAGACAAGGCCGAGTATAGCCCACAAAGATCTCCACCACGGCACAACCCACCTTGGGGCCTAAAAGTATAATCAGTGCTCTAACTCCCCTTGCACTGGTCTGGAGCAATGAAGTAGTGATGCAGTGTACCGTACTAAACCATAAATTACCTGTAAGTCCCACAGCATAATCGCAAAACTTTTTGTTGAGCAACCACTGAATGTTTGTGCTTTTCTAATAACAGTTTTCTGTGTTCATGCAAGTGACTGATTGAACAAATCCTCACTATCAGTATCTGCAATTTGGCAGTACGCCCAGATGCTTGTTTTGAGAATGAAAGATCTCTCTGTTTCAAGGTCTCAGCTTAGAGACAAGAATCCTTGTGAGGTATTGGTCTGTCACACGCATGACCCAGTATTGGTCGGTCACATGAATGAAGCAAACGTTAATGATGAATTAATGACAAATGAATAAGCTAAATCATGCAACTATAACTTGTCTCTATATAAGAGATCTAACGGGACTGCCCCCCCGATGGAGCTCCTTACAGATGTTCACTATGGTGCATCAAGTTTGTTGGAACCTCTCCAGTTAACTGATAATGAACAATGATTCCTTTAAGATTGACTTTGAGTGTCCCTGAGTAAGATTTTCCACAACAGATGTGACAAATCTTGATTTCGTGGTTCATGATAGGGTAAGCATTAGAATAGAACAAGACTCCCCAATATTTGCAGCCATAGGTGATATCTTCCTAGGAGCTTAGCCGTCATCAGTATTGTGAAATAATTATAATGTTAAGGTAAGATCTGAATGGGATTTGCTGATCCAAGAGCAGCGTTGCCTTTCTTTTGATCCCATCAGGATCGACACGTGCCTCAACGAAACACTTCGCGAACGTTCTCTCTGCGTGGTGTTTTGGGAAACATATGTTACATCTTTGTCTGATGTAGGAAAGATGCTTCATAAAACACTCGTAAGCCTAAGTTCCATTGCTATCGGGCAACAAGGTTCTGGTCTGTTTGGTTGCTAGGTGAAGACAGGTTCCTGGGTCCAGAGTGATGAGTGATGTGTCAGTAAATTGGCCAGTACTTGTCTTCAGAGGTGTGGCTATGCTTGTCCTTAGTCTGTCACTACAGTCATAGCTTCTCTGGCCTGAAGCAGACGCAAGACGACAAGACTGTTTTCCTAATACAGACTGGAGTTTACTACAACGGTCACAGGCTTCATCAATAAGTGCATGGATGATGTTGTCCCCACAGTGACTATAAGAATGTATCCCAACCAAAAACCAGGGATTATAGGCAATATCCGTGCTGGGCTAAAAGCTAGAGCTACCACTTACAACCTGTTTAAACAAGGTCACCGGGCCAAACGGAATACCAGGGCGCTTTCTCAAAGTATAACCAGACCAGCTGGCAAGTGTCTTCACAAACAGTTGTAATCTCTCGTTGTCCCAGTCCTTAATCCCAACATGTTTCAAACTGATCACCATTGTCTCTTTTCCCATAAACTCCAAGGTAACCTGCCTAAACGACTATCGCCTTGTAGACACTCACATCTGTAATTATGAAGTGCTTTGAAAGGCTGGTCATGACACATAAACACTATCATCCCGAACACCCTGGACCCACTCCAATTCGCGTACCGCCCCAACATATCCACAGATGATGCAATCTCAACTGCAATCCACAATGCCCTATCCCACCTGGAGAAGAGGGGAAATAACTACAGTTGAAGTTGGAAGTTTACATACACTTAGGTTGAGTCATTAAAACTCATTTTTCAACCACTCCACAAATTTCTTGTTAACAAACTATAGTTTTGACAAGTCAGTTAGGACATCTACTTTGTGCATGACACAAGTCATTTTTCCAACAATTGTTTACAGACAGATTATTACTTATTATTCACTGTATAACAATTCCAGTGGGTCATAAATGTACATACACTAAGTTGACTGTGCCTTTAAACAGCTTGGAAAATGTCAGAAAATGATGTTATGGCTTTAGAAGCTTCTGATAGGCTAATTGACATCATTGGAGTCAATTGGAGGTGTACCTGTGGATGTATTTCAAGGCCTACCTTCAAACTCAGTGCCTTTTTGCTTGACATTATGGGAAAATCAAAAGAAATCAGCCAAGACCTCAGAAAGGCCTCCACAAGTCTGGTTTATCCTTGGGAACAATTTCCAAACACCTGAAGGTACCACGCTCATCTGTACAAACAATATTACGCAAGTATAAACACCATGGGACCATGCAGCCGTCATATCGCTCAGGAAGGAGACGCGTTCTGTCTCCTAGAGATTAACGTACTTTGGTGCGAAAAGTGCAAATCAATCCCAGAACAACAGCAAAGGACCTTGTGAAGATGCTGGAGGAAACAGGTATAAAAGTATCTATATCCACAGTAAAACGAGTCCTATATAGACATAACCTGAAAGGCCGCTCAGCAAGGAAGAAGCCACTGCTCCAAAACCACCATTAAAAAATGACTGGTTTGCAACTGCACATGGGAACAAAGATCGTACTTTTGGGAGAAATGTCCTCTGGTCTGATGAAACAAAAATAGAACTATTTGACCATAATGACCATCGTTAAGTTTGGAGGAAAAAGGGGGAGGCTTGCAAGCCGAAGAATATCATCGCAACCGTGAAGCACGGGGGTGGCAGCATCATGTTGTCGGGGTGCTTTGCTGCAGGAGGGACTGGTGCACTTCACAAAATATATGGCACCACGAGGACAATTATGTGGATATATTGAAGTAACATCTCAAGATGGGTCTTGAGTCTTCCAAATGGACAATGACCCCAAGCATACTTCCAAAGTAGGGACAACAAAGTCTAGGTATTGGAGTGGCCATCACAATGCCCTGACCTCAATCCTATAGAACATTTGTGGGCAGAACAGAAAAAGTGTGTGCGAGCAAGGAGGCCTACAAACCTGACTCAGTTACACCAGCTCTGTCAGGAGGAATGGGCCAAAATCCACCCAACTTATTATGGGAAGCTTGTGGAAGGCTAACCGAAATGTTTGACCCAAGTTAAACAATTTAAAGGCAATGCTACAAAGTACTAATTGAGTGTATACACATCTGACCCACTGGGAATGTGATGAAAGAAATAAAAAGTGAAATAAATCATTCTCGTTACTATTATTCAGACATTTCACATTCCTAAAAGAAAGTGGTGATCCTAACTGCCCTAAGACAGTGTAACGGTTTTCTTTAGGTGAAGTAGAGGCGGACCAAAACGCAGCGTGGTGGTTATTCATGTTTTTTAATAAAGACACTAGACATGAATAAACTAACAAAAACAATAAACGTGGAAAACCAAAAACAGCCCTATCTGGTGCAAAACACAGAGACAGGAACAATCACCCACAAACACACAGTGAAACCCAGGCTACCTAAATATGGTTCCCAATCAGAGACAATGACTAACACCTGCCTCTGATTGAGAACCATATCAGGCCAGACATAGAAATAGACAAACAAGACATCCAACATAGAATGCCCACACAGATCACAACCTTACCAACCAAAAGATAGAAACATACAAAGCAAACTATGGTCAGGGTGTGACAGACAGGGGATTTTTACTAGGATTAAATGTCAGGAATTGTGAAAAACCGAGTTTAAATGTATTTGGCTAAGGTGTATGTCAACTGTATGTAAGAATGCTGTTCACAGACTATAGCTCACCGTTCAACACCATAGTCCCTTCCAAGCTCATCACCTGGGACTGAGGATCCTGGGACTGAACACCTGCCTCGCAATTGGATCCTGGACTTCCCGACAGGCCTGCCCCAGGTGGACTACCCGCCCCCTCCACCACTCCTCTCTTCATCATGCTGAGCAGCAACTAACCAACACTTTTATCCTTCCCCTTACCCTGAACTGGATTTATATCCTAACCTCAATCCCGCCCCTTACCCTAAACCGGGTTCATATCTAAATCCCAGCCCTTCCTTCCCTATACACTGATCCAACACATTCTTTCCCTTTGACCCCTCTGTTTATTCATGTTTTTGTTTGGTCTGATGTTTTCTTTAAAATCCTCTCTTTGTTTTTCTTTTCATTTCTACAATCGTAAAGCGACTTTGAGTCCTTGAAAAGCGCTATATACTGTACGTCCCATGTATCATTACGATTACAGAGAGGAGGTCAGAGACTTAGCAGTGTGGTGCCAGGACAACAACTTCCCCTTCAACATCAGTAAGACCAAGGAGCTGATCATGTACTACAGGAGAAAAAGGGGAGTTACAGATGCGTGCCCCCCAGAAAAAAACAGTAAGGGTGAGAGGTTAGCATGTCTTGGGGATATGTTATTTGTGCAACTGTAGCTTTCTCACTCATCATTATTCACGATTCATTCAGGATTATCTGTAATCATGGTAACATCCACATTCATGTAGAAATGTTCAGAAATACAATCTACTCGTATCGACTCCAAAATGCCACAATACATTATTTACTATTAATTTCTATTGGCCACAAAATAATCTGAAACCAAAACAAAGAGCAAATGCATCCAAGAAATTTGTAGAGTCACAAACGTGATGGAGTGATTGCGTGCTAAGAACATGGGACCGACCAACATTTTTTTGTCTTGTACTGATTGTATGTGGGTGTTTTGATGAGCAGGGTATTGCATTTCTCATTTTGTTTATAGTGTGCAAGTGGAATTCAGCAGATGAGAATGCAACAGGGTTGGGTATGTTTCCACTTGACACTGCAGAAATACAGTGGGGCAAAAAAGTATTTAGTCAGCCACCAATTGTGCAAGTTCTCCCACTCCCAACCGCAAAGGGACCAGGACAACTGATCTGTGTAAAGGAAAGAATGAATGGGGCCATGAGATTTTGAAAACGTTTGACCTCTGTCATTGCCAACAAAGGGTATATAACAAAGTATTAAGATAAACTTTTGTTATTGAAAAAATACTTATTTTCCACAATAATTTGCAAATAAATTCATTAAAAATCCTACAATGTGATTTTATGGATTTTGTTTCTCATTTTGTCTGTCATAGTTGAAGTGTACCTATGATGAACATTACAGGCCTCTCTCATCTTTTTAAGTGGGAGAACTTGCACAATTGGTGGCTGACTAAATACTTTTTTGCCCCACTGAATGTATCAGATGTTATGTGTTCCGATTGGTTGTTTGAATTTACATATCAATAAGGTGTTATGCCATTGGTCATGCTTGCAGATAGGGGGATATCATAAAAGTAAATCTAAGCTTGACATGCAAGCGGTAGGTCTGAAATATTGTTTCTATTTTTATATTTACAATATGTATACTCCCATTCAAAAGTTTGGGGTCACTTAGAAATGTCCTTGTTATTGAAAGAAAAGCACATTTGTCCATTAAAATAACATCAAATTGATCAGAAATACAGTGTAGACATTGTTAATGTTGCAAATGGCTACTGTAGCTGGAAATGGCTGATTTTTAATGGAATATCTACATAGGCGTACAGAGGCCCATTATTAGCAACCATCACTCCTGTGTTCCAATGGCACGTTGTGTTAGCTAATCCAAGTTCATAATTTTAAAAGGCTAATTGATCATTAGAATTCCCTTTTGAAATTATGTTAGCACAGCTGAACACTTGCACTGATTAAAAAAGCAATAAAACTGGCCTTCTTTAGACTAGTTGACTATCTGGAGCATCGGCATTTGTGGGTTCGGTTACAGGCTCAAAATGGCCAGAAACAAAGGCTTTCTTCTGAAACTCATCAGTCTATTCTTGTCCTGAGAAATGAAGGCTATTTCATGCGAGAAATTACCAAGAAACGGAAGATCTCGTACAACTCTGTGTACTACTACCTTCATAGAAGTAAGGGTAAGTAATCCTTCTCACCCCCCCTTCTCACCCCCCAACAAGATTTAGATGCAAGTGGCTGTTCCACTGGTTGTCATAAGGTGTATGCACCAATTTGTAAGTCGCTCTGGATAAGAGCGTCTGCTAAATGACTTAAATGTAATGTAAATGTAGAACAGCGCAAACTGTCTCTAACCAAAATAGAAAGAGTGGTGGGAGGCCCTGGTGCACAACCGAGCAAGAGGACAAGTACATTAGAGTGTCTAGATTGAGAAACAGATGTCTCACAAGTCCTTAACTGGCAGCTTCAATAAATTGTCCCCGCAAAACACCAGCCTCAACGTCAACAGTGAAGAGGTGACTCCGGGATGCTGGCCTTCTAGGCAGAATTCCTCTGTCCAGGGTCTGTGTTCTTTTGCCCATCTTAATCTTTTATTGGCCAGTCTGAGATATGGCTTTTTCTTTGCAACTCTGCCTAGAAGGCCAGCATCCTGGAGTCACCTCTTCACTGTTGACATTGAGACTGAAGTTTTGCAGGGACAATTGATTGAAGCTGCCACCAACTCATTCAAGGGTTTTTCTTTCTGTAGCTCAGTTGGTAGAGCATGGCGCTTGTAACGCCAGGGTAGTGGGTTCGATCCCCGGGACCACCCATACGTAGAATGTATGCACACATGACTGTAAGTCGCTTTGGATAAAAGCGTCTGCTAAATGGCATATATATTCTTTATTTTTTTACTATTTTCTACATTGTAGAATAATAGTGAAGATGTCAACATTATGAAATAACACATATGGAATCATGTAGTTACCAAAGAAGTGTTAAACAATCCAAATATTTTCTATTTGAGATTCTTCAAAGTGACCACCCTTTGCCTGATGACAGCCTTGCAAACTCTTGGCATTCTCTCAACCAGCTTCACCTGGAATGCTTTTTCAACAGTCTTGAAGGAGTTCCCACAAATGCTGAGGACTTGTTGGCTGCTTTTCCTTCCCTCTGCGGTCCTACTCATCCCAAACCAGCTCAATTGGGATGAGGTTGGGTGATTGTGGAGGCACGGTGATCTGATGCAGCACTCCATCACTCTCCTTCTAGGTCAAATAGCCCTTACACAGCCTGGAGGTGTGTTGGGTCATTGTCCTGTTAAACAACTAATTATATTCCCACTAAGCGCAAGTTAGATGGGATGGCGTATCACTGCAGAATGCTGTGGTAGTCATACTAGTTAAGTGTGACTTGAATTGTAAATAAATCACAGACAGTGGCATCAGCAAAGCAACCCCACACCATCACACCTCCTCCTCCGTGCTTCACGGCGGGAACTACAAATGCGGAGATCATCCGTTCACCTACTTTGCGTCTCACATAGACAAGGCTGTTGGAACCAAAAATCTCAAATTTGGACTCATCAGACCAAAGGACAGATTTCAACGGTCTAATGTCCATTGCTACTTTTTCTTGGCCCAAGCAAGTCTCTTCTTCTTATTGGTGTCCTTTAGTAGTGGTTTCTTGCAGCAATTTGACCATGAAGGCCTCATTCATGCAGGCTTCTCTGAATAGTTGATGTTGATGTGTGTCTGTTACTTGAACTCTGAGAACCATTTACTTCGGCTGGCATTTTTTGGGCTGGTAACTCTAATGAACTTATCCTCTGCAACAGAGGTAACTCTGGGTCTTCCTTTCCTGTGGCGGTCACCATGAGAACCAGTTTCATCATAGCGCTTGATCGTTTTTGCAACAGCACTTGAAGAAACTTTCAAAGTTATTTTCCTGTGCTTTCTAAAAGTATTCAGACCCCTTAACTTTCTTGCCATTTTGTTACGTTAGAGCCTTATTCTAAAACAAATTTGAAAAAACATTAAACGGAAATATCACTTTTACATACGTTTTCAGACCCTTTACTCAGTACTTTGTTGACGCACATTTGGCTGCAATTACAGCTTCAAGTCTTCTTGGGTATGACACTACAAGCTTGGCACACCTGTATTTGGAGAGTTTCTCCCATTCTTCTCTGCAGATCCTCTCAAGCTCTGTCAGGTTGGATGGGGAGTGTCGCTGCACAGCTATTTTCAGGTCTCTCCAGAGATGTTCGATCGGGTTCCTAATGTTTGGTATGCTGTAGTGTAGTCATGACAGTAGACATGACCCGTGTCGGCTGTGCAGTTAATCTTCTTCTGACAGTTGTCTCTATTTGGTGGCAACACACACAGAGATCACAGGCGGTATGTGGTACCTTAATTGCGGAGGACGGGCTCATTTTAATTGCTAGAACGGAATACATGTAATGGTATCAAAAACGCCAAACAAGTGGTTTCCATGGGTTTGATACCATTCCATTTACTCCATCCCAGCCATTATTAAGAGCAGGCCTCCTCTCACAGCCTACTGTGATAGGTTACACCCAAGCACCAAAATAGAATAGGCATGATGCAGATGTTTTAACAACTGTTAAGACAAGCTATCTCAGAGGAGAGAAAGTGAATGTACCAAGTAAGTCATTGTACTGAGGTATTTTTTTTTATAGAAGACATGATACTGCCAGTATGAGTACAACTGGTTCTGGAACTTTTATGCCAGCTCTTTCTCTCTCTCTCTCTTACAGTAGTCCCAATCGGAACTGTTTAGACAGCTTTATCCTTGCACCATATCATCTCTACAATTCTGCCTGATAGTTCAATGGTATTGTATGGGATTAACATGGATTGAGTGCTCTTTCAGGAGTTCTGAATCGTAAATGGGGATGCGCTGTCCCTGTGCTCAGTGCCTGAAGGTCAGTGGACCAGCTGGACTGTGAAGGGGAATGCCAGAGAGAAAGAGGGAGGGAGTTACCCGTCATACATGATCTGAGCCGACCTCCACCCCGCCCCGCCCCGCCCCTCCCTCCTGGCCCTCCCTCTCTACTCTTAACTGTGTGTTCTGAATGTGGTTCAACAGGCTGGACCGCCTCCAGCACACTCTAGGGCTGGGCTGGAACAGCTGTTCAAGCATGTGTGTATGTATGTGCGTACATGTGTCAGTACATCTATGTCTATCTTCGTTTCTATCTCTCTGTGTCTATGTCTGCCTCTCTCTCTTTCCCTCACACACACCGTGCTGAGGTGCTTCCTGAACAGGGCTCGCTCTAGGACCCAGTGAGAGAGAGACTAGGGGGCGCGGTGATATTTTTAATCTGACCACAGAGCCTGTTAACTCGCTGCTGCTGTTTCCTCGAAACTGAAGACAGCTCTGACAGAAGTGCCTTGTGCCTTTTAGCATAGTTCTTCATCCTCAGTGTGATACTAACCGCTGTATGGTAGTACCCCAGGCCGCTTGGAGCAGAGACACCCCCAGGTCCCAGACAGCGGGCCCCCCCTTCATATGGCCCCGTGGCCCTGTGTGTCCTGACATGCCAGGCAGCAGCAGCAGCAGCACATGCCAAGCCCCAACAGGCCAGCCATGGAGCAGCAAGCCTGGATACTGAGGGGCTTCCTGGCTCAAGTGGAGAGCAAGGAGGCTGAGGTGGAGGAGGCGGAGAGTGGCTTCACCGGGGAGTTCTTGGTGAGTTATTCTCTTTATTTGATCACTCTGTTACAGGGGGACTCCTCTCTCAGACACGGGACGGGTTCCGAGCTGTTTCACTTCATCAACAAGTGGATTAACTCTGTTGGCGTTGGAGTGGTGCGGTCTTTACCTCTGCTGTGATGTCTAAGCTTAGAGAGCACTGTGTGTGTGTGTTTGTTTGGATGTGAGTGTGGGCGGACATAGAGTGCTGTTGTGAGAAGCCAAACTGTTTCATTCCACTGGACAGAACTCTGTCAATGTCCCAAGAAGAATTGTACAAAAGAATGTCATGCTCAGAGGAGAGACATACTATTTACTGTATGTTGTGCTATTTCTGTATGGGTTGTCAGTCAATCCCCAACGACTGCTTATTAGCTTCCTCTTACTGCACTGCTGCCTGTTTCTAAAGGCCCCCATACAAGGAAGGAGATCTACAGGCAAATGCAATGTTATTGATGTAGAACGAGCCCCCCACCACCACCCACCCTGCACACACACACACACACACACACACACACACACACACACACACACACACACACACACACACACACACACACACACACACACACACACACACACACACACACACACACACACACACACACGCGCGCTTAAACACACACACGCAGACAAATACACACATACGCGAACACACGCGCGCACAGACACACAGACACGCACACACACACACACAGTGACTGACGGACGCTTGCGCTACAAATGCAAATGGATATGACAGAAGCCTGTTAGTAGGGCCAAGTGAAGCAGTGTATACACAGTGACATCAATCACCGGTGCACTTCAACTAAAACTCTGTGGTAACACTGTTTGGATAGTCCATCTGTGGATGCTCGACCCGCTATTAGTAACATTTCAACTAACTACTAGCCCTAGCTCTAACCCGAACCCTTACCCTTATTCTAAACCTAACCGTAATCTTATCAAGCAGTTTCCTATCAACAGATAGTTTGTTGACAGTATGACAATCTGCAGTGCATCTACATATGGAAAATCTGGACTGTCCAGATAAAGTCTGACCAACGCCGTCTCGGGCCACCCCATGGTCCTGTTCACATGGATGGCATCACCTGTGGACCATCGCCATGGTGAGGAGTGACACCTCTGTGACTGAGGGTGTTGGGCCTACTCTCCTCTCCTCTCTCTCCGCACGCCGCCCTGCTTGTGTCATACCCCTGCCGTCCTGACCACCCGGGGGAACAGAGCTCACATCACTTCCTTGAGGAACAAAAAGAGCTCTATGGTCTGCAGGGTGCAGATGTCTGCTCCCGGCCTGCTCTGCATCAGCCTTGTGTTCGGGCCGTCTGTGAGAACTGGGCCTGAACAAAAAGACCAGTGTGTTTGAGATACAGAGGACCAGGAAGGGACACTCTGGGGCTTTATTTGGAGTGTCACTCATTCACTACTAATTGGAATGGAGTCACTGATGACTGGAAGTTCTCTCTTAGTCTATGGCTAGGGCTGTTTCCAGGAAGCTAATGTCTGTACGTTTGAGCCATGCCAGATAAAAAGCTTTGGCAGTAGTAGTGGTGTCACAGTGTTACCCACAGAGTGTACAGGGTGTGACTATAACACTGAATTTAGCTCTGGGGAGGAGTGACAACTTATTGCAGTTCAACTGTCTCTCCTCTCTATTAACACTGAAGAGAACTGTAAATGCAAACCATGGTGGGCAGGTACTAGACTCAGACATGGGAACTGTGACAACGGCAACCTCATTGTCGATGGCTACTTGCTTCCAGTTCCCCAGAGGAACAAGGTCATTAGACACCCTCACATTTAGCCACATAGATTGAAGCGTTAGCCAGACTGGGATAAACCCTTCCCTCCTTCACATGCACACATACGTGTTGGGTTCTCTAATATTTGCCTCACTTCCCTCTGTTGCAGAGGCTCAAACGCCAGTCCACCAAGTACCGCACTGACAAAACCTACCCCACAAAGATAGCAGATAAGCAGGAGAACGTGAAGAAGAACCGATACAAGGATATTGTTCCCTGTAAGTCAGCTTTTACCGTTACAGTCTAATGCAGTGGTTTGAAGTGGTATATTTATGCAGTCCTCATTATAACCTTTCACTACTACATCTCACTACAATCAGCGTCCTCATTTCCCTTCAGTTGACCACAGCAGAGTGAAACTGTCCCTCACCACCTCCAAGAACGATAATGACTACATCAATGCCAGCTTCATCAAGGTAGGGTGATGGGACTTTGTCCTGGTATACTAGACTGTACAATAGAAGAGTATTTGCAGCAGAGTCCCAGGTGGACGAGTGTGTGACACTGTGCTCTGCGTACCCCCAGGGAGTGTCAGGGGCCAGGGCCTACATTGCCACCCAGGGCCCTCTTCCCCACACAGTGCTGGACTTCTGGAGGATGCTCTGGGAGTACGACACAGAGGTACAACTCTGTCTCTGTGTGTGTCTCTCTCGCTCTCTCTCTCTCTCTCTCTCTCTCTCCCCCTGTCTCTCTTTCTCTCTGTGTGTGTCTCTCTCTCCCCCTGTCTCTCTGTCTCTCTCTCTCTCCCCCTGTCTCTCTGTGTGTCTCTCTCTCTCTCTCTCCCCCTGTCTCTGTGTGTGTCTCTCTCTCCCCCTGTCTCTCTTTCTCTGGTGGGTTTGGTATACTGATGGACTGATGGTGAGCTTGTCTTCTAACAGGTCATAGTGATGGTTTGCAGGGAGTTTGAGATGGGCAGGGTAAGTCACTCTCTATGCTCATGTACACTATACATTTCTCTATTATTACACTCAGTGGTGGAAAAAGTACCCAATTGTCATACTTGAGTAAAAGATACCTTAATAGAAAATGACTAAAGTAAAAGTGAAAGTCACCCAGTAAAATTCGACTGGCGTAAAAGTCTAACAGTATTTGGTTTTAATATACTTAAGTATCAAAAGTAAATGTGATTGCTAAAATATACTTAAGTATCAAAAGTAAAAGTATGAATAATAAAAAAAATCCTTATATTAAGCAAACGACACAATTTTCTTGTGTTTTTTAAATTTACGGATAGCCTGGGGCACACTCTAACACTCAGACATAATTTACAAACTAAGCATTTGTGTTTAGTGAGTGAACCAGATCAGAGGCAGTAGGATGACCAGGGATGTTGTCTTGATAAGTGTGTGAATTTAACAATTTTCTGTCCTGCTAAGCGTTCAAAATGTAATGAGTACATTTGGGTGTCAGGGAAACTGTATGGGGTAAATAAATACATTATTTTCTTTAGGAATGTAGTGAAGTAAAAGTTGTCAAAAATATAAATAGTAAAGTAAAGTACAGATACCCCAAAAAAACTACTTAAGAGGTACTTTAAAGTATTTTTACTTAAGTACTTTACACCACTGCTTACACTGCATTTCATAGTAAAATACTGTGTTATTAAAATGGTCGGTGTTGTGGCTTTATGCGCATTGAAGACTGTGTGTGTTACTCTTTTGTAGAAAAAGTGTGAGCGCTACTGGCCAAAGAAACAAGAGGAACCTTTTGTGTGTGACCCGTTTACTATTTACTGCGTGAGTAGTAGGCTACTTCCTCTCTCTTTCTCGCTCTCTGACCACTTCCTGATTTGGTTGGCCAAATGGCCTCTTAACCATAACTAGGTTATCTACACTGCAGTGATCAGTTGTCATGAATGGTAGATGAATGCAACCTTTGAAAATCCAGATACATTCACTTAAAAAATATGTTGATGTGCTTAGTATTTTTTTGCTATGGGATTCTAATTTCTAGGGTTCTCCTCAAACATGCCTGAAATATGCCTAAACATTGATAATCACTTGTGTCAAGTAAATGTAGTATACTAATGTCATTCTCAGGTTAAAAAGACTAACCTCTGCAGGTTTTCTGTGTGAAAATAATGCTAAACTGCCAAACTGTGTGTTTGTGTACAGGACTCAGAGGAGAGTAAAGGAGACTATGTGAGCAGGAACCTAAGAGTGACCTACCGCAATGTAAGCACTGTTTATACCCTTACTATAAACTGAAATGCAGCTTTAATTAGAAACTATCATGGATAGAATCTGAGGACATAAATGCTTAAAAACGCAAAGTTGTGATGGAATATTTTGTGGGTGGAATTGTAGTACACTTTGGTGCCGAGCATGTCAGCAATAAATCCCCTCAAGACTAACATCACATGAGGTAGGGGTAAACAGGAAGCCCCGTGTGAGTACACAGGTCTCCTGGTGTGTCTCCCTGTCTGTGTTAACATTGAACTTTGTTGTTTGTCCCTTAGTGGAGTCGTACCCTGAGACAGCTGCACTATATCAACTGGCCGGACCACGGGGTCCCAGACACCATCCCTCCCATCCTGGAGCTCCTGCAGGAGATGAGAGCTTACCAGGCCCATGAGGATGTACCCATCTGTATCCACTGCAGGTCAGCTCTTCAACCCCCCTACTTCAAGTTAACTGTGTACTGTGTGTATGAATCATTGTCTGATACGGAGAGTCAATAAACCATCGCAAAGCACGGAAAGTTAGGTTCCCTTTGCATCTAATGCTAGGCAGTCATATATCTCTATGATGCTGTGGTGTCCTTTCTCATGAAATGGTAATTGTTCTGTAGGTGGAACACATTTTTGTGGGTCCCCTGCTGTAGACCCCTTTATGCTCAGGCACCTCCCTCTTCTCTTAGACACACAGACAGGAAGTGTTCGTGGGCGGATGGCCGTCAGGCGACAGTGGGTGTTACAACAAACACTCGTATATCTTTTCCTTTTCTCTGACTGTCTCTGGCCATGGTTACAGCTAACACATGAACTCAAAAGTACTTAGCACTGCATGCTAAGCCAGTGAAAAGGTAACAGAGTGTAAGTCCGTTGCTTATCTGAGGGCCTAGTGGTGGTGATGTGTTTTTCAACCCTGTCCTCCTTTAATAACTCTGTTGACTGACTTTCATGAGTAAGACACGAGAGAGAGAACAGCGCTTTTTTCCATACTATGACCACAGTGACACACGGAAATTCCATCGGTGGTGACAGGCCTCCTCTTTGAAAGTTGCACAACGTGTTTGTCATAGGCTTGAGTCAAGTGTTGCATGACACTCCAGAAAGGAGACTCAACAGATAAATCCTCAAATGCATCAAGAGTTTTCCACAAGACATGCTATCCCCTCTCTCTGTTCTCTATAATAAGACTATGATAGACCCTCTTTAGCAACCTGTATTAGGGCCAATTGCGAGAGATGATTTACCCCAGTCAGATGGCATTACACTTCAGTAGTCAGTGTATAGAAGTGTCCGTGTGCCAGGCTGACATCCAGGCGTGGTTTACAGGAGGCATCACAGATAGATGAACCACCAGGAACGGAATGTTCAGTCATAGGCATCAGGCATGCCCGTGCCATAAGACCCACGCTCTCCTCTCTACTCAGTCAGTTAACCCACAGGCAGGTTTGAGGATAGGAAAGTATTACCGTATGAAATGACAGATCTGCTTACACACGTTTTCCTTGGAACAGTTCACTCTCCACGGGAGACTGGGCTGCCCTCATATCACCTACAGTTGAAGTCGGAAGTTTACATACACCGTAGCCAAGTACATTTAAGCTCAGTTTTTCCACCGTTCCTGACATTTAATCCTAGGAAAAATTCCCTGTCTTAGGTCAGTTAGGATCACCACTTTATTTTAAGAATGTGAAATGTCAGAATAATAGTAACGAGAATTATTTCTTTCAGCTTTTATTTCTTTCATCACATTCCCAGAGGGTCAGAAGTTTAAGTACACTCAATTAGTATTTGGTAGCATTGCCTTTAAATTGTTTAACTTGGGTCAAACATTCCGGGTAGCCTTCCACAAGCTTCCCACAATAAGTTGGGTGAAATTTGGCCCATTCTTGCTGATAGAGCTGGTGTAACTGAGTCAGGTTTTTCAGTTCTGCCCACAAATTTTCTATAGAATTGAGGTCAGGGCTTTGTGATGGCCACTCCTATACCTTGACTTTGTAAGTATGCTTGGGGTCATTGTCCATTTGTAAGACCCATTTGCAACCAAGCTTTAACTTCCTGACTGATGTCTTGAGATGTTGCTTCAATACAAACACACAATTTCCTCCCTCATGATGCCATCTATTTTGTGAAGTGCACCAGTCCCTCCTGCAGCAAAGCACCCCCACAACATGATGCTGACATGATGCTGCCACCCCCATGCTTCATGGTTGGGATGGTGTTCTTTGGCTTGCAAGCCTCCCCCTTTTTCCTCCAAAAATAACAATGGTCATTATGACCAAACAATTCTATTTTTGTTTCATCAGACCAGAGGACATTTCTCAAGGTACGATCTTTGTCCCCATTGTGCAGTTGCAAACCGTAGTCTGGCTTTTTTTATGGCAGTTTTGGAGCAGTGGATTCTTCCTTGCTGAGCGGGCTTTCAGGTTATGTCGATATAGGACTCGTTTTACTGTGGATATAGAGACTTTTGTACCTGTTTCCTCCAGCATCTTCACAAGGTCATTTGCTGTTGTTCTGGGATTGATTTGCACTTTTCGCATCAAAGTACGTTCATCTCTAGGAGACAGAACGCGTCTCCTTCCTGAGCGTTATGACAGCTGCGTGGTCCCATGGTGTTTATACTTGCGTAATATTGTTTGTACAGATGAACGTGGTACTTTCAGGTGTTTGGAAATTGTTCCCAAGGATGAACCAGACTTGTGGAGGTCTACAATTTGTTTTCTGAGGTCTTGGCTGATTTCTTTAGATTTTCCCATGATGTCAAGCAAAGAGGCACTGAGTTTGAAGGTAGGCCTTGAAGTACATCCACAAGTACACCTCCAATTGACTCAAATGATGTCAATTAGCCTATCAGACGCTTCTAAAGTCATGACAACATTTTCTGGAATTTTCCAAGTCGTTTAAAGGCACAGTCAACTTAGTGTATGTAAACTTCTGACCGACTGGAATTGTGATACAGTGAATTATAAGTGAACTATTCTGTCTGTAAACAATTGTTGGAAAAATGACTTGTGTCATGCACAAAGTCGATGTCCTGACCGACTTGCCAAAACTATAGTTTGTTAACAAGAAATTTGTGGAGTGGTTGAAAAACAAGTTTTAATGACTCCAACCTAAGTGTATGTAAACTGACGACTTCAACTGTGCCTGGGCTGTTGAGTAGAGTCTGACGGTCTATCTGTCAGTTAGGCTGTGTGGGCCAGGAGCAGGAAGGACCAGGCCTGCAGGGACAGGCAGCAGAATATATGTGCCAGATCAGAGCTGACAGAGTTGACAGCCAGGGCGTTAATAGCAGCCTGCAGTGCAATGACTGCTCACACTGTGTACACTCACATACACTGCAGTTTGCAGGCTGGGGTGCTAAAGCGCTGTTACACATTAATAGCTCAGCAAGGCCTTTCATCACACTAGTTTGTACTGTCAACAACGAATGTATAGTGTACTTGTTTGTGGTTCTTAATTAATGTACTGTGTTTTACATTAACCTTGTTTTCTTCCTGTTTGTCCCCGCAGTGCTGGCTGTGGAAGAACAGGAGCACTGTGTGCCATCGACTACACCTGGAACCTGGTGAAAACACAGGTGAGATAATGGTACCTGCCCTACCCTATACAGTAACATCTCCTCCGAACCAGAGTGTGAGCAGAGGACCAAAGACTACTGTGTCGATGTCGTGCTGTACTGAAAGATACCGTTTCTGTAACTGTGTGTGTCACCTTACCGATCGTTACCGACGCCTTTTGTGTTCATTTCCAGCTGCTCACAGAAGAATTCAACATCTATGACCTGGTCAAAGACATGAGAACACAGAGGCCTTCTGTGGTTCAGACCAAGGTAGTGTTTTCGCTTAGAGTTCTTCGTAGGGCTTTTACGTATAACCACGTGTATAAACACATCCGTTGTGACAGGCTTCTTTTAGACCAAGTGTGTGTTTTCACTTCATAGTGCTCTTTTAGCGTAATCACATACAGCACATACAAACAGTGTGACATGCCTCTATCTGAGCTATTATCGCAAGGCTGTAGCTCAACATTATCTGATGCCAACCCAGTCGAAGCCTTAATCTGTAACAAGTAGAGCCACATATTTAGAGCAATCTCTAACGTTGGTAGCATCTCCCCACGTGCAATCTCCCCACGTGCAATCTCCCCACGTGCAATCTCCCCACTGCAATCTCTCATGACTATTTTGTTGGAATGCTTCACAATAATATCTTACTGTGGTAACTGATAAGGGATCGATTGAACACTAACAGAACTGGTTTTGTGTTTAACTACAGGAACAGTACGAGCTACTATACAGAACCATCAAGTTCCTGTTTGAGAAGTACCTGCAGTCCATGGCACCAGTCCCCCCTTCCTGTACAGAGGAGGTGAGACAGACAGCGTGTTTGAGGGGATCAGTTTGAGCAAGGCGAGGTGCAGAATCACTGATTTTGTTCACCTAATGAGTAGTTATTTGGGATGAAAGGTGATTTGTAGATCTGAGATTCTGTGCACAAGGACTCTTGCTAGGGGAACCAGGCTGGCTGTTTGGTCATGTGGTAGCAACAGTTAAACCACAGGCAGAGGAACACAGCAAAACAGACAGACTATGACCAGTGATCTGTGTTTTATGTAAATACTTTCTCAGTGGGAGAGTGATTAAGCGTGCAATTCTGTTAAACTGTTTAGGTGCCAGCGGCCCCCTCACCCCCTACAGCCAGTGACAGTGAGCTCTCTGACCTCAGTGAGGAGTCTGAAGCTGAACAGGAACCAGAACCTAAAATGGAACCACAGACAGAACACAGGTACCGCACAGTAAAGACTTTTCCCCCATCAACCATAGATCTGACAATTCATGTTTTTTTCATGATGCATTACTGTAAACCTTGAAGCATATCTCTATTGCAAAATACACGACATGACCAAAAGTATGTGCTCACTTGCTCGACGAACAACTCATTCCAAAATCATGGGCATTAATATGGAGTTGGTCCCCCCTTTGCTCCTATAACAGCCTCCACTCTTCTGGGAAGGCTTTCCACTAGATGTTGGAACATTGCTGCAGGGACTTGCTTCCATTCAGCCACGAGCATTAGTGAGATCGGGCACTGATGTTGGGAGATTAGGCCTGGCTCGCAGTCAGCTTTCCAATTCATCTCAAAGGTGTTTGATGAGGTCGAGGTCAGGGCTCTGTGCAGGCCAGTCATGTTCTTCCACACTGATCGCGACAAACCATTTCTGTATGGACCTTGCTTTGTGCACAAGGGCATTGTCATTCTGGAACAAGAAAAGGCCTTCCTCAAACTGTTTCCACAAAGATGGAAGCAAAGAATCATATAGAATGTAATTGTATGATATAACGTTAACATTTCCCTTTACTGGAACTTCCTCCTCCAGGTACAGGTAGCATTCTGCTGGCATCCGCCAGATGGCGTTTGGCGCCAGATGGCGTTTCCACTGCTCATGAGCCCAACGGCGGCCAGCTTCACACCACTCTAGCCAATGCTTGTCATTGTGCATGGTGATCTTCAGAAACCCATTTCATGAAGCTCCCGACGAACAGTTATTGTGCTATCTTTGCTTCCAGAGGAAGTTTGGAACTTGGTAGTGAGTGTTGCAACCGAGGACAGAGCATTTTTACACGCTACACACTTCAGCACTCGCTGATCCAGTTCTGTGAGCTTCGGGGGCCTAACACTTCACAGCTGGGCTGTTGTTTCTCCGAGATGTTTCCATTTCACAATAACAGCACTTACAGTTGACCGGAACAGCTCTAGCTGGGCAGAAATTGTTAAACTGACCTGTTGGAAAGGTGGCATCCTATGACAGACCCACTTTGAAATTCACTGAGCTCTTCAGTAAGGCTATTCTAGTGCCAATGTTAAGCTATGGAGATTACGTGGTTGTGTGCTCGATTTTATACACCTGTCAGCAACGGGTGTGGCTGAAATAGTAAAATCCACTCATTTGAAAGGGGTGTCCACATACTTTTGTATGTACAATGCATTCGGAAAATATTCAGACCCCGTGACTTTTTCCACATTTTGTTAAGTTACAGCAATATTTTAAAATGGATTAAATAAAAAATGTCTTCATCAATCTACACAAAATATCCCATAATAACAAAGCAACAACAGGTTGATAGAAAGTTTGCAAAAAAAAAACTTTACATACAGTTGAAGTTGTCAGATTACATACACTTAGGTTGTCACACTTAGGAGTCATTAAAACCATTTTTTTCAGCCACTCCACAAATTTCTTGTTAACAAACTATAGTTTTAGCAAATCAGTTAGGACTTCTAATTTGTGCATGACACAAGTCATTTTTTCAACAATTGTTGACAGACAGATTATTTCACTTATAATTCACTGTATCACAATTCCAGTGGGTCAAAAGTTTACATACACTAAATTGACTGTGCCTTTAAACAGCTTGGAAAATTCCAGAAAATGTCATGACTTTAGAAGCTTCTGATAGGCTAATTGACATAATTTGAGTCAATTGGAGGTGTACTTGTGGATGTACTTCAAGGCCGACCTTCAAACTCAGTGCCTCTTTGCTTGACATCATGGGAAAATCAAAAGAAATCAGTCAAGACCTCAGAAAACAAATTGTAGACCTCCACAAGTCTGGTTCATCCTTGGGAACAATTTCCAAACTCCTGAAGGTACCACGTTCATCTGTACAAACAATAGTACGCAAGTATAAACACCATGGGACCACGCAGCTGTCATACCGCTCAGGAAGGAGACGTGTTCTGTCTCCTAGAGATGAACGTTCTTTGATGCGAAAAGTGCAAATCAATCCCAGAACAACAACAAAGGACCTTGTGAAGATTTTGGAGGAAACAGGTATGAAAGTATCTATATCCACAGTAAAACAAGTCCTATATCGACATAACCTGAAAGGCCGCTCAGCAAGGAAGAAGCCACTGCTCCAAAACCGCCATAAAAAAGCCAGACTACGGTTTGCAACTGCACAATGGGGACAAAGATCGTACTTTTGGGAGAAATGTCCTCTGGTCTAATGAAACAAAAATAGAACTGTTTGGCCATAATAACCATCGTTATGTTTGGATGAAAAGGGGGGAGGCTTGCAAGCCGAAGAATACCATCCCAAACGTGAAGCACGGGGGTGGCAGAATCATGTTGTGGGGGTGCTTTGCTGCAGGAGGGACTGGTGCACTTCACAAAATAGATGGCATCATGAGGGAGGAAATTGTGTGTTTGTATTGAAGCAACATCTCAAGACATCAGTCAGGAAGTTAAAGCTTGGTCGCTAATGGGTCTTCCAAATGGACAATGACCCCCAAGCATACTTCCAAAGTTGTGGCAAAATGGCTTAAGGACAACACAGTCAAGTTATAGGAGTGGCCATCACAAAGCCCTGACCTCAATCCTACAGAGTATTTGTGGGCAGAACTGAAAAAGCATGTGCGAGCAAGGAGGCCTACAAACCTGACTCAGTTATACCTGCTCTGTCTGTAGGAATGAGCCAAAATTCACCCAACTTATTGTGGGAAGCTTGTGGAAGGCTACCCGAAATGTTTGACTTAAATTAAACAATTTAAAGGCAATGCTACAAAATACTAATTGAGTGTATGTAAACTTCTGACTCACTGGGAATGTGACGAAAGAAATAAAAGCTGAAATAAATCAGTCTCGTTACTATTATTCTGACATTTTACATTCTTAAAATAAAGTGGTGATCCTAACTGACCTAAGACAGGGAATTTTTACTAGGATTAAATGTCAGGAATTGTGAAAAACTGAGTTTAAATGTATTTGGCTACGGTGTATGTAAACTTCTGACTTCAACTGGAAGTATTCAGACCCTTTGCTATGAGACTCGATATTGAGCTCAGGTGCATTTAGTTCCCATTGATTATCCTTGAGATGTTTCTACAACTTGATTGGATTCCACCTGTAGTGAATTCAATTGATTGTACATTATTTTGAAAGGCACACACCTGTCTATTTAGGGTCCCACAGTTGACAGTGCATGTCAGTGCAACAACCAAGCCAAAGGAATTGTCCGTAGAGCTTTGAGACAGTATTGTGTCAAGGCAGCAGCATTTACAGTCCCCAAGACCACAGTAGCTTCCATCATTCTAAAATGGAAGAAGTTTGGAACCACCAAGACTCTTTCTTGAGCTGGCCATAAGGCCAAAATGAGCAATCGGGGGATAAGGGCCATGGTCTGGGAGGTGACCAAGAACCCCACACGTTCCTCTGTGGAGATGGGAGAACCTTCTAGAAGGACAACCATCTCTGCAGAACTCCACCAATCAGGCCTTTATCGTGGTGGCCAGACGGAAGCCACTCCTCAGTAAAAGGCACATGACAGCCCACCTGGAGTTTGCCAAAAGGCACCTAAAGCACTCTCAGATCATGAGAAACAAGATTCTCTGGTCTGGTGAAACCAATAATGAATTCTTTGGCCTGAATGCCAAGCGTCACGTCTGGAGGAAACCTGTCACAATTCCTACGGTGAATCATGGTGGTGGCAGCATCATGCTGTGGGGATGTTTTTCAGGAGCAGGGACTGGGAGACTAGTCAGGGTCGAGGGAAAGATGAACAGAGCAAAGTACAGAGAGATCCTTGATGAAAACCTGCTCCAGAATGCTCAGAACCTCAGACTGGGGTGAAGGGGTATTGGGTATTTGTCATTATGGGGTATTGTGAGGAAGAAAATAAACAATTCATTTTAGAATAAGGCTGTAATGTAACAAAATGTGGAAAAAGTTAAGGGGTCTGAATACTTTCCGAATGCACTGCATATCACAATAGCCAATTAGGGTTCTCACGCATAGAGAAAAATGACTCCAGTGGCCTTACTTCAATAAAATGTCTGGATAACTCCTATTTTGTTCCAGGCACACAGAGAGCGAGGAGCCTGGTGGGATATCCAATCACGGCATACCAGTGGCCTTCTTTGACCCAGAAGTGCATGTTGACCCACTGTGTGACGCGGCTAAGTGCTCCCCCTCAGCCATCCTCAATGCTCTGAGAGCTAGGGACAGCCAGCGGGAACAGCAGAACTCCCTACAAACACAGACTGTGAACCAGAAACCACAACCCTGCAAGAAACAGCCCAATAACATGGCCGTCAATCAGAGACCACCATACCCGCTACCGACACAGCCTAATTACCAGAGACCTTATTTCCTACACACACAGCCTGCTAACCTGCCCACCAGCCAGGACCTGAGGCAAGAGCCCAGCACCAGTATCCCCATCATAACCCCTCAGGCAATCAGGCCTCAGGAGTTCTCTCAGATAGCCATGGAGAAAGAGAAGTTGGAGATGGATAGAGAGATCACCCCACTGGAAATACCAGTGCTTCCTGTGGACTTATTCTCCAACTCCCTCTGTCTCACCATGGAGGACCCCTACTTTGGGCCTGACTCACCCCTGGCTGCTCAGGATCCCAAAGGGTCTGATGATGAGGAGGAGCAGGCTCCACTGAGCCAGTGGACAGAGAACCCCTGTTTCAACGGACCCAGCCTGACCCTTAACAGCCAGCGGATGGAGCTGCCGGCCCTCACCACCACCAATGCTGCCCTGGGTGCAGTTTCTTCAGATGAAGACAGTCCACCTCCATTACCTGAGAGAACTGCTGAATCATATGTACTGGCTGCTGGTGCAGGTAAATTTTGACATGCTTCCTGTTTAAAATGTGGGATTAACATATTCCAACAAAATATTTGGAGGGCTAAAAAGAAATATCTTCCTGTGCCCCTCAGAGCACTTGGATAACATCTCTAAACCTAAGATGTTAGAAATCATCCTCCCTTCTAATGCTGAAGCTGAGGCCCTCAGGGGGGGGAATGGTGAGTGGAGGAATGGTGAGCGGAGGAATGGTGAGCGGAGGAATGGTGAGTGGAGGAATGGTGAGCGGAGGAATGGTGAGTGGCGGAATGGTGAGTGGCGGAATGGTGAGCGAGGAATGGTGAGTGGAGGAATGGTGAGCGGAGGAATGGTGAGAGGAGGAATGGTGAGTGGAGGAATGGTGAGCGGAGGAATGGTGAGCGGAGGAGTGGTGAGCGGAGGAATGGTGAGCGGAGGAATGGTGAGCGGAGGAATGGTGAGTACTCTTTATAAACTCTTCTTGATAAGCACTCAAACATGCATTTCCTCTCAACCTCATTTTCCCCCATAGGGAGTCCCCTGTCGCCTATCCCCCCACTGCCAGAGAGAACGCCAGAGTCCTTTGTGTTGGCCAACGATGCCGGTAGGAGCACTCCTGTCTTCCCTCCCCTCTCAGTCCCTGTAGAGAAGATGGTCCAGGACAGGCCAAAGGACAGCAGGATTGGAACATCCTCGGAATGGTGTGGCCATTTAGGGGACACACCAGCTCTGGTGGAGAAGAGATCTTGGACGAGGAGCAGGAGCTTAAAAGTTAAAATGACAACACTCTCAGGTACATTTGTCAAATATGTATTTTTTCTCAGAATAATAAAGAGGTCTTTTTTTTATTGATTGTTCATAAAAATAAATATATATATATATATATTACATGGATAGTCACAAAACGCCATGTGATTTTAATCTGTCTCTGGCCTTTTCCCATTACAGTATCACCCCAGGTTACAGTATCACCCCCGGTTACAGTGCCTCCCCTAGTTGTATCTTCGGTTCCTGCTCCCTGTACATCTATAAACCTTCCTCCTCCCCCTCCCCCTCCCCACCCTCTGGTCCTTACTCTCTCACCTCCAGGTAAGCAAAAGTGACACCCATTTTATGCTTTCAATGTAACTTTTTCCTATAATGAGGGGTCCTCACTGACTTGTTTGCTTTCTTGTGAATGATCAGAGAGACTGACTCCGCCTCTACCTGAGAGAACCCCAGAATCCTTCATGGTGGTCGTGCAGGACGGTGAGCACATCTCTTCATCCCCACCACGTTCGCAATCATCACGTGAGTGCTGCTCTCGATGTTAACATGTAAATGGCTCTGTGTGTAAACTCTGTCTCAATCGACGTAATGAATCGACTGTGTACTAATCTGAAGTTCTACTGTTTGGGCAGTTGCATTTGATCAAAACAGCGCCCCCTGCCTGCAGAGCCTGAGCAGCCAGACCACAACCACACAGCAGAGGATCGGTACGTCCTCAGAGTGGTCGGGGAACTCCCAACCCAAAAGATTCCTGGATGGAATCATGAATCGGAGCAAGGTAGCGGACATGCTGTTGCTAGAAATAGAAATAATAGAAATAATTCAACTCCAATGGGGGATGGTTCTTGTAATTACATTTCTGTGGTCTCATATACCCATTATTAGAGAGTTGGGCCTTTTAATTTTTAGAATTTAGAATATTGTTCTAATTCTAGACATTCAGTTACTTAGCAGAATTTAAATAGTCCCCATAGAATGTTAATGGGGAGTCAACATGGCTGCCATAGAATGTTGTAGTCATGTAAATGCATCATAATGCAGAAACCTCAACGGCCCAACTCTCGAAATATATGGCTCTGGTCACACTACCTGACAGTAGCGACTCACAGTCTCTTACTCTACCAGTCATGTGTATTTAATGGTTACGTCTAGAACAGGATGCTGCCACCTACCCCTTTGTGCAATAGATTAACACATCTTTCCTAAATGCCCCTTAGAGATATAAAAATCACTAAGCATTTTTTGTCTTCCTTGTGATTCATGCTATGACTCAGATGTTCCAGTTGTTGTTTATACTTTAGTACATTAACACAACACTGTAAATTGTTCACTCAGAGCGTCCGGGCAAAGAGTTCACGGCAAGGTAAGCTATTTTCACGGTATTGGCTGAGAAAAGCCATCTGTCTTTTTTGGTGTGGTTTCCTTCTTCTGCAATCGGGTCAAGTCTGTCTGTTTGGAGTTGACAAAGACTTAAGTCAACTTCCGTCAACTTAAAGTTGTTGCTCTGGGCTCTGCTCCCTTACACAATAAAATGCCCTAATAGGGATCATTGAATAGAGTCATTTATGCAGAAGCTGCACCTACCAAAATAGAAGTCAAGATGATGAGCCATAATGTCAGTGTACAGATTGGAGGTCCTCTTTCAAGCCACTGGAGGGTGGTAATTGAGCTATCTGATGTTTGAGACAAAATCTATGTTGATTATTCTCTGTCTGTTTCCTGTGCAGAGCACCTAGTGACTGTTCATCTGGTTACTCCAGCCGTTGTGCCCTTGGCGACAGCAGGAAGTGGTGAGTTGCAACGCGCAGAACGTAGACCCCCCCCCCAATTACAACTATCAACTCTGTCTCACTTAACTACACCACAGGCCCATGTAAATCCGATCTCTCTCCTTGTTAAGAGGATTCAAATCACAGTAATCCAACCATCCGCCCTATTCCCACATAGTGATGACTCTTGATGATATTGAATTGAACTTTTATTTGTCATTTTTAAATGGCTCCCTAACTGTGAAACATCTGATGACTGTTTCTTAGCTGAGATGGAGCACCAGCAGCCGGTGGTCAACAGCATCTCAACCAGCTCTGGTACTGCTGACAACAAATCAGACAAGGACAGTGGGAAGGGCATGTCTAGAACAAAGGTAATGGCTATGTACATAGAGTCACAGTAACTGACAGACTTGATCTATTGGTTAAAAAAATTGGAGGATCTGGTGCTTCTATACTGTGATGTTATTTGAGTATGGGGGAGTGGGGTAAATTGAGCCATTTTCTACATTCATCTCTGTCAAGGGAAATATGGTATTCTTTCAAACAAAGAAATGTACATATGTTTCAGGATGTTGCATATCCCTAGAAATACTCCGAATTCATGTCAAAATGACCGTTTTTAAAACATAGCTGGTCCATAAAGTGGTCTCTTGGCACAACTTACCTCGTGTATGGGGTAAGTTGAGCCGCGAGACATGGTAAGTTAAGCCTCCTACACATTTCTGTACTGAATGAAACACCACTACCTTTATAGAACCATGTCGATCTTTGTTTCCCAAACACAATTCAACATAATCACAATCGCTTTTTTGTCTCTTAATCCTTTTAGGCTTAACACTTAAACACTTGGTACTTTTTTTGAAAACCTTAATATATTCCAGGCCTTGTTGTTACCTCGTATCCTAGCAATAATGCCTTGTATTATACCTGGGAAGAAAACACTTACATTTTCGTAACTTGCCATAGGCTCAATTTACATCAAGGATTTTTTTTTGCCCACACAGATAAAATGATGCACTTCCATGCTCGCTTTAAGAACTCATATTGAAGTTTATGGAGACCCCGACTGATATTTAGAACAATATTTAAATGATCTCCTTTGGTTTAGATACAAGCATCATGAAGCATTTAACCCCAAATTCCTTTGACTTGGTGAAAATCTGTTTTTTTGGACATAACTTGCTTGCCACTTTTTCAATGTGGTTTCTTCCTTCGCAGACTTCATTTTGTGTATGGTTTCCTAGAAACATGGGCGGCTCAACTCCCCCCTTTGTCTTAACTTACCCCACTCTCCAGCTCTGTCTTATCTAAAGCCAGCAGTCTCGGTTTTTCTTTTTCAGAGCCTGAAGTTCTTCAAGTACAGACAGAAACGTAAGTAACAGATCCCTGTAAATGGATCTGCTGCCTGGAACATACCCCCCCCCCACGTGTACCTCTGCTAGCTAAAATAGTAACACATTCTTCCCACCCACAGCAAAGACAACCCCCCACCAGCAACAGCCCACTCTGGATCACCTCCTCCTTATGGTGCCTCTGCCTCATCATCAGTGTTCAAATTTGGTAAGCATTCTCAAAGGAGATCCATGCAAATCTCATTAACCATCAATAGTCCTTTTAATTCAAAAGTCTCTCAAAGTATCATAAAGAATCACAGTCTCACAAAGTCTGTTCTCTCTCCAGGATTTGGGAGTCGTTTTGTGAAGCCTAAAGGGCCAAGGACTCACCCCGAGACGTGGTTTTAAGGCAGGCAGTCAACAAAGCTGGACACGTCTGGCCACTGTCCTGAGATCACAGGGCTGGAACCCTGCATGTGGCTAGTCGATACCGGCTACTCAACTGAACCAGTGATAGCCTGGTCTCAGGCCTGCTGGTGCCATTTTTCCAACTCCTGTGTCATTATCAATTGAGACCAGTGACCGTTCCCAGACTAATTATCACAGTGTGAAGGAAGAGTATTTCATGAAGACATGGAGGATGACATACTGTACTGTAGCATTCTCCCTCTGCATCGATTCTGGAAGGACACAAGCACGGTTTCTCAAACTGCTGTTACGGCTCGTTGATCAATCTCTGATGAGATTTATTTTACCTGCTATTCATGACAAATTGATTGTACTGTGGTTGCGAAAAACGCAAATCACATGTTGGCAAAAGGATGGATGAGTTGATAAATATGTTTGAGAGGGCTACTTTTTACTATTTTGCCTGGTCAGATACTGTAAATTGTTGTTAACACTTGATACATGTTATATCAAGATAGTTTTACATGCCTTTTGATTTTGTTAGATTGTGTAGTCTACTTTTGATCCAGACAAAAGCTAGATCTACACCTGCACTGTTAAGTGTGAATGTTACCCACCACGATGGGACAACTGTTTGTAGGATAAATATATTTGTACCGGTAATATTTTTCATGGAGGTGTGAGATAAGACCGATACTGTACGTACATCACGTTCATTGTGTAGGTTGGTGGATGTGTTTTCTTTACAGGCTATAATTTAAAAGCAAATCCAAGACCAATTGCTGTAAATTTACCCATTGATGAAGATCACTGATTTCTTCTCTATAATGCCTACAAAAGTAATGCCACTCAGTTGTTTCATACATAATACAGGCATACAGTTATTTATTTTTTTTAAACACAGGAAAAGTTGATGCATTCCATTGTGTGTTTTCTCAATTTACATGACTGATCACACCTTTAATAACATAATTCTATTAAATGTAACTTATTATTTTTTCCCCCAAAAATTGTCTTGACTTTTTGTTAGACAACATAGTAAAAACAATATCTCATGAATTAAATTAGAAACAGCAACAACAGTAACAGTATTTGTATTAACACTACACATAGCATGCCTTGGTCATCAGCCACACTCCACACCACAACAGAATATGACTAAGCTCAAAAGAAACCATAACAGGGTCGTTCCACTAAATATTTTAAGTAGAAAATGTGCACCAATACAGAATTGGTTAAATCCTGTTATATTCAAATAAGTGCCCTTTAATATAGACAATATGGAGAATTCAATAAATCCGTTTTTTAAATTTTAAATATATGAAGAAAGACTTCCTAAAGTGCAGAAATGCAGCATTTTGACATGTCCCTTTCAGGGACATTTTACCCCACTTAACCCCAAACTTTCTCCAAGTTTTCACCATCATTGTAAAGCCCTTGTTATTGTGTTGCTTTGACCAAGTCATTTCATGTGATTAGAGGTTCCTTTATGTCTGTCCCTCATTTTAAGGTCAACCCTGTTACATGAACTGAACTCCAGTTTTAATATGATGAAACCATTCCTTTTTAAAACTTATTTTTCAAAAGAAACAATGAACATCTAATAATCAAATCATCGTTTTTAAAGCAGGTGACAACCCTGAATCCATTGATAGACAGGTTAGGATGTTTTCAAATTTGGTGAAACTTGCATTCAATTGCCACTCCCTGTTGTAAACAATAAGTTTCCCCTGTCAGATTGATGGCTGCTTGAAGATGAAATCGTCAACCCTGTTTACGGTCAACCCTGTCCCTTTATTTTGCACTTAATAGGCACTTACTATATATTTTTACATTTTATTTCACCGTTTGAGATGGGAAAACATGTCATTTAAAAACTAATTAGGCAGTGTTCATGATATATACCATGGTACTCTATCTTGACTGGTAAAGCGAGTTGCTTCAGTAACTCATGAAAGAAGTTAGGAAACTCCCCAGAGGGATCGAAGTTTCAGTTACTAAAACAAATATGAAACACTGACACTTTTTCTGACAAATGTTTCTACATTTAAATTACACACTTCGGCTGAGAGAAGGAAAAAAAAACATCTGGGCTTGTCTCAAACTGCATTTACACATACAAATAATACATTATAGTCGGAATAATTTAAAAGGAAAAAGTTCAACAATTTCAAGAAGAAAATTGTGATTGTTTTTTTTCTTTTTTTTTTTATACATAGGAATGTCAGTCATAAATGCACACAGTTGCACTCCTTTAAATAAGCTCCTCTACCTCAGAGGGTAAAGGAGGTAAAGGAGTAAAGGGGAGCGGAGGTCATTTAAGGAAGTCAGTGGGGCAGTGACGCTGTACATCATTGTGTGGTCGGGGGGAATTGTAGTTTAGACCAGGGGGAGGAGGACAGACCAGGGCCTGTGGAAGCCTGGGCTCCAGTGTAGGGGGGTTAGAACCAGAAGCGACAGATGGCAGGGGGCTGATGCCCGGGTAGGGAGGTCGCAGGTGGGCAGACTTGGCAGGCTGAGGAGGGGCTGGTTGGGGCTCTCTGGGTGGAGTAGCAGGCTTCTGAAACACTGGTTCCTCTGTCTTGGCCACCCCTCCCTGGGTCCTGTCTCTCTGTGTTGGACCAGCGCAGTGGAGCACTTTGGCATCTGACTGGGCTGGGGAGAGGGATGATGAAAAGATTTTACCTGATGTTATGCTCTGGTCGTTGGGCTTGTGTTGGGCGTGCTCCCCCCCATCCTTCTCCTCATGGTACTGTCTGAGGCGGATGTGCCAGGCCAGGCTGCAGACTGCCGACACAGTCTTGAACTGGTGGATAACATTCCGGGGGATGAAGTAGATGTCGTCGTCACACAGCTGCACGCGGACATAGCGGATGCCCTCCCGCCTCAGCTGGTTCAGCTTGGCATCGTCCACCCACTGGACACACTGCAGGGAGATGAGATTTAAGGGTAGGCCTGCCTGATCCTCCTAATTTCTCCTCATTGTAAAATGAGGATTACTCCCACAAACACCATGTTGTTCACTGTGTCAACGTTTTTCGGCCATAGATCTTAAAAAAAAAAAAAATCCTGATCCTTCCCAAACATAAAAAGTAAGCCTGACGTGTCTGGTATCAAGGTCAACCCTACGAACTCTCGAAAATGAATATCACACAGGTCGGGTCATTCTCTGCGGCCAAAATTAAGCCTCTCGTCCTGCTAATTAAAGCTCGAAACTAACTCACTAAATGGCACGTTATGTCATCTCCGCTGAAGCGTTCCGCATTCAAATCTGACATTTGACCAGCTATCATCCCACACAGAGGAGAATCATGCATCACCCTAACACGTTCAAGGTTCAATGAGAGCTCGGTTCCTACCTGAGACACGGGGGGCTCGTACAGATCCAGCTGCAGCCTCTGGACCACATCGTTAAAGTCCTCCGCGTGGAAACACACCGCATCCTTGGTTATCCTCGGACGCTCACTCCTGTTGAACAAAGAACCGTCACAATCGTTAGCTGGACACCGGACATATGGATCACACCTAAATAAAATGTTGATAACACAAATCGGGAAAACTCAAGTGGTTCATAACAAATAACCGGCTGTCATATTGTCATGACAACAGTATCACTGGATGAAGCTTCCCAAACTGGAACTGTTTCACCAGTACATTCCTACTGCATTGCAGCTGAGAGCAGAGACCAAATGAATGCCAAACACTTCATAAACACTCATCATGCCCCAAACGACACTAACAACCCACCACTCTCCAAACTGCACAGCCTTCAGCACGCCCACTGCTGCCGTACTCTGCCAGTCGAAGCTCTGGCCCACGTGGTCGGCGTGAGCCCTGGTCCGGTCCTCAAACAGAACCTCTCTGGGCTCACTGGTCCTCGGCAGGTAGTGAAGGTTCTTGATCTCATTCATGGACCTGCAAGGTGGAGAGGGAGAGCAGGTAGTACCCTAGTCATCCACCGGCAGTGAGGAATAGCCAAAGTTACCCTGGGTAATGCAGGTTGAAGTGACATCATGCCTAGAAGGGTCAAGTAGAGCTAAGCGAATTAATGATCCTGAACTCAGGATGAACATTAAGAACACCTGCTCTTTCCATGACATAGACTGACCGAGTGAATCCAGGTCAACGCTATGATCCCTTATTGATGTCACTTGTTAAATCCACTTTGAATCCAAATCACATTTTATTGGTCACATACACATGGTCGTGCTTCTAGTTCCGACAGTGCAGCAATATCTAACAACTACCTAATACACATAAATCTAAGTAAAGGATGGATGAGAAATGACTGAAATGACTGAGAAATGACTGAGCGGCATAAGCAAGGTGCAATAGAGGGTATAAAATACAGTATATGCATATGGGGTGAGTAATGCAAGATATGTAAACATCATTATTAAAGTGCCATGAATTAAGTGACTAGTGATTCATTTGTCAGAATCAGTATAGATGAAGGGGGTGAGAAAGTTTAAAGAAAGATTTTGAAGCCTCGAGACGATTGAGACATGGACTGTGTGTGTGTGCCATTCAGAGGGTGAATGGGAAAGACAAAATATTGAAGTGCCTTTCAACGGGGTACGGTAGTAGGTGCCAGGTGCACCGTTTTGTGTCAAGAACTGCCACACTGCTGGGTTTTTAAGCTCAACAGTTTCCTGTGTGCATCAAGAATGGTCCACCGGAAAAAAGAATATCCAGCCAACTTGACAACTGTGGGAAGCATTGGAGTCAACATGGGCCAGCATCCCTGTGGAACACTTTTGACACTTTGTAGAGTCCAAGCCCCAAAACTTTCAGGCTGTTCTGAAGTCAAAAAGGTGGTGGGGGGGGGTACAACTCAATATTAGGAAGATGATCTTAATGTTTTGTACACTCAGTGTATAAATAGGCTTATACTGTATGTATAACTATGATAAAAGTCTTGTCATGGGATCTACCTGCGCCTTTTGAAGGGGGACTTGGGCATGTCAGCGGTTGGCACCATCTGCTCGCCCGGCCGGACCCACATGATGGGTCCATCATCACTCTGCGAACGACAGTCCAGCTTCAGGCTGGAGAGACTGCCCCAAGGCAGGGTCATCTGGATGGACAAGACAGAGGGTTAGAGCGACAAACTGTAATATATACTGTAATAAACCGTAGCAGATTTGGAGTCATTCAAGATGCGCACATTGAGACAGAAATTACAAGTAACAACCATTTCGGTCTCACTTTGTACTCCATTCACAAAAACATAAAATGAATCCATGTACACTAAACAAAAATCTAAAGTGTTGGTCCCATGTTTAATGAGCTGAAATAAATCATCACAGAAAAGTTTCATACACACAAATGCATATTACTCAAATTTGCACACAAATGTGTTTATATCCCTGTTAGTGAGCATTTCTACTTTGCCAAGATAATCCCTCCACCTGACAGGTGTGGCATATCAAGAAGCTGATTAAACAACATGATCATTACACAGGTGCACCTTGTGCTAGGGACAATAAATGGCCTCTCTAAAACGTGTAGTTTTGTTACACAACACAATGCCACAGATGTCATGTTTTGAGGAAGCGTGCAATTGGTATGCTGACTGCAGGAATGTCCACTAGGGCTCTTGCCAGATAATTTAATGTTAATTTCTCTACCACAAGCCACCTCCAACGTTGTTTTTGAGAATTTGGCAGTACGTTGAACCAGGTTCACAACCGCAGACCACATGTATGGCGTCGCGTGGGTGAGCGGTTTGCCATGGTGGCAGTGAGGTTATGGTATGGGCAGGCATAAGCTACGGACAACAGACACAACTGAATTGTATCAATGGCAGTTTGAATGCACAGAGATACCGCGACGAAATCCTGAGGCCCATTGTCGTGCCAGTCATCCACCACCATCACCTCATATTTCGGCATGATAATGCACGGCCCCATGTCGCAAGGATCTGTACACAATTCCTGGAAGCTGGAAATAATAATATAATATAATAATATAATAATATAATAATATAATATTATTATTATTATTTTTTAAAGGTATCTGACCAACAGATGCATATCTGTATTCCCAGTTAATAGATTAGGTTCTAAGGAATTGATTTCGATTGACTGACTTCCTTATATGAACTGTAACGCAGTAAAATCTTTAAAATTGTTGCATTTATATTTTTGTTCAGTATATATGTTCTAAACTACTGACAAGGCCAGGTAGGCCAGTAAAACTGAATCCAACGACACTACATCCGTCAATGAAGGGTGAATTCTAAGAAAAAATCATCCCTGCCTTTTTCCTCTGACTGACCTTTAGAAAGGGGGACTCCTCCAGCATGTCCAGGAACTCTGGGAAGTAGTCCCCCACCTCCTCGGCCATGGCTCCCACCAGACTGATCTGTCTCATAGGTCCGGCCCTGTACGTCCCAGAGCAGTAGGTCCGACCCACCTGCAAACACACACAGAGGGAGAGGTCATGTTGACTTGGCTAAACCTGAAATGAATGCAATGCCAACATGAATTTGTTTTAGATTATATAATTAGGATATCGGATTAACACTGACCCGGCTGGATGGTTAGTTGAGCATGGAGCCGTGCAAGGCTTTCCAACATTTAGATAACGCTAGTTGGTGCAGTATAATCAAGCAGTGCCCTAAAGACAACATTCACCATGCATTAATTTAGCTCCCCTGAACCCATTAGTAGCCCTTGGATATTCCAGTGGAACAGCTGCATTAAATTAGGCCTAGGCTAATTGTCTGTGTAAACTGCACAGGGCACTGTGTGTGTGTGTGTGTGTGTGTGTGTGTGTAGTGCTATCAGTCCTATGAATGAAAGGAAAAGGGGGATACCTAGTCAGTTGTCCAACTGAATGCATTTAACTGAAATGTGTCTTCCGCATTTAACCCAACCCCTCTAAATCAGAGATTATGCGTGGGGCTTCCATAATCGACATGTCCTCTGTGCCCGGGGAAGAGTGGAATGGAAGATGCCGCTGACGGAGATGGCAGCATCGCGACTAGCTCTTAGAAAACTGCAGTATTGTTTTTTTGTAATGTACTATTTTTTACATTATTAGCTCAGGAAATGTTGTGTCATTACATACAGCTGGGAAGATCTATTGGATATTAGGACGGCGGTAACTCACTAGAACTACCAGCATTACGACCAAGAATATTCCTGGAGCAGATCCATTATCCACTCTCCCCAGAGCAATTTAACTTATTCCAGAGGCCGATCCGAAACATTGCTGGCGGAAAGGAAGCACTCGAGGCGGCCTGCTGGTTCGACCACCCACCGCTTCAGAGTATATTACTCGCTAAAGTTCAGTCTTTGGATAACAAAGTTGATGAGCTAAGAGCAAGGATTTCATTCCAGAGAGACATCGGGGCCTGTAACATACTTTGTTTCACGGATATATGGCGCTCTTGGGATACTCTGTCGGAGTCGGTAAAGCCAGCAGGATTCTCAGTACATCGCGCAGACAGGAATAGATCTCTCTCCGGGTAGCAGAAGGGCGGAGGGGTGTGTTTCATGATTAACGACTCATGGTGTAATTCTAGGAACATACAGGAACAAGTCCTTTTGTTCACCCAAACTAGAATACCTCACAATTAATAGCCAACCATATTATCTCCCAAGAGAATTTTCCCCCGTCATCGCCAAGGCCGTTTTCATCCCACCTCAAGCCGAAATCTCGACGCCCCTCAAAGAACTTCACGGCGCAAACTGGAAACCATATATCCGGAGGCTGCATTTATTGTAGCTGGGGATTTTAACAAAGCAAATCTGAGGACTAGGCTGCCAAAGTTCTATCAACTTATCGACTGTCCTACTCGCGCTACTAAGACTCTCAACCATTTCTATTCAAACTTCCAGAATGCTTACAAGGCCCTCCCCCTCCCTCCTTTTGGCAAATCTGACCACGACTCCATCTTGCTCCTCCCGTCCTTTAGGCAGAAACTCAAACAGGAAGTGCCCGTGCTTCATACTATTCAACACTGGTCTGACCAATTGGAATCCACGCTTCAGGATGGTTTTGATCACGTGGACTGGAATATGTTCCGGGAAGCTTTCGAAAATAATCTAGACGCATACACGGACACGGTGACTGAGTTCATAAGGAAGGGTATAGGAGATGTAGTACCCACTGTGACTATTACAACCTACCCTAACCAGAAACCCGGGATAGATGGTAGCAGTCGTGCAAAACTGAAAGCGCGAACCACCGCATTTTACCATGGCAAGGCGACTGGTAATTTGGCAGAATATAAACAGTGTAGTTATTCACTCCGCAAGACAATCAAACAAGCTAAATATCAGTATAGAGATAAAGTGGAGTCGCATTTCAACGGCTCAAACACGAGACGCATGTGGCAGGGACGACAGACAATCACGGACTACAAAAGGGAAACCAGCCACGTCGCCGAGACCGACGTCTTGCTTCCGGACAGGCTAAACACATTCTTAGATCCACCCCAATAGATCCACAGACGATGCAATCGCCATCGCACTGCACACTGCCCTATCCCATATGAAAAGAGGAATACCTATGTAAGAATGCTTTTTATTGACTAGAGCTCAGCATTCAACACCATAGTACCATCCAAGCTCATCACTAAGTTCGATGCCCTGGGCCTGAACCCCGCCCTGTGCACCTGGGTCCTGGACTTCCTGACGGACCGCCCCCCAGGTGGTGATGGTAGGAAACATCACCACTCCACTGGGGCCACACAAGGGTGCATGCTCAGCCCCCTTCTGTATTCGGGCCCACTTGAACTTTGCAACCTTTTGCCACATTTCAGGCTTCAAACATAAAGATATAAAACTGTGTTTTTTTGTGAAGAATCAACAACAAGTGGGACACAATCATGAAGTGAACGACATTTATTGGATATTTCAAACTTTAATAACAAATCAAAAACTGAAAAATTGGGCGTGCAAAATTATTCAGCCCCCTTAAGTTAATACTTTGTAGCGCCACCTTTTGCTGCGATTACAGCTGTAAGTCGCTTGGGGTATGTCTCTATCAGTTTTGCACATCGAGAGACTGAATTTTTTCCCATTCTTCCTTGCAAAACAGCTCGAGCTCAGTGAGGTTGGATGGAGAGCATTTGTGAACAGCAGTTTTCAGTTCTTTCCACAGATTCTCGATTGGATTCAGGTCTGGACTTTGACTTGGTCATTCTATTTTTGAACCATTCCATTGTAGATTTTGCTTTATGTTTTGGATCATTGTCTTGTTGGAAGGCAAATCTCTGTCCCAGTCTCAGGTCTTTTGCAGACTCCATCAGGTTTTCTTCCAGAATGGTCCTGTATTTGGCTCCATCCATCTTCCCATCAATTTTAACCATCTTCCCTGTCCCTGCTGAAGAAAAGCAGGCCCAAACCATGATGCTGCCACCACCATGTTTGACAGTGGGGATGGTGTGTTCAGGGTGATGAGCTGTGTTGCTTTTACGCCAAACATAACGTTTTGCATTGTTGCCAAAAAGTTACATTTTGGTTTCATCTGACCAGAGCACCTTCTTCCACATGTTTGGTGTGTCTCCCAGGTGGCTTGTGGCAAACTTTAAACAACACTTTTTATGGATATCTTTAAGAAATTGCTTTCTTCTTGCCACTCTTCCATAAAGGCCAGATTTGTGCAATATACGACTGATTGTTGTCCTATGGACAGAGTCTCCCACCTCAGCTGTAGATCTCTGCAGTTCATCCAGAGTGATCATGGGCCTCTTGGCTGCATCTCTGATCACTCTTCTCCTTGTATGAACTGAAAGTTTAGAGGGACGGCCAGGTCTTGGTAGATTTGCAGTGGTCTGATACTCCTTCCATTTCAATATTACCGCTTGCACAGTGCTCCTTGGGATGTTTAAAGCTTGGGAAATCTTTTTGTATCCAAATCCGGCTTTAAACTTCTTCACAACAGTATCTCGGACCTGCCTGGTGTGTTCCTTGTTCTTCATGATGCTCTCTTCGCTTTTAACGGACCTCTGAGACTATCACAGTGCAGGTGCATTTATACGGAGACTTGATTACACACAGGTGGATTGTATTTATCATCATTAGTCATTTAGGTCAACATTGGATCATTCAGAGATCCTCACTGAACTTCTGGAGAGAATCTGCTGCACTGAAAGTAAAGGGGCTGAATAATTTTGCACGCCCAATTTTTCAGTTTTTGATTTGTTAAAAAAGTTTGAAATATCCAATAAATGTCGTTTCACTTCATGATTGTGTCCCGCTTGTTGTTGATTCTTCACAAAAAAATACAGTTTTATATCTTTATGTTTGAAGCCTGAAATGTGGCAAAAGGTCGCAAAGTTCAAGGGGGCCGAATAATTTCGCAAGGCACTGTATATACTGTTTTCTATTGTATTCCACTGTATTTAAGTCCGTTCCGCTCTGACATCGCTCGTCTTAAATAATTCCTACTTAGATGTGTGTGTTTTGGGTATATGTTGTGTAATGTGTGAGATATTACTGCACTGCACTGTCAGAGCTAGAAACACAAGCACTTCGCTACATCCGCAATAACATCTGCTCATCACATGTATGTGACCAATAACATTTGATTTGATTAACTTGCTCAGGGACAGAACCAGATTTTTTACCTTGTCAGCTCAGGGATTCGATCCAGCAACCTTTCGGTTACTGGTCCAACGGTCTAACCACTAGGCTACCTGCCGCCGCTATGCGTGTCCATTGGTTTGTCAAACCGCAGTAAAACGGCATGGAACAGGCCTCTACGGAGCATAGCAACAGGGAAAGCTTGGCAAGAGTTCAGCTATAGACTTAACGTTGGTGTACTTTGGACTGAAACAACTATTGGAAGAATGAGCTAATTTATAACTTTGATTAAGATAAGTACTGTTGTTGTCTCAGAGCTGAAACATAGCCAAACAGAACACCTGATTCACTGGGTCACTTTATCAGGCTGGTTGAGGTGTTGATGATGGGCTGAAACAAAAGCCTTCCCACCCTGTAGCTCAGTGTGCCAGTGTATTTAATGTCAGCTAAGACCCATACAGGTAACATCAGGTCACTGACAGGCCATTTCCATGACGATTTTAATACTTTACCTGAGAGTGGAAGTTTGCGATAGTAGTGGTCTCTATATCCTTCTTCCCCAGGATCTCCATCTTGACCGGCGTGGAGGGGAAGTTGAAGGCAAAGTAGTCCAGGAAGTCAGGGAGGAAGGCAGCAGCCCCGTGCACCACAGCCAGGGCGTAGCGGGCTGCCCCTCGGGGTCTCTCAGCGAAGGCCAGCTCTAGGAATTCCTGGGTGAAGCGCTCCATCTCCACGGGCCGTAGAGAGGCCAGCTCATCAGCGTAGGCGTGCAGGACCGACGCTCCGCCATTGGCCTGGCGCTCCTCGTGGATGAAGCGGCCATAGACGGTGCCTGTCTGCAGAGACGAGCTGCGGATGAAGTGGTCTTGGGGGGACAGGAAGGGGGGGTGGGTGTGGTTGTGTACCCCTTTAGGAGTGTGGTGGTTGTTGGGGCCTGTAGCAGGCTGGCAGTGTTTCCCCTCCTTCACATGGCCAAAGCGAGCTGAAGGACTGTGGTCAGCCAGACCTCCATACACAGTTTGGACCTCTTTGTTGAATGTGCGGATCTTCTTACCACGCTCATCCTCACGACGCCTCCTCTTCTTCTTCCTCCTCCTCAACAGGTACACCTCCAGGGACTGGGCCTGGCTGTTCTCATCATGATGGGGCTCTGGAGGCAGGAAGACGATAGCTCATTACCATGCACATCATTTGTCCATACCAAAATTGCAATTGGTTCACAACTACGAGTATGCAAAACATCCTCACCTGTTTATGCATCACCTGGCTGCTTCTTTTCAACAGATTAGTCCGTTTGACTTAATTGTAAGTTTGCATAAAATTCAAGCAATTAGAGTGGTGACATTAAGAATTAATAGAATGGAATAGGCAAGAATAACCTACCTTTGTTTTTCTTACATAGGCCTACCCCATGTTTCACGTTAGCCTCTGTGTTTTCCTTCTTGAGTTTGAGCTCTTTCTCACTGTGCTTTGCCTTGTTCTCCTGTATCTTGTCCTTGGGCTTGGCCACTTTGAGGGGCGTGAAAGTGAACTGTCCAGGCGGCAGAACCGTTTTTTTTTTCCTGTCCAACTTGGCTGCTGCAGATACCACCTTCTGCGCAGGCAGAGGAGGTTGAGGGTGCGTGTCCTTTGCGCCTTTGGTGTTGTTGTGGTGATGGTGGTGATAATGCTGGTGGTGCAGAGTAGTTTTTTCGGTGCTGGAGTTGCGTGGTTGTGGTTGACCATTCTGATGCGGCTGGTGTATTCGCTGCTGTTGAACATGTTGTGGGTGATGGTGGTGGTGATGATGGAGCTTCACTTTCTTTGCTTCCTTTTCGGATGAACGCTGGCGTTTATCCGTTGATGGTGACAGCTCCCTCTTGTTCTTTTTCTTCTTTTCTTTGGCTAATTTACCAAGGCTGTCCCTTACATGATTTTCTACTTTAATACGGCCCAAGTCGACCTGTGCAGCCATTTTGCACGTATATTTAAATGGCTAGAAATTCATACTGCGCAACTCGATCTGAATTTGTAGTTCTTGAATGCATCCAGCGATCCTGTACTTGCAGTTTATCCACCCTTTCTGCTCTGTCCACACTTGATGCGCACGCTCAGTATGTGAGCTCTACGGGTTGTGTAGTTTTCGAGTTGCATGGGCTGTATGGGAGTTGAAGTTCCTTTTTGGGCAATACGTGCGTCTCTGCACGCAATCACTACAGCTGACGTAATGTTTTTTTTATAACCTGAGCGCCTCTGACAGACAGCCTACTGAATGTCTGTCCCGCGCAAACATTTGAAATGTAATTTGGTAATGAGCTGTCTGTCCTATACATATGTTTTTCTCAACAAATGTATTCTATAATATATTCTGCATATTGTATTTGCAAATAAAGCTGCATAATTATTTTGATACTTTCAAATATTTCAAACCAAATCATTTTACTCAAGTATGAAAATTGGGTACTTTCCCCACCAGTGCTCATTACAGCAGACAGGACAGATTCATTGTACCATTAAATACACTTTACACAAAGGAATATGTTTATGTTTTCAAACTTTATTTATCAGTGCATGAACAGAACGCCATGACCAGATTACTTCCTCTCACCATTTTATTTTCTTCCTTACTTAAAAAAATAATAGAGCGATTTACATCATTTTTTGGGGGAATGAAGGTAAATATTTATACAGGTGCTGTACAATTTATAAACATTTACAACTACCACATAATGTAGAGACCAGAAGGCTGTTCTGTTGAAGCAATGCAAGGCCACATTATTATATAGACACACGTGACATGAACAATAAGGATGTAAAAGGGAAATGATCCATAACTGAAGAGTTAATCAAAATCAGTATACTTTTATACGATTGTATCAAGAAATGGCAAAATGTGAATTGAACCACACCACAGAGAACAAGCATCGCAGACTAATCCGTTTCTCAATAGATTTTCATTTGAAAGCTATTCCATACATTGTGAGTGCATAATTCAATGCCATACGTAAAATCCCTTGTTTTCCATGGTTGCTAGGAAGAAAAGACTGCTTTGTTTAACAGACTAAGCTGGACGCACAAACGTAAAGGTCTTAGTAGATATGTTTCATACATGCTACATCATTTATGTCCTAAAACAGAGTAGGCTATAACCATAACAATTGTTTAACATTATGTAGGAGTCGTGAAACTCGAGTTTCAGGGATTCTGACCATTTCTTTTACTTCCTCCAGGAGAGGGCACTATAGTCTCAAGTGTATCAGAATAAACCAGGATATGTTTGGTATTACCTGGGTATTACTGTAGTCTTCAGATTGATTGAATATTAACATCTTGGACTGGTGCACAATTCAAAGCACATTTTTATGCGCACGTTAGAATAAGAAAAACTGCTATGTCGCAACAACAAAAAATTTGCAAAGGTCTCAACTTTTAACGTCAATCTGTTTATACAGCTAATTTACCCCCACATTTAGATTAGGAAACACCTTGCTAAGTAAGACACATGAGATAACGTACAGTCAAAGCTACAGCAATATCTAAAATAAATACCTGTCAGCTTGTAGTATACACATTTTGCCAGAAGACCTTAAATAGCTGCTGACAATAAACAACAACACGGATTAAGGATGGAACAGGCTGTGAATGGATAGAAATAGAATGTATAGGGATCATAGACTGACATACACAATTATCTAGTAGTCCATATGTCATTTACGTGGCTCATCCAACATGGTGGCACAGTTCAATTGATACAGTGATGCATAAGTAATGTAATGTACACTACAACACAGTAGTCATGAGCAATTTTTTGAAGTACTCCCACAGGTGTCTATGTGGCTAAAAAACACATTTACATTTTCAGTGGTTATGTCTCTTCTACACATTCTATTTCTATGCTTAGCTCACTACATCCAAATGTAGCATATGAATACGTTGATAGTGTGTGTGTGTGTGTATATATATATATATATATATACTTTGTCATAGTTCATCTCAATAAATTACTATATGCTTCATAATGAACACACGTGTAGCAGTAAGTAAACAATATACCTAACCACAAGTGTATGGTCATCAGATAGATGCATAAAAAGCGTTGTCGTAGTGATCTAAAATCTACTGCAAAGCTGTTAACAGTGATTCAGAGTCTACACAGAGAGCATGACTGGACTGGATATGGACAGACAATCATTGAAACCCAAACCCCCTTCATCTCCCAGTGACTCGAGGAGTAATCACCATCACCTCTTTTATACACCCATCAGGGACACAGCAGTAGATCAATCCCACCAGGAACACAAAACGCTGAGTGATTTTGCCTGGATACGAGCCCATCCTTCAAACCTTCATACAGAGTGACAAGCAGCATCCTTCATCAAAGCCTCCTTTCATTACCGACAAAAAGAGTTTCACAGAAAGGATTATACAGGACATGAACCAACTCCCTTCCCAGCATGTCCGAGTCTCTGATTGGCACAAAACAGATTGGATTTCACTGTCCTTCACATCAGACAGGCACCCACCACCACTGCAGAGCCACAGACTGACTGCACTTTGAACATTAAGACAGCCTGGAAGGTTGGCTGAGGCAAACTGTGAAAAGAAGCATTGATATGCAATAGGAGGCAATGTGATGATGAGGAGTAACACAGTGATGCTAAATAACCTCGATCCCCTACACTCCTCATTGGTCCATTCTAAATATCATCAATGCAGGTGAGCAAAACTGTAGTCTGTTATGGACGGGTTAGTCCGTCTACAACGCATCAGTTACCCTCCGCATGAGGGTGGATCTTGGCTGAGCTGGGGACCTTCCACGGCCCCGGGGTGATGGTGGCCGGTTTCTTACTGCTAGGGTTCCCGTTATATGTGTGCTCCTGGATAGCAGCACTACTTGTGCTACCCCTGTTATCACTCAGATTCTCCTCCTCATCCGCCTCTCTGTGCTTGCTCTCTCTTCCCTCTCTCTGACCCCCCTCTCTGCGATGCAGGGTTCCGCCCTCAGAGTCTGGCCGTGCCTTCTCCCTCTGTGTCTGGGAGTGGGATCTATGAGGCGCCGCCCCCCTGTCCTTCCTACGGCTCTCGCTGGTTCCCCAACCTTCGCTCTCCCTCTCCTGTCTGAGAGTGGGGTCCTCCTCCTGATTACCCCTCCTCCTCTCTCCCCCCTGCGTGCCCTCTCCAGAGGCCGGGTTGGAGCTAGGATGCTGCTGCCCTCCAGAACGCCTCTGACCCTCATCCTGGCCCCTTGAGGGCTGCCTGGAGACTCCTGCCTCTGGATCCCTCCTAGGGGTGGTCTTCCTGGGGCTGGAAGAGCGTCCCTCTCTGCCCTCCCGGCGCTCTCTCTGGCCGTGGCTGTGGGCCTTCCTCTCCTTTCTTACGTCTCCCTCTAAAGACTCGTTCTTGTTTTCAACAGTCCCTGCCTGGCTACGGTCACCTCTGTCTGTCTTCCTGGGGCTCTGGGAGCGCTCTTTGGTATCAGCCCGGTCTTCCGTGGCTCTCTTGGGGCTAGCATGCTTGTTGCTGTGGGACATGGAGTCACTCTTCTTGGGGAGGGTGTTGGGACTGGTGTGTCCCCTGTGGTGGCGAGGCTGCTGCCCTCTGGCCTTGTTGGGCTCCAGCAGCCTGGAGGGGGAGGGGGCAGCAGCAGCGGACATGTCCCAGTCAGAGGGCTCTTCGGGGGCAGTGGTGTTGGCGGACGAGGGCGGGGACAGCTCGGAGGTGGATAGGGAGATGGAGGATGGAGAAGCGGGGGATGACTGCTGGCCGGATGCAGAGAGTCTTGGAAAGCTTGAGGGTGAAATGTTCACTTTCTCCTTCATACCTGGAATAAAGGCATTGAGAGTCATAGTGAATGAGAAATGAAATGGTTTCACCTCTAGCTAACTGAGAGAAAAAAAAACAGATTGCCGTCTTTCCAATCTGCTTCAATATCACAGTTATATTAAAGTCTGGGATGTAATTGTATATTCAATATGTGAAGGTGGTGAAGTATCTTTACATTTCTTAAAATAAGAGCACATATAACACAATTCATTTCTTTCTCTATTTTCCCAATTATAACCTTTCAAATATGAGCTTTTGAGTCAAATAGACCATATGAATGTGAGATATGTATCAGTGGAGGCCAGTGACATCAAAGGGAGGTAGGTGCAAGGTTTTCTCCATAGTCGCACGGCTGAGGTTTCAATTTCCCCCTCGAGCTGATAAGAGTAGCACCGGCGTGATTGAGAGAGCAAAGATGTAGCGGAGAACCAGCAAGTGAGATGAACTTATTGGAGCTGAAATGGGGTTTTCCATTTCTATGAGGAACAACTCATAGAAATCCATTCTTATTCATCTCAGGACAGGAAAGAGTTGATACCGGTGAACGCACACACATGTTTTTAACATTTGCCCTCCTTCCCATTGATCAACATCTAGTTAACGACTTTCTCCTGGTCTCAATCATTGTGATGTCGTGTGCGTTCAGTGGCGTCAGTGTTTGGGTTCTGTAATAACCTTAAAACAACCTCGGGGGCTCTAGAGCCACGTCGTACTCCAGCGTGGGTCTCAGGCCCCAATTCAGTCAATTGCAGATAAAGAAAAACTGCAGTTTCACTCAGAATGCTTACTCTATTTTAAGGCCATGATTGGTTTTGTCCTTGAGAAAAACAACTCTCTCTTTTCATGGTAAACACCTCTAGTACTGCATTAACATTCAGAGGGAACCTGTACTCTAGTGCAATTTCCTTTATCTATGATTGATTGAATTGAGACCTTAGTTAGTAAACTTGTTTCCCAGGAGCCACTGCCTCCGTTCAGACCACCTCCTGCAGGTCACAGTTAGATAAGCTCTCATCCTACGAGACCTTGTCTGGGGCATAAGGCTGTTATGTGAGGAGCTGTCCAGTTCTGATTGAGGGGGCAAGGAGGAGAGATAGACAGAAGCTCATTTTAAAAGGAGAGAACAGAGGCAAAGAGGAGGAGAGAGGAGAACGAGGTGGTTTACCAAGGTTATTAGGGACAGACCAAGAAAAGCAGTGAGGCCACTAGTGATGCTCTGGTTTCATGTAGAAGCACAGGGTGGAGGAAGAAGAGTTCACACCTACAGGGAGGAAGAAGAGAGAGAGCGAGAGAGAGAGACAGAGAACAGTGCCAAGACAGCCAGACAGAGAGGTAGAGCCAGATAGATAGAGCGGTATAAAGCAAGAGAGAGACAGAGAGAGACAGAGAGAGACAGAGACAGAGACAGAGAGAGAGAGAGAGAGAGAGAGAGAGAGAGAGAGAGAGAGAGAGAGAGAGAGAGAGAGAGAGAGAGAGAAAGGTAAAGAGAGACGCCTGCAACAGCCTTCACATGCAAAAAAAGGGAGGTACTGTAAAAGCTGGGTTATGATGTGTGTGTGTTTTGGAAGGAGTTGTAATAGTGTTTGAGCAGTGTTGAGACCCTACAAGTAGAGTAAATAGTATTCTAGAAATACAATACTAGAGCGCACATGGTTAGTCCATGGTCAGTCTTCTATACGTATGTGTATCTTAAGCAGCAGCAAGTGTCTGAGGAGGCTGTGTGTCGAGTTCGGATTCTAATTCTCTGGTTGAGAACATGGTCACTCTTCCGTGTGTGTTTGAGTAGAGTATTCGTCCTATCGAGTCCGAGGTCACTCACTGGGGTCGGGGACCCGGCCCAGGCCAGGTCTGAGGAGCAGCAAAACCTTAGTGCCCCCAGCCTGGATCAGCTCGATGGCCCGGGTGTGTGTGATGCCTTGGGTGGGCTCGCCATTGATCTCCACGATCTGATCTCCAACCTGTGGTAACAACACACACACACGACATGAAACACATGACATCCCACAAAAATGGGTTAGGGGAGTGTTCAGCCGGGGTAGGTCGCCATTGTAAAATAATAATAACTTCTTAACTGACTTGCCTAGTTAAATAAAGGTTCAATTAAAAAACAAAACAATTAAAAAACATTACAGTTCCATATGGGTTAAACTGTTAAAACGGGTTAAAACTGGTTAAAACCAGTTCTCTCTCACAGACGCCTTTGATCACACATGTAGTTTTGTACCCATTCTCATAGAACGAACAGAAGAAGCCCCCATTTATGAGAGCAAGTATTAACGCCCTGGGTTGACTCACGTGGATCCTGCCGTCTTTCAGCGCAGGGCCCTCCTCCGCCAGTCTCAGTATGAACAGGCCCATGTTGTACTCC